>NC_083586.1:19135283-19507783 GCF_027579695.1 Neoarius graeffei
TCACGCTCGCTGCTCTGATTTCCGTTCAGATGGCTCTCGTCCTTCACCAAATCCCAAGGATTGATTCCACGTTTCACGGCTGGCAGCAGGATCGCGGCGCTCGGCTAATTTACAAAACACTCAAATTCAGCACTGAAGATTTCAGAGAGCGACTTTTGGGAAGGAAAAAAAAAAAACATCTCCATGGTGTGCTGTTACAGGAAAATAATCAACGTTAGAACGGTGTGACGACCCTGAAATATATTATTTTAAAAATGACATGTCCTCAAGTGTTTATCCGTCATAAACCAGATGATTATAATTTTTACGTTAATTAAAGAATGGTGGGCGGCACGGTGGTGTAGTGGTTAGCGCTGTCGCCTCACAGCAAGAAGGTCCTGGGTTCGAGCCCCGGGGCCGGCGAGGGCCTTTCTGTGTGGAGTTTGCATGTTCTCCCCGTGTCCGCGTGGGTTTCCTCCGGGTGCTCCGGTTTCCCCCACAGTCCAAAGACATGCAGGTTAGGTTAACTGGTGACTCTAAATTGACCGTAGGTGTGAATGTGAGTGTGAATGGTTGTCTGTGTCTATGTGTCAGCCCTGTGATGACCTGGCGACTTGTCCAGGGTGTACCCCGCCTTTCGCCCGTAGTCAGCTGGGATAGGCTCCAGCTTGCCTGCGACCCTGTAGAAGGATAAAGCGGCTAGAGATGATGAGATGAGATTAAAGAATGACATGGTGTACTTTTTATCTGTTTAGAGCTACGTAAAACAGGATATCGGTTACATTTTTGTAGCTATAAACAGTTATCATCATCCTCTCGCTCAGCAAAAAACAAACAAACAAACAAAATGCAGGTTGATGTGACCAAAAAACGCAAAACGTAAACACTTTTCTCGTACAGATGTCGGAAAACCTTCAGGCGAAAAAAAAATACTGCATTACCTCTGAATGTTACAAACCTCATCTCATCTCATTATCTCTAGCCGCTTTATCCTGTTCTACAGGGTCGCAGGCAAGCTGGAGCCTATCCCAGCTGACTACGGGCGAAAGGCGGGGTACACCCTGGACAAGTCGCCAGGTCATCACAGGGCTGACACATAGACACAGACAACCATTCACACTCACATTCACACCTACGCTCAATTTAGAGTCACCAGTTAACCTAACCTGCATGTCTTTGGACTGTGGGGGAAACCGGAGCACCCGGAGGAAACCCACGCGGACACGGGGAGAACATGCAAACTCCGCACAGAAAGGCCCTCGCCGGCCACGGGGCTCGAACCCGGACCTTCTTGCTGTGAGGCGACAGCGCTAACCACTACACCACCGTGCCGCCCTGTTACAAACCTCTGAAACATTAAATCAACATAATATCAACAATTATGTGTTTTTAATTTTTTATATTGAGGCTCCTCCCATATGATTGAGCTGTCGCTATAGCAACAATAACGTACTAGACCAGCGATGTGGTTATAAATCGAAACGTGTTCGTAGTCGTTATTTCCCCCTGCGGTGTTTGTGTTTGAAGTTGATGAGATTAAACACTGTGACGGTAACGTTTATAAAGATAAAACAAGGTCGTTCTTTTCATATCTTCATTTTGTTTGTATTCATCATCATGAGTTTGTGTTTGCGCTCGTTTCTCTCTCTTTCTGTACAGAGGGTTATGTGCTGAGATGAACAAACGTGAACTTGTAGACAAAACAACAGCCCACAGGCACTTATGTCTATCTACCGTACACACACCCATCCCCCTTATCTCACACACACACCCTGAGTCACCCACAACCCATGTGACCACCAACTGCTTGCCCTTCTCACTCACCCCCTCATCTCTCATTCAGCGTCAACTTTCCTTCGCTCCGTCAGCTCGAATTACTGGTCACTTGACCCGCCGTGTAATTTCGCCCGTTTCACCGTTACACAGTGTCGTTCGTGACTTTCCTTTGTTTCCGTGCTCCGTTCAAACGGCTCTGAAAGCTCACGGTGTACGCTTACAACTTCACTGTTCACACAGTGAACGCTTTAGAAAAGTTCAGGAAACTTCTACAACACTAAAGTGCACTTCAGGGGACCCCCCACCCCCTGCCTCTTTAGAACACAATGAACACCAACAAGAAACTCGCCCTCGCTTCATCTGCACGTAAAGACAGCGATGCAGCGGCGCTTTAAGGCCTCTGCATGCTCTTGCGACAAGGCTTTCGCAGATAGCTTTTCGCAGACAGTTGTAATTTATCGTTGAGCGGGGAGTAATAGGCGTGCGCGATGTTATTCACCGGCACAACGCAAGGGGGCGCGAAGTCACTAGGAGTAGTTGGTGGGTGTGGTTAGTGGAGTGTTTATCCTCCGGTTACTTATAATGACTAGAACTGGAGTCGTATAGATGTACGTACTTCCTCACTTCCTCAATCAACCGCTCTTCATGCTGCTCCATCTTCGCTCGTGTTTTTAAAAATGGCGGTCATGAAAACAAACCAAACCGGGAAAGTAGAGAAGCGGAAGTGCGTGTACAGCGGATGTAGAGTGGACCAATCAGAGCCCTCTTGTCTGCGGCGCTGTCTGCGAGGCTTCTGCGGTGGTCACAATTTTTGGGAGGTGCGCGCAGAGCGTCTGCAAAGGTGGGGGGGCTACGCAGACGCTATCTGCGACGCCGTCTGCGAGGACTGGGTTGTCAGCATAAATTGGCCTTTAGTCTTGTACTCGGTCCTGCTCCATTGCAAACAAATCAGCCTCTGCTGTGTCGCCTTTCACGCCTTCGTTATCTCGTAGCTCCATCAGTTAACGTTGATGCATCGCATCCTGGGACAGCAGCGAATTCTATGCATTGTTGTTATTCGATTGACACGTTTTCCCACATCGTGAAGGAAAAATTATTTTTCAGGAGCTCGTCTAAAAATGAATCCACTTACAGTATGTTTGAGATTGTTTACATAAAAAAAAATCGGCACGATACCTGCGCTAGCAAGAACAATAACAACAATCTGAGAGACACGCAACCGCTGCCTTCTCTTAGGAACGCTGCAGAAACACAATCTCGACAGTACGATAATCCATACCTGTCAACCCTCCCGTTTTTCCCGGGAAATCCCTTATTTCCCGCTGTCTTCCCGTTTTTTTTATTTTCCCGAAAATATCCCGTATTTTGACATTATATAAAAGTCCCGTATTTTCACAATATAAAAAAGTCGGTAGGTCCAGAATTCATGACGCGCCTCTGACAGGAGTTTACAGCAGGAAATCGGGCCATGAATTCACGTCCCCGCCCTCTCAGGCATCAGTAATTACATAACTCCGTCCAGAGGTGAGGCTGAACAAGTGATTAGGTCCAGTGTTGCCAGATTGGGCGGTTCCCCGCCCAAGTTGGGAGGTTTCAAGTGCATTTTGGCGGGTTTTGAACGTATTTTGGGCAGGAAAACGTCAGCAGTATCTGGCAACACTGATTAGGTCTGAGGTGAAGATGGCGATGCTAATAGCTAAGAAAAACATTAGCCTCTCTTTCTTTGATGATTTCAACAAGTGCGTGGCTGGAATGTTCCCAGACTCTTCCATCGCAAAGAAATTTTCCATGGGGAAAACGAAAGCCTCCCAAATAATCAAAGGTAAGCTACACATGTTTACATTAAGTATGTCCTGACTAAGACCTCATAAATAGCCTAGTGTAAACTAATTGGTGTATTAACTGTTTTATCCACTCATTGTCTATTTTATTTTCTATCTGAAACTTACCCATTTTAAATCACTCTTGGTTTAATATTTTATATTACTCTTTATTACTCTATCTATCTATCTATCTATCTATCTATCTATCTATCTATCTATCTATCTATCTATCTATCTATCTATCTATCTATCTATCTATCTATCTATCTATCTATCTATCTATCTATCTATCTATCTAGTGTTCCGAGGCCATGATTATGGTAAAACCATAATAAATTGCAATGGAATTGAATTTATTGACTGGTTATATAATAACCTTTCTTATTTTAACATAAGATACGTATTTTAGCCCTTAATTTGGGAAATAACTGGTACCACTGAAAGCAAATAAAAATAAATGTATAGTTTATTCACAAATGCACTCTATAAACCATAAGCATATTGAGTTTGGGTCTTGGCTATCACCAACATGCACCAGAGTACAGGAAATCACAAATACTAGATAGAAAATTGCCCCCCATTCAACTACACACCCACTTTTGGTGAAGGGTATGACTTTCTGAAATTTTCCCTTATTTTGAGTTAAAAATCTGGGAAATATCCCTTTTTTTCAAACCTCAAAGTTGACAGGTATGCGATAATCTCGTCCCGGTAACATCGCTGTGGTTTTATGTGTGTGGGATTACAGCGATGATCACGATCCATCGGAACACTGATGCATCGTCCCACCTCGAACTGAAACAGTCTGGCAGGTTAAAGCAGGGCGTGTTGCGGGTTTCAGCGGAGTTCGCAATCATGGTGTGTTGAATGGTGTCAAACACAAGCCATTTCCCAACAAACACACACACACAGAGCACTGAAGCTGTTAAGGGGCTCTGCGGCCAGCTTGTTCGCTTCACTGAGCGTAGGCCAAGCACAGCACACTGGAGAGTGTGTGTGTGTGTGACGACTAGGAACGAGCTTCAAGATGATTTACACGTTCCCCTTAACCCCTCTCTCTCTCTCACACACACACAGGAATGATTTTTCCACTGTAAGTCGATAAAGGATCACTTTTTGCAAGGGATGTACTGTGTGTGTGAGAGAGCGGAGGAGGAAAAAGTTAAAGGTGCTCGCCTTGACCTTCAGTTCAGCACATAAATCAGGTGTGTAAATCTCTTTTCACAGTAACATGGAGTCAGCGCTCGGCCTCGTCACAATCCACTCACCATGTGTTTAATCAAACCATCTACTGTATCCATGACGATAACCATACATGTCAACCCCTTTGGGCGTCCACCTGTAGTATCAGAGGAAGAAATCCATAAAATCAACATAAAATCCTTATAGCCTTCGAATCGCACCAAACTTAATAAATAAATAAGTAAATATAACTTGCCTGAGAACTTCGTCCAGCATGTCAAAAATCGCCTCACCCGTGCCGATATTGCACACGGGCATGTCTATGATTCTTGACTTCGCCCCTCGAAGATCCGCACCAAAATGGCCAGTCGCTTGTCCGTCTTTTTGTCATTGGATTCGTCGATCATCAAGGAAAATGGCGACGTCCGGCAGTGCTGGATGATCGGTAGTGTAGCTTCGGGGGCCAAGCTCTTTTTGATTATTTGCGTTGTTTTGGTGCGCCTACAGCTGATAGATTTCTCAATCGTACTGTCCGTGCAAATTCGCGGCAACAGTTCTGTCAGGTGGTCCGCAACGGCTAGCGGCAAATTGTGCTGAGCAATAAAATTACAGATCGTAACTTCTGCTCTTATTACACTCGTTGGTTGATCATCAGTCTTAGGCTTTGCAAACATCGTCGTTTGCGGCTGATTCTGTTTCTGGTGCAAATTTCGCTGATGTAGTTTGGACCTCATGTGTTCCCTCATGTCGTAAACTCCAGACACCGCAACTTTTATATCTCGCACACAAACTGTGCAGTGCGCGTACTCCTCATTTTTCACCTGAACAATTACACCATTAAATGCCTCCTTCCATTCAGGAAGATACCACCCGCCGTATCTCATTTTCTTTTTCGGTGTTCCCATTCTTTCACTCAGCAGACGCTATTCAAAATCTCTCAGGTGTAAACAATGAGAAAATCGTTCGAACAATGACCATTTGGCGCGTTTAAATGCAGATCGTGCGCATGACCGGAACGAGCAAAGTCTCGCAGTCGCGATGCTGCACGAGGCTTGAGGAATAAACATCCGGTTTCACATAGTCTGGGTTATCTGCGGGCGGCACGGTGGTGTAGTGGTTAGCGCTGTCGCCTCACAGCAAGAAGGTCCGGGTTCGAGCCCCGTGGCCGGCGAGGGCCTTTCTGTGTGGAGTTTGCATGTTCTCCCCGTGTCCGCGTGGGTTTCCTCCGGGTGCTCCGGTTTCCCCCACAGTCCAAAGACATGCAGGTTAGGTTAACTGGTGACTCTAAATTGAGCGTAGGTGTGAATGTGAGTGTGAATGGTTGTCTGTGTCTATGTGTCAGCCCTGTGATGACCTGGCGACTTGTCCAGGGTGTACCCCGCCTTTCGCCCGTAGTCAGCTGGGATAGGCTCCAGCTCGCCTGCGACCCTGTAGAAGGATAAAGCGGCTGGAGATAATGAGATGAGATGAGATGGGTTAGCTGCCCCTGCATACACGCTGTTCTTTGTCTATAAATCGAGCTTTTGTATGTTTTTGCGACGATCAGCTGACAATGTTCAAGTAAGATGCACAAAATAAATTTAGGTCAGAAAATACTGAAAATCCGTAAGACTTTGTTTATACGCCCGTACGCCCTTGAAATGAGCTAAAATCCGTATAATTTCCAGACAATCCATATAGGTTGACATGTATGGACAACTCTAAATAAATTCAGCTAACTCAAGCTCCATCTTTATTTAGCGCCATCGTTAGCGCATCTCGAGTTACATTTCAATCAAAAACATGAAATGAACCTTCACGATAAAAAACAAATGGATACCTTTTTTTATCTGCTTATAGTTGCGTTTCATGAAACGAGTTGGTGCCCGTTCTCACGCACGTTTCTCTTGAAGTTAATAAAAAAGGACGTGTAGCTAGTTCCCGCTCAACTGTGACACGAGAGACTCCGGACAGCAAACTTCACCCAATCAGTGACTCTTCTTTGATAAACAACAACAAACAATAGTGGCTGTTTTCGCAACAAAGCTAGGTGGAAAAAAAAAAAACCAAGCTAGCTGCTACAGGAATATACGATAAATAAATAAAACAGCAACATAAACATGCTGTTTTTCACAAACTAATGTGCTAACATACTAGCGAGCTAACTCAGGAATAAAAATGGACTGAAATATTATTTTACTTTGATAATGCTGAATGTTTTAATGGAATGATGCATGTCTGGCCACGCCCACTTAATTTCCTTCCTCCAAGCGTGTCACGTCTTGTTTGTTGTTTCGTTGTCACGGAAACACCTTTGTATCAACGTTGAGTTTTATCTAGTATTATTAATCATAAATGAGTTTCTTTACCCTGCCAGGTTTTGCTCAACTGATTCACAGAGTCGTGATTTGATTCTGAGCTTCTGATTCAGAGTTGTTTGAGTAAATTACAGTGTTCGTTGGACAGACGTAGCATGACCTAATACCACGCTGGAGGAAGTCACAATTAAAGCCGCAGGGAAGCCAACGCTATGAATGCTGAGTAATTAGAGTAAATATCAGTCCGGTGGGATCACGTCACACGCTGAAGTCGAAACCTCTGGAATGTTCTGGACCTGCGTTCATCACGTCTCTGTGACGTTACTGTCGTCGTTTGTGCTGTAAGAGGAATCAAACGCTTCAGGACATGCAGTTATTGGGAAATAATCAACTTTGGTACGGTGACAGGAAGTCAGCAGCTCATCGTCGTTGATTATTTTCCTAAAACAACACAACACACAGTGTGTTATTCTTCACTGAGATAAAAATGTGTCTACTGACATAAAGCTAGCTTAGAAATCTGCAAGCAAAAGGAAGATATACTGACACTTGCTTTGTGTGTGTGGGTGTGAGATCCTGTACTGCTACACATACACTTCAGCACAGTGTCCTAATAGCTGCTTTGGCACAGCGAGCATCTGCAATTATCCACCTGGCTGCCATCCAAGGAGCTACGCTACCTTCCTCTCAACATCCCGGCACCCCAACCACACACACACACACACACACACACACACACACGCACAGCCATTATGCAAATGTTTATAGCTGTAAAACAGCCCACAGTGGACTGAACACACACACACACACTAAAGGCTTCACATTAATACAGAGTTCATCTACATCATGAGTTCCCTGTGATTATAGGTACGGACTCAGTGCCTGATTTTTTTTTATTTTTGTATTTTTATTACATCTATTTGATTTAGTCCTCATGCAACCTATTTCTGATTCCTTTATCATTATTATTTTTATTATTCTACTTTCAATTTCTTTTACTTTCCTTTCATTTGCATTTATTATTAATTCTGTCCTTTTATTTTTTTTATTATTCACTTTTTACTCTTTTTTAAAATGAATAATTTGTAGTATTTTTCTCATGGATTTCGTCCTTCTATTTTGTTTATTCTTCACCGTGTGCTGCAGCTTGACCTCTGACTGTTACAGAGTGCTGAAACTGGAGACTCCTTCCATAAAAGGGCACAGTTTCCTCACAAGAATTGACAAGTAGTTGCTATAGAAACGGTACCATATTAGAATGAGCACATTGATCATTAATACAGTACGGTTTATAGCTGGAACAATTAATTTGATCAATCAGAATTGAGAATTCAGCAGTGCTGAGAGAGAGACTTAAGAAAACCTTTATTTAATGATGTGTGAGGACAAAGGGTATCGATTAACTTTAGTCATTGCTCAAGGAAAGGAAAAAACCCACAGAATCCAAATGAAAACAGCAACTCTCCCTCAATTCCAAGAGTACACTTCCCACAGGTCACTGAAATTTGTAAGATCATCCACCAAAGTATAAAAAGCATGTTCCACTCTGATCCGTGCTTTAAGAAGCCCTCTAAAGATCTGCTCTGCGTCCACAGAACGCACACCCTGATGCCCATTCTTACAGCTCAACCAAATACAGTGGTGCTTGAAAGTTTGTGAACCCTTTAGAATTTTCTATATTTCTGCATAAATATGACCTAAAACACCAGATTTTTACACAAGTCCTAAAAGTAGATAAAGAGAACCCAGTTAAACAAATGAGACAAAAATATTATACTTGGTCATTTATTTCTTGAGGAAAACGATCCAATATTACATATCTGTGAGTGGCAAAAGTATGTGAACCTTTGCTTTCAGTATCTGGTGTGAGCCCCTTGTGCAGCAATAACTGCAACTAAATATTTCCGGTAACTGTTGATCAGTCCTGCACACCGGCTTGGAGGAATTTTAGCCCGTTCCTCTGTACAGAACAGCTTCAACTCTGGGATGTTGGTGGGTTTCCTCACATGAACTGCTCGCTTCAGGTCCTTCCACAACATTTCGATTGGACTAAGGTCAGGACTTTGACTTGGCCATTCCAAAACATTAACCTTTTTCTTCATTAACCATTCTTTGGTAGAACAAATTGTGTGCTTAGGGTCGTTGTCTTGCTGCATGACCCACCTTCTCTTGAGATTCAGTTCATGGACAGATGTCCTGATATTTTCCTTTAGAATTCACTGGTATAATTCAGAATTCATTGTTCCATCAATGACAGCAAGCCGTCCTGGCCCAGATGCAGCAAAACAGGCCCAAACCATGATACTACCACCACCATGTTTCACAGATGGGATAAGGTTCTTATGCTGGAATGCAGTGTTTTCCTTTCTCCAAACATAACGCTTCTCATTTAAACCAAAAAGTTCTATTTTGGTCTAATCCGTCCACAAAACGTTTTTCCAGTAGCCTTCTGGCTTGTCCACATGATCTTTAGCAAACTGCAGATGAGCAGCAATGTTCTTTTTGGAGAGCAGTGGCTTTCTCCTTCCAACCCTGCCACGCACACCATTGTTGTTCAGTGTTCTCCTGATGGTGAACTCATGAACATTAACATTAGCCAATGTGAGAGAGGCCTTCAGTTGCTTAGAAGTTACCCTGGGATCCTTTGTGACCTCGCCGACTATTACATGCCTTGCTCTTGGAGTGATCTTTGTTGGTCAACCACGCCTGGGGAGGGTAACAATGGTCTTGAATTTCCTCCATTTGTACACAATCTGTCTGACTGTGGATTGGTGGAGTCCAAACTCTATAGAGATGGTTTTGTAACCTTTTCCAGCCTGATGAGCATCAACAACACTTTCTGAGGTCCTCAGAAATCTCCTTTGTTGGTGCCATGATACACTTCCACAATCATGTTGTGAAGGTCAGACTTTGATAGATCCCTGTTCTTTAAATAAAACAGGGTGCCCACTCACACCTGATTGTCATCCCATTGATTGAAAACACCTGACTCCAGGGTTAGATCTTAAGGTTTTTCTGCACTAGCCAGCCGGGCTAGTGGCTTGCAAATTGCACTAGCTCGCAGAGTGTTGCACTAGCCCGCTATTTTAAGCCCAATTCCTGTGACAATTGAAAGAATTTTAAATACTAAACAATGAACAAGTTGAAACAACAGAAGCTCCCAATTCAGTGTAACAAAACCAGTAGTTTATTCAATCCATTATGGTTCTCATATGTGACTTTGTGTTTCAAACCATAATTGTCACTTTGAAGTATAAAAGAGGTAGTCATTGCTTACAGTTAAGTAGACTAGTACATGTAGTAATCTCGCAAAATGGACTAGAACTGAAATCATTCAGTTGCCTTAGACTGGAAAAAAACATAGCAAATTCTTATAGAAATGGACTAGAACTGAAATCATAAACTTATCTTGGATTAGAAAAGAACATGACTAATTCTTGTACAAGTCAACATTCCATACAAAAAATATTCATTAATTGTGCACATACATGTAGCAATACTGTCATGTTCAGCAACAATGCATTACACCATGTACAATAAATAGAATGAGCTAAAAGATTTTGTATCAGATTTTGCGTGATTCAAGATGGCCACACCCATGTCAAGTTATTGCACTAGCCAACACGGGCTAGTAGCAGAGATTTTGCACTAGCCCGTGGCTATCTGCACTAGCCACGGGCTAGTGTTAAGATCTAACCCTGGACTCTAATTTCACCTTCAAATTAACTGCTCATCTTAGAGGTTCACATACTTTTGTCACTCACAGATATGTAATATTCAATCATTTTCCTCAATAAATAAATGACCAAGTATAATATTTCGGTCTCATTTGTTTAACTGGGTTCTCTTTATCTACTTTTAGGACTTGTGTGAAAATCTGATGATGTTTTAGGTCATATTTATGCAGAAATATAGAAAACTCTAAAGGGTTCGCAAACTTTCAAGCACCACTGTAGACAGCTTTGCAGTGGCTAACAAAAAATTAGATAAACAACTGAGAAGAAAAGTGCCCCCAAACCCTGAACTAGTACCCTCAACAAATCAAAAAATGTCACCAAACATGAAGACAGAAAAAATAAATGTGTTAAAGTCACTGGCTGTGAACAGAAAAAACAACCCTCCCCATGATCAGGCTCCAGGTGTACTATGTGTCTGTTTGTGGCTATAGCCCCCTGCACAATCCTCCACTGGAGGTCAGCTGCCTGTTTTTCAATGGATTGTTTATACAGGGACTGCCAGCAGCCTTTCGGGGATGAGCCTGGTCCAAAAAACTCAGTCTACCTCAATGCTTTTATGTCCCGAAGTGACTGAATGTTCCGTACGTTGACACATGAAATACAGTGCTTTCTTCCCTAAACCTTTGAACTTTCCTAGCTGTGGGGTTGTGAAAGAGAGGAGCCGATCTTCTCCTTCTTGCCATTCAGCCACATTAGCACTAACATCCAGACGAGGAAAGGCGTATTCAACAGCTTCATCCCAGTGATCAGGAAGGGAAGCGTCCTCTGTGATGATAACCTTCAGACCTTCTGGTAACAATCTCAACACCTCTTCCACCACTCTGGACAGCAGCCTAGGTCTGATGTTTGTGATTTGCTCCAGGACCTCCACGGGCATCAGCAGGTGGCTGAGCTTTACACATCCAGCTTCTCTGAGAGAAGATCTCAGACTGGCTGATGACAGAATCTCTGCTCTAATGAGACTGTTAAAGAACAGAGGTTCCTCCAACAGCCACAGGCCCGCTGTAGGAGCAGGATCTCTGGTGACCTTTAGGACTCTCCAATACTCTACAACAGAAAAGTAGAAGGGGGTAAGCCCAGTCAGGTAAGGAAGAGCTGCTTACTGTAGCCCAGATGCCCGGCTTTCTCCAGGAGAGCCCTAGCTGTTTCTGGCCACCTCACACCAACCTGGTACAACAGTCTCTGGGCAGTCTGCAGCCTGAAAGCCATCACCTGGGTGAAAATGTCTATGAGGCCTTGTCCTCCCTCCTCCACTGGCAGGTACAAAGCTTGGAGCACAAATCCAATGTTGTTCTGTCCAGAAAAAGTCCACAATGGTTTGCTGAATGTCCTCAATCAAGCCTCTAGGTGGAGAGAGAACAATCAGCCTGTGCCACAGAGTCGGGGTGACCAAGTTATTAACAACCAGAACTCGACCCCTATACGACAGCTGGGGTAGCAACCATTTCCATTTAGACAACCTCCCAGTTCTGTTGTTGATAACCTTCTGTGCCCAAGTACACCCCCAAGACCTTTAACCCCTTATTTCCCCACTGTAGACCTCCAGGCAGAAGTAACAATGTTCCCTCTTCCTACTGGCCCATGTAAAAAGCCTCACTCACTCCAGTTCACTTTGGCTGAGGATCTTTCACTCAAGACTTCTGCATCTCTCTGGTCTCTAATAAAAATATTTGTCATCCACATATGTGGAAACTCTAAAGGGAGAAACATGCCATGACCCTCAGCCTACACAGTAAAGGCTCCATGGCCAGACTATATAGCAGACCTGAGATGGGACAGCCCTGTCTAATCCCCCTTCTAAAAGGAAAAGGCGGACTCCTATTTAACTATGCACCCCCCCCCCCCCATTTTCACTAAGCACTCAGCCCCACCATACAATAAACCCACCCATGACACAAAAGAATCACCAAACCCATATTCACGTAGTGTAGAAAATAATTGTGATCTACCCTATCAAAAGCTTTTTTCTGGTCCAAAGAAATTACACCAAAGGTTTAGATCATAAACATTGCAAACATCAATTAAATCATGAATAAGAAACAGATTGTCCAATAGAGTTCTACCTGGAATGCAATAAGTCTGGCCCATGTGCACAATTAAGTCCAAATAGTCCCTCAGTCTATTTGCCAGTGCTCTAGAAAGTATTTTATAGTCAGTACATAAAAGAGCCACTGGTGTCCAGTTCTTTATACAGTTAGGTCCATATATATTTGGACACTGACACAAATTTTATTTTTTTACCTGTTTACTGAAACATATTCAAGTTATAGTTATATAATGGACATGGACATAAAGTCCAGACTTTCAGCTTTCATTTGAGGGTATCCACATTAAAATTGGATGAAGGGTTTAGGAGTTTCAGCTCCTTAACATGTGCCACCCTGTTTTTAAAGGGACTAAAAGTAATTGGACAATTGACTCAAAGGCTATTTCATGGGCAGGTGTGGGGAATTCCTTCGTTACGTCATTCTCAATTAAGCAGAGAAAAGGCCTGGAGTTGATTTGAGGTGTGGTGCTTGCATTTGGAAGATTTTGCTGTGAAGAAAACATGCAGTCAAAGGAGCTCTCCATGCAGGTGAAACAAGCCATCCTTAAGCTGCGAAAACAGAAAAAACCCATCCGAGAAATTGCTACAATAATAGGACTGGCAAAATCTACAGTTTGGTACATCCTGAGAAAGAAAGAAAGCACTGGTGAACTCATCAATGCAAAAAGACCTGGACACTCACAGAAGACAACAGTAGTGGATGATCGCAGAATAATTTCCATGGTGAAGAGAAACCCCTTAACAACAGCCAACCAAGTGAACAACACTCTCCAGGAGGTAGGCGTATCAATATCCAAATCTACCATAAAGAGAAGACTGCATGAAAGTAAATACAGAGGGTTCACTGCACGGTGCAAGCCACTCCTAAGCCTCAAGAATAAAAAGGCTAGATTGGACTTTGCTAAAAAACATCTAAAAAAGCCAGCACAGTTCTGGAAGAACATTCTTTGGACAGATGAAACCAAGATCAACCTCTACCAGAATGATGGAAAGAAAAAAGTATGGCAAAGCCGTGGTACAGCTCATGATCCAAAGCATACCACATCATCTGTAAAACACGGCGGAGGCAGTGTGATGGCTTGGGCATGCATGGCTGCCAGTGGCACTGGGTCACTAGTGTTTATTGATGAAGTGACACAAGACAGAAGCAGCCGGATGAATTCTGAGGTATTCAGAGACATGCTGTGTGCTCAAATCCAGCCAAACTGATTGGTTGGCGTTTCATAATACAGATGGGCAATGACCCAAAACATAAAGCCAAAGCAACCCAGAAGTTTATTAAAGCAAAGAAGTGGAATATTCTTGAATGGCCAAGTCAGTCACCTGATCTCAACCCAATTAAGCATGCATTTCACTTGTTAAAGACTAAACTTCAGACAGAAAGGCCCACAAACAAACAGCAACTGAAAACCGCTGCAGTAAAGGCCTGGCAGAGCATTAAAAAGGAGGAAACACAGCGTCTGGTGATGTCCATGAGTTCAAGACTTCAGGCAGTCATTGCCAACAAAGGGTTTTCAATCAAGTATTAGAAATAAACATTTTATTTACAATTATTTAATTTGTCCAATTACTTTTGAGCCCCTGAAATGAAGGGATTGTGTTTAAAAATGCTTTAGTTCCTCACATTTTTATGCAATCATTTTGTTCAACCCACTGAATTAAAGCTGAAAGTCTGAACTTCAACTGCATCGGAATTGTTTTGTTCCAAATTCATTGTGGTAATGTACAGAACCAAAATTAGAAAAATGTTGCCTCTGTCCAAATATTTATGGATCTAACTGTAAGTGCCAAATCCCCTTTTTTTGGTAGAAGGGATAGAACTGCCCTCCAACAGGATGAAGGCAGTCCATTGAAGCATTCAAGAAACACCTCATGTAGATCCACTCCAATGATTCCCTAGAACTGCTTGTAGAAGTCAGCAGTGAGTCCATCAAATCTTGGTGCTCATTCTGAAGCCATCTGACTGACAGCTCTGGTTAGTTCCTCCAAACTGAGCCCTCAATCCAGATCAGCTTTCTCCAGTGGACTAAGTTTTGGAAGCCCCTAGAGCAGCTCGGCAACACACTCCAGACTACAGCAGTCTGCTGAAAACAGGTTGATATAATAGTCCACAGCACAGTTTCTCATCTCTTTGGGATCCGTTGTCATTGTCCCATTAGGGAGCTTCAGACACATCATTATTTTCCTCCTCCCAGTATTCCTCTCCAGGTTAAAGAAAAAGGAGCTCAAAGTGTCCATGTCGTTAATGTTCTGAAATTGTGATCTAACCAGAGCTCCCTTCACTCTCTTGTCCAAAAGAGTTCTAAGCTCCATTTTTTTGTCATTCGGTGAATTATTGGTGACAGAAGCTGGTTTCAGATGTAAAAGCCACCTGTCAATGTTCTGGAAACTGTTCTCTAGATGCTGAATTGAAACTTCGAGCTGTGGTGTAGAGAAAGAAGTGTATTGCTGACAAAAAAATGAATGCTGCTCTGTGGGATATTCAAAGTTTGGGATATTTTTTATAACCCAACCCTGATCTATACTTCTCCAGAACTTTGTCTCTGACATGTCTGGAGTGCTCCTTGGTTTTCATGTTTCATGTGGTTTTCATCATGTTTGATAGTCCCGCCACAGATGTCCAAACGTCCACCATAGACCAGGGGCTCTTCCAGCAGTCAGTGTAATGTCCTACGTTCTTTGTAATGCTTTTTGAAACCATTCCAAATTTTAAAAAGTCCACAATAAAAAAAAGGGTAATCCGGTAATGTCCAGCATTCTCATGTGGATTAAAAACAAGGTTCTGTCCAATCCCAGTGTCTGTCAGCTGGTACTCTCCACATGAGATTCCTGGGTCCAGCAAGGAGCTGCCATATGAACTGGAGTCAAAAGGCTGCAGTTCTTCTGCCAAGCTGGACAAGCCCTTGCCCTCCTTCCTCCTCAGGTAGATGAAGAAAACTCTGAGGAATCCAGTGTAGACCATCCCAGAAGAAACCCATTAACGGGGCCTGGATGTCTGCTAGCTGTTTTGGTGGTGGCTCCATGCATGCCAGCTTGTGCCAGAGGGACGTTGGTGCTAGGTTGGTTATGACCAGTGTTCACCCCTGTAGGACATTTTTGGGACCAGCCACTTCCACTTGCCTAGTCTACCCTTGACCTTTTCCACAGTGCCTTCCCAGTTTTTATTTAAAAACTCAGGGCTACCCAGGTGGACACCCAAGTATTTAAAACCACCCTTTTTCCATACTAGACCACCTGGTAGTATCGGCTGTCCTCCTCCCTGCTTCCTAGCTAAAATGGCTTCACTTTTGGCCCAGTTAACTTTAGTAGATGATAAAATCACAAAGTTTTTTAAAATATCAATTAAAGCATTCACATCTGTCTGTGTGCCTACCATCACTACCAGGTCATCTGCATATCCTGAGAGATAAAGAGAAGCATTAGAATTAGGTATATTAAAACCAGAAAGTGAATTTCTCAGTTTACATAAAAGAGGCTCAATTGCCAGAGTGTATAACATACCTGACAGAGAACAGCCTTGTCTAATGCCTCTGTAAACTTTAAAAGGGGCACATAAACCACCATTAACCTTCAGTACACTCTCAATTTCACTGTACAAAATCCTGATCATGGCTATAAAACCTGGGTTGAACCCAAAGGTTTCCAGAACCTTCCACAAGTATTCATGTTCAACCTGGACAAAAGCCTTTTCCTGGTCTAGAAAAATGAGACCAGTCTTTAAGCCCAATAGCCTGGAGATGTCCAAAACATCATGAATTAAATATACATTATCAAATACAGACCTGCCAGGCACATAGTACGTCTAGTCATGGTGAATGATTTGCTCCATTCCCTTCATCAGTCTTGAGGGTAATGCTTTTGAAAGCACCTTACAGTCAGTGCACAATAGTGAAACCGGGCACCAATTCTTCAGGTATGTAAGATCTCCCTTTTTTGGCAGTAGGGTCAGGACAGCCCTCCTGCAACTCAACGGAGAATGCCTCTCTTCACACTATCCTGTAACACTTCTAGTATGTCCTGCCCTATTGCTGCCCAGAAGGTCTTGTAGAATTCAACAGGGAGACCATCAATGCCTGGCGCTTGGCCATTCTCCATACCTTGGAGAGCTTCCTGGAGCTCTCCCAGTGTCAGCTCCTTGTCCATTTCCTCTGCCGCCTGCACGGAGAGCTTCGGCAGATCGTTAAAGAAGCTCTCCTCCACTACCTGTACCCCTGTCCGTTCACTGCTGTAAAGCTTCAAGTAGAAGCTAGCTGGCTGCTTGCGAATTTCACTGGGTTCTGGTATGGGATCCCCTGATCCAGCATGTATGAATCTTTTCAGTCCCTTCTTTTGCTCAAGACCAAAGAAGAATTTTGAAGGAGCATCCATCTCAGTCATGCTTTTAAAGCATGAGCGGACTAGCGCCCCCTGTGCTGTAATGCCCAACAGGTCATTCACTGTGGCTTTTTTAATTTTGAGGGCTTCAATATGCTCTCAATCTCCTGTGGCCTCCAAATGCTGGAGTTTCACTATCTCTATCTCCAGGGCTTTGAGTGATCTCTTGTAACATTTAAAAGTGCGGTGTTGACAAAAAAAAAACAGCTTTGATTTGTGCTTTAGCCATGTCCCACCACTGTTACAGAGAGCTAAAAAGTGCCTTTTCTATTTTAAAATGATTCCAAAAATAAATAAAAGACTCTCTAATATCTTCTAAAAGTACAGTGTTAAAATGCCAGTAGACACTCTTAGGTTTTACATTCTTTTTACTAATGAAACAGTGAACCATGCTGTGGTCACAGATGCCTACTGGAACAATAAAACACTTTGTAAAATAAGTCAGTTGATGTTTAAAACAATTAAACTGATCCAGTCTTGCCAGGGAGTGTGTTGTTTATAGCATGGGCCCACGTGTATTGTCTCTGTTTTTTATTTAAATTTCCCCATACATCACTTAATTCATAGGCCTCCATGATCTCCAATAATCGCTTACGAGAGGCCATGTGAGGTTCTGTATGGTTTCTGTCCAAATTGTCAGTCGTACAGTTAAAATCTCCACCCAGAATTAAAATATCAGAGGTACTGCAGTTTGCAATTACATTACTGAGCCTGTCTAAAAACAACATTCTCTCCATTGCATTGGTGGGAGTGTACACACAGATAAAAACAAAAACCTAATTCCCATAAAAAGCTTTTACTTTTAAAAGCCTCCCATTTAAAAAAAGAGCTGGGGATAAAATTGCGAGCAAACAGCAACGCAACCCCGCCACTAAGTGACGTATTATGACTTAAAATCACCAATCCATCCCACTCCTTAACCCAATCTGCTGTGTTGCTTGTATCACTGTGCGTCTCTTGTAGCATCATAACATCCACATTGTTCTGCTTTATTAACTCATATAGTTTGTCTTTTCTCATGTTGTCTTGCTCCATTAATATTTAAACTCGCAATACGAATCCTACTCATAAAAAATGTGTAGATAAAACAACCAGATAATGAAAACCATTCTAGAATAAAAAACACCAACCACTTTACGCATCATCATCAGAAATTTCTCTATTCAGCTTTGTAATCAGTTTCCTTAGACGAAAAACTTCCACATCAATAAAAGCCGCTTCTCTTCTAAAATGCTTCACGTCATGGATAAACTGTTTAAGGTCAGGGAAATATTCCTCTACGACGACATTTTTCTGCCATTTAGTGGCCGTTAAAAACTCTTTAATATCCTCAGCAGAGTAAACAACTGGTAAACATTCATCCTGGGAGCCGTAGTTAAGAACAGAATCTGACATTTCATCACTGTCTGACTCTCTTTCATCCACCTTCATGTCTTTTTCGGCCTGTTTGTTCCCATGTCCCTGACCTAATTTTTTCCTTTTGTTCGGTAAACATGGGCTTGTCCTCCATCTCCAACCCCCCTATCCGACTGGTGTAGTGATGGGTGATTCCAAGCGATGGCTCTGCACCCCTGTATCTGCCTCTGCCAACGCTTGTGTCCTTCTCTGCCAAGCAGGGCCTTTCCTGATCAGGTTCAGCCAAGCAGGGCTTTTCTGGGACTGGTTTGGCCGAGATGGGCCTCTCCAGGATCAACGCAGCTCCAGTGGGCTGCAGGCTGGGCTTGGGGCTCACTCTGCTTGTGCAGCAGCCAGACCCACTGCAGCCACGGGGGAACGACCACAGAGGACCCGGCTGCATCCTGCCCCAGCCGCTCAGAAACACCGGGGTGACCCTGTCTTTCAGGACAGGCACAGACAAGATGACCTGTCTGTCCACAATTGAAACATTTCATTTCTGTGTCAGAGGATACCTAGATACTATAGTCTGAATCATCTACTCTAAACACTACATTCATTTCGTCAACGCCATCCTTGAGTATCATGGATACAGATCGTCTAAACGACAGCAGGTGTTTAACCAGGGGGACTTACAACCAAGGGGAATTTTCTTAATTGGAGAGACCAGTCGCCCATATCTCGACAGCTCTTTAGCGATTGCTGCATCAGAAATGAAGGAAGGGACATTAGACAGGATGATCTTTTTTTGAAGAGGAACTTAGGGGAGAAACCAATATGAACTCGTTAATCGCTACACCTGTCTGTATTAGTTTGCTCACTCTGTTTACGTCGTTCAGGAACACAACAAAGGCAGAGGCAATATTCCCATACCCCACCACATTACCATCCGCTGAAACACACTGCTCTACACTCGCCCTGCGCACAATCCGCACACCGCGTTGGCGAGTTAAACTCTCACGCAGCCTCATGCTTCTCCAGCATTCTGCTCTCACACGCACAGAGTAATTTGCTCATGCAAAAACCACAAAAAGTCCAAGATGTTATACGTAGAAAAAAGCATGAGATGTCGACAAAAAACCTGACAAAACGCCAACCGTTATCACGCGCCCTACTCACTCCTCCACCATGCATGTGCGAGAGAGAGAGAGAGATATGAATCTTTGACGCAATGATGGATTTCGCAGGTTAAACACTGAGTCATTGATCAGCTCCACTGATGAGACACTTTACACTTTGCCATGAGGAGATGAACTCTGAAGCTCGATTGAAGCCAATGATTATCGGACGGACGCTCAGTAGCCGCTCACTTGTCTTTATCGATCGCAGCTAACACACGCATACACACACACGGCTGTTTTTTAAGTGCAGTTCATTAAGGGTGTATTCAGACCAGGATAGTTCGATAGTTCACTTGCTTTGGTCCGAACCAAATGTTTTTTTTTATTTTTTCATTTTGGTGCGGTTCGCTTTCACACTGTACATTTTAGTAAGCGGACTAAAATCTGTCAACAAAGCCACGCGCCCTGAGGCCGTTCAGCTATTGGTCAGAGACGACACGCGCACAAAGCGTTAAGTTCAAAAGTAGTCATGGAGGCTTTCCGTGCTGTTATTCTTTTTAATGTCATCAAAGCTATATGTTTTTTCCAGTTTTTACTGTTTTCACAATTGTGCGATTACTATGCTGCTGTACAAGTAATTTATCAACGACGACGACAAAGGGCAAGGCGGCTACGGAGGATAGCGCTGATGAGCGCACATCATGTTGTG
The DNA here is from genome assembly GCF_027579695.1 of Neoarius graeffei. NCBI lineage: Eukaryota > Metazoa > Chordata > Actinopteri > Siluriformes > Ariidae > Neoarius > Neoarius graeffei. The sequence goes on from NC_083586.1 coordinate 19,155,664, forward strand.
ACAGTTCTGGCTCTTCACGCAATAGATGAATTTCTTTTTTGCGTCGCTAGTACCGCCACTTTTTGAAAGAATGTCCCTGATTTTAATGTAGGTCTGACGGAGTTTCTTCACTTTTAGCCGACATTGTTCTGGGGAGCGCGTGAACCCCTTCTCCTTCATTTTCTCACTGAATACAGCAAACACGTCGGCATTTTTGCATGTTCTCTCAGATATGTGGACATCTGCCCATATATCCACAAGGGTACGCGTTTCCTCCTCGGCCCACGTTTGCCCCCTACTCATTTTTTGTACTCTGTAGTCTAGCCTACCACTGGTCTGAATGACTGAACGACTGTTGTAAGGTTCCCTTGACAACTGAAACAGTGTTTGCACTTTGCGGTGGAGTGTCAAGACTCCGTTTCCCATAATGCTCGACAAACGACGGAAACTCCCGAGGTACAAAAAAGCAAAACTGTCGGATTAGGTCCGGTCTGCTTTCACACCTCCAAAAGATCCGCACCAGGGTTCCTTTGGTCCGGACCGAGTCCGACCTTGCAGCTCGGTCTCGGTCCGCTTGTTTGGTCTGGACCAGAGTTTGGTGGTTTGTATTCAGACCAACCCAAAAGGTCCGGACCAGGGGAAATTTGGTTAGTTTGGTCCGGACTAAACAACGTAGGTGTGAATACGCCATAAGTTACAATCGTACGCCATTTTCTCTGCTGTGGCTGGAGGTGAAAGTGTCATAATATTTAATATCAAGTTTGAAGACGCAATCTTGAGGAAAAACTTCATTTTAGCATTTTAGACACTTGGAGTGAAATTTCCATCATTTTTTAATTTACGTTTTCCCCCCAAAATGACAATTTTTTTTTTCCAGGATTTTTTGTGCCGTACAGTTACAATGCTCCGTGATCACTTCTTCTCCGTCTTGTTTAACTAAGATCCAGGTCTTTAAAGGGGTTTCTGATGATCTTTGTGAATGATTTAGCTGAGAGATAAGAGCCAATGCAAGTGAGAATCAAGCCAACTGTTGTTTGTTTACACTTCAACTCGCAGCGCTTCGTTGTAAAGACATGAACGAAAAGCTTAAAAACATACTTACACGGGCAAAAACAATACAGGATTCATTGGGCAGCGACTTGATAGCAAGGTCCTTTACCCAGCCACGTACAAAACAGTTGTAAGCCTCCATACTCTTCCAGGCTTTCATCTGTTGTGCGGTGTAGAAGGACGTCTGCAACACCAGATGCAGTGGGGCAAAAAAGTATTTAGTCAGCCACCAATTGTGCAAGTTCTCCCACTTAAAAAGATGAGAGAGGCCTGTAATTTTCATCATAGGTACACTTCAACTATGAGAGACAGAATGGGGGGAAAGAATCCAGTAAATCACATTGTAGGATTTTTAATGAATTAATTGGTAAATTCCTCAGTAAAATAAGTATTTGGTCACCTACAAACAAGCAAGATTTCTGGCTCTCACAGACCTGTAACTTCTTCTTTAAGAGGCTCCTCTGTCCTCCACTCGTTACCTGTATTAATGGCACCTGTTTGAACTCGTTATCAGTATAAAAGACACCTGTCCACAACCTCAAACAGTCACACTCCAAACTCCACTATGGCCAAGACCAAAGAGCTGTCAAAGGACACCAGAAACAAAACTGTAGACCTGCACCAGGCTGGGAAGACTGAATCTGCAATAGGTAAGCAGCTTGGTGTGAAGAAATCAACTGTGGGAGCAATTATTAGAAAATGGAAGACATACAAGACCACTGATAATCTCCCTCGATCTGGGGCTCCACGCAAGATCTCACCCCGTGGGGTCAAAATGATCACAAGAACGGTGAGCAAAAATCCCAGAACCACACGGGGGGACCTAGTGAATGACCTGCAGAGAGCTGGGACCAAAGTAACAAAGGCTACCATCAGTAACACACTACGCCACCAGGGACTCAAATCCTGCAGTGCCAGACGTGTCCCCCTGCTTAAGCCAGTACATGTCCAGGCCTGTCTGAAGTTTGCTAGAGAGCATTTGGATGATCCAGAAGAGGATTGGGAGAATGTCATATGGTCAGATGAAACCAAAATAGAACTTTTTGGTAAAAACTCAGCTTGTCGTGTTTGGAGGAGAAAGAATGCTGAGTTGCATCCAAAGAACACCATACCTACTGTGAAGCATGGGGGTGGAAACATCATGTTTTGGGGCTGTTTTTCTGCAAAGGGACCAGGATGACTGATCCGTGTAAAGGAAAGAATGAATGGGGCCATGTATCGTGAGATTTTGAGTGAAAACCTCCTTCCATCAGCAAGGGCATTGAAGATGAAACGTGGCTGGGTCTTTCAGCATGACAATGATCCCAAACACACCGCCCGGGCAACGAAGGAGTGGCTTCGTAAGAAGCATTTCAAGGTCCTGGAGTGGCCTAGCCAGTCTCCAGATCTCAACCTCATAGAAAATCTTTGGAGGGAGTTGAAAGTCCGTGTTGCCCAGCGACAGCCCCAAAACATCACTGCTCTAGAGGAGATCTGCATGGAGGAATGGGCCAAAATACCAGCAACAGTGTGTGAAAACCTTGTGAAGACTTATAGAAAACGTTTGACCTCTGTCATTGCCAACAAAGGGTATATAACAAAGTATTGAGATGAACTTTTGTTATTGACCAAATACTTATTTTCCACCATAATTTGCAAATAAATTCTTTAAAAATCAGACAATGTGATTTTCTGGATTTTTTTTCTCATTCTGTCTCTCATAGTTGAAGTGTACCTATGATGAAAATTACAGGCCTCTCTCATCTTTTTAAGTGGGAGAACTTGCACAATTGGTGACTGACTAAATACTTTTTTGCCCCACTGTAGTTCGAGATGTCGGCGATCTTGACTGAAGGGGAGTTTTCGAGATCATATGACAAATCCTTCTTTGCCAGATTATAGGGGTCGATTCCATGGCACATAGCAATCTTCTGAATATATCTAAAGTGAGCAGGGGCTTCTAGATTACGAGCGTACTCCTGATAACTTATCGCTAGTTGTTTGCACTATGGCGGCCGTTTAGACCATAGACATATAAACATAGACGCCGCCTTCTGCGTAGAATCATACGTCATCCTCGCCGCCATATTGGATGTGGCAAAGTGGAGATTCTTCAACCGTCTCTGGTATAGCGTCTAGAGAGTAGCCGAGAATAAAGATGCCTCATTCATGTGCTGCGTTTAACTGTACCAACAGGTTTACCGTCCAAACGAGATCACATGGGATTACCTTTCACAGGTGAGACTGGAAAAATACTTTTCATTGTATTTGGTCATTATAACGTCATTTTACGAACAGATTTTTCTGACTTTGTGGCTAATATGAAGTCTCGCGCATAATAGCCGCTCGGTGATGAGACGTTGACAGATCCATGCCAATTCTACGCCCTTGGCCCAGCTTCCACTCTTTTCTATGGGTATAATTTATTTCATAGCCCACCCAACCAATTTCACCACCAGCTGTCAGATGGTGATGGCACACTCAAAAATAGAAGAGATTGGAAGCATGTCAGACTGTGAAGCAATCACATGGAGCAATCCCATTGTAATATGGTTTAATTGAATTTTTTTCCCATATAGCACTGTATATTGCAAAAATTGTTTTTGGAGACATTTTATAGCCTATCTGCATGGCATTTAATGAAAGTGATGCGGACACGGCACGGCACGGCTTCAGCAGCGTAAGCACAGCACATTATTCTACACGATCCCCGCTGAGCTCCAAAACATGCCTTGATGTGTAGATATCGTTAGTAGCCTACGATAGTAGCAGCGGAATAAAAAAAAAAAAACAAGTTTCCGATAGCTTGATTCCGGTATAGGCCTGCTGCATGTTGAGGAAATTTAGGTCACACCTCCCACGGAATATTGACGGGTATTTCGCACACTATTTATAACCATCACATTAAAAGTTATATATGTTGTTTTGATGCCTGTTTGTTTCCCAAATATACACGTGTGTGTCTTAATGGGTGAATAAAAGGCATCGAGTTAAATATTATTGTAGAAAGGGGCTTTATGAAGTTCAGTCCATTTACTTGCATTGGTTTACAGGGAAGATTTGCCACATCAAATATGGCGGACACTCTGACGTATCCCAGCAACGGGCCACCAGCTCAATGCGGCATCTATGTTTATATGTCTATGGTTTAGACCACCAGCTCTTTCACTTCCGGTAAAACCGCTAAGAAAAGTCACGTGACTGAAACTCAGCAATTCCGAGGCACTGCTCCGTTTTCCCTCAACTTCCGTCGTTACTCTGCAGGGTTTTCCCGCATTGTCTAAATGCTCTTGTAACCATGGAGACCATGAATGATTGACATACTTGAATATAAATTGAATATATACATGTTAAAGTTAATTTCCTTTTCTATTCCACTCCGAGGCACGAGTCGTCTTCTACACAAACTTCCTGCTTTTACAAGTTTGTAAAGAAGCCATGTTTATTTCAGTTTTTTCTCAGTGTAGATATAAACAGGGTGTGTTGTATTTTCCGGCATATTTTCATATATGCGTGTGTGTGTGTGTGTGTGTGTAATAGTGGCTCTCCGGTTGGGTTGGTAGATTAAAGGATGCATGATGAAATTACAGCGGATAGACAGAACAGTGGGTGGTCTGCAGTGCTGCATAAACTGTTGGATAAGAAACAAGTTTACACACGAAATGTGCAGTTACGAAACTCGTGAAAGGTGGATCATGGAAACGGAAACACAATTAATACTTACACATACGCAGATTTGCACCGCTGCTGAATTCTCGATTCTGATTGGTCAGTCGGTGTGGATTCAATTTTTTATAACAGTAGATATGAAGTCACATGTTCTCATCCATTATCGCATCACGCTTCGAAAAACAATCGATGATGTTAAAGGTGAACAAATATCCCTGGACAGCTTCAGGGCGGATTTGTGGTTTCTTGTTAGCATAAAAAAAAAAAATCGCAGTTTATGGTTTTGTTTTGGGACGATGATTAACTTTAAGTGAGAAACGTAAGCGAGCACTTTGTGGACATTCTGCAACATTAAACATAGCTATAAATGGATAAAAAGTCATTCTTTACTGAATAAAAATTGTAACTGTTATGTTGCTGTTGTACAACCCCGATTCCAAAAAAGTTGGGACAAAGTACAAATTGTAAATAAAAATGGAATGCAATGATGTGGAAGTTTCAAAATTCCATATTTTATTCAGAATAGAACATAGATGACATATCAAATGTTTAAACTGAGAAAATGTATCATTTAAAGAGAAAAATGAGGTGATTTTAAATTTCATGACAACAACACATCTCAAAAAAGTTGGGACAAGGCCATGTTTCCCACTGTGAGACATCCCCTTTTCTCTTTACAACAGTCTGTAAACGTCTGGGGACTGAGGAGACAAGTTGCTCAAGTTTAGGGATAGGAATGTTAACCCATTCTTGTCTAATGTAGGATTCTAGTTGCTCAACTGTCTTAGGTCTTTTTTGTCGTATCTTCCGTTTTATGATGCGCCAAATGTTTTCTATGGGTGAAAGATCTGGACTGCAGGCTGGCCAGTTCAGTACCCGGACCCTTCTTCTATGCAGCCATGATGCTGTAATTGATGCAGTATGTGGTTTGGCATTGTCATGTTGGAAAATGCAAGGTCTTCCCTGAAAGAGACGTCATCTGGATGGGAGCATATGTTGCTCTAGAACCTGGATATACCTTTCAGCATTGATGGTGTCTTTCCAGATGTGTAAGCTTCCCATGCCACACGCACTAATGCAACCCCATACCATCAGAGATGCAGGCTTCTGAACTGAGCGCCGATAACAACTTGGGTCGTCCTTCTCCTCTTTAGTCCGAATGACACGGCGTCCCTGATTTCCATAAAGAACTTCAAATTTTGATTCGTCTGACCACAGAACAGTTTTCCACTTTGCCACAGTCCATTTTAAATGAGCCTTGGCCCAGAGAAGATGTCTGTGCTTCTGGATCGTGTTTAGATACGGCTTCTTCTTTGAACTATAGAGTTTTAGCTGGCAACGGCGGATGGCACGGTGAATTGTGTTCACAGATAATGTTCTCTGGAAATATTCCTGAGCCCATTTTGTGATTTCCAATACAGAAGCATGCCTGTATGTGATGCAGTGCCATCTAAGGGCCCGAAGATCACGGGCACCCAGTATGGTTTTCCGGCCTTGACCCTTACGCACAGAGATTCTTCCAGATTCTCTGAATCTTTTGATGATATTATGGACTGTAGATGATGATATGTTCAAACTCTTTGCAATTTTACACTGTCGAACTCCTTTCTGATATTGCTCCACTATTTGTCGGTGCAGAATTAGGGGGATTGGTGATCCTCTTCCCATCTTTACTTCTGAGAGCCGCTGCCACTCCAAGATGCTCTTTTTATACCCAGTCATGTTAATGACCTATTGCCAATTGACCTAATGAGCTGCAATTTGGTCCTCCAGCTGTTCCTTTTTTGTACCTTTAACTTTTCCAGCCTCTTATTGCCCCTGTTCCAACTTTTTTGAGATGTGTTGCTGTCATGAAATTTCAAATGAGCCAATATTTGGCATGAAATTTCAAAATGTCTCACTTTCGACATTTGATATGTTGTCTATGTTCTATTGTGAATACAATATCAGTTTTTGAGATTTGTAAATTATTACATTCCGTTTTTGTTTACAATTTGTACTTTGTCCCAACTTTTTTGGAATCGGGGTTGTATAAAAGGAACAAAACTGTAATCATAAGAATAATAATAAGAGGAAAATAATTAAATTCGGAGTGGTAACAGTAACGCTGCTTTATTACCTCACCCTGTCGTTGATTGTTTTCCTGTAATAGAATGCCACACCCGGTCTTATTCCTTATTCAAGAGCTTATACCATTGGAAGGAAAATTGTGAGAAGTTATTTTATTACGCGTCATGATTCCTGAAGAGAAAGTTGTTATGAAATTGGGTTCAAGTAAAGGTGTGTGTGCGCGTGTGTTTCTGTCACAGAGCATGAACTGTGGTGTCTCACGTTATCTGGAATAAAACAGGACCACCTTGGCAGCTTTAAAAGGCCAAGCAAGTTAACTCTCCCAAAAGTTTACACGTCCCTAATCCCTCCAGCAGGCGTTTTTACGACGGGAGCAAAATGAAAGACGGAGCCATGTTTTATATTTATGTTTTATGTCGGCCCTGTTTTCATTTGCATGCGTAATGTGAGCGCTTTAACTCCCTTCCCACTTCAAAACCCACGGACGACTCTGAGGCCTGGTTCTGTAAAAAATAATCATTATAATTATAATAAATCCACCACCACCTCCACCAACCTCTTCAACCAAAACCAGGGAACAGAAGTGTGTTATTGGCTTTTTAACATTTTTGCAGTGATGCAGTTCAATTTATTAAAAAAAAAAACCTCCATGATCTTGGTACAGATAAGGACACGAATGCAATGTTTATTAGAGCTGATAAAGTGTTTTATTCTTGAACTTGCTGCTCAGGCTGTGACAAAAACATCATAACAGAAAGTTGTTTCCATGATACATGATCTGCAGGTTGGCTTCCAGCAAAACAGCAGTCCAACCAATGTTCGAGTATCTCTCTCTCTCATTATCTGTAGCCGCTTTATCCTGTCCTACAGGGTCGCAGGCAAGCTGGAGCCTATCCCAGCTGACTACGGGCGAAAGGCGGGGTACACCCTGGACAAGTCGCCAGGTCATCACAGAGCTGACACATAGACACAGACAACCATTCACACTCACATTCACACCTACGGTCAATTTAGAGTCACCAGTTAACCTAACCTGCATGTCTTTGGACTGTGGGGGAAACCGGAGCACCCGGAGGAAACCCACGCGGACACGGGGAGAACATGCAAACTCCACACAGAAAGGCCCTCGCCGGCCCCGGGGCTCGAACCCGGACCTTCTTGCTGTGAGGCGACAGCGCTAACCACTACACCACCGTGCCGCCCCTTGTTCGAGTATATCTTTATCTAAAATCTGCCAAAATAAATAAAATGTATTTATTTATTTATTTTAAAAATGGCTCCTTTATCATTCCCGTTAAATGTATTAACAAACAAATTATATAATATTTATAAATTGCATTTCAGTGATTATTAAATGAAACAGTAATTATCATTATTTATTTTTAGTACGCTTTTTAAAATTATTATATCAATAAAACTCTGTCAAAGTATTTTCAGGATTTTGTACAAAACTACCATCAATTCATCTACTTCTGAATCCCTTCACAATTATAATAAATTAATAAATCAATAAATAACATACATGTCAACCTTTGGTCAATCAAACCTGTATAACCAACCTCCAAAATCCGTATTTCCCTTATAAAATCCTTATAAGATGCAAATTAAAATAATTTACCTAAAATTTGAATGATAATTAACAATGATATATCCCAGTTACTTTTTATTCAATGTTAATAACAATAAACCTTCAGAATGAATACAAAGCTCCAATGTTTGACAAAAACACAAAGTGTCACTCTAATGTTCTGAATTGTACTCCATGACAGCTTTTTTAGCGCTCTGCACCAATACCTCACGAGGCTGCATGTCACAGCAAGTGTCTGTGTTGATCTTGCCGGAGTGCCCATTCAGAATCTTTTCAGTCGCTAGTGAAAGTCGCTCAGGTGGAAATACGCGTTTCAAACAAAATGTTACTTCCCGGTTGGCGGGATTCTCACAATGCGGTGTGCGCATGATCAAAAGTGGAACGAAGTCTCGCTACCACAAGATAACGCGTGATTTCATAAGACTCTTTACTGGCTGTCTGTGCTTTCTGTGGTGTACAGTACGTTTGTAAATGTTATGCGCTCTTTTATCATCGTGGGAATTGATTTTAGCTCTAAATAAATATTGAAGTTTTTTTAAAGAATCTGTATAACTTTATTTGTATGCCCGTATACTACGTTTATTGAATCAAATCCGTATAAAATACGGACATTCCGTATAGGTTGACATGTATGAAATAAATGAAGTGTGTTTAATTACAGGAATTTGCCTATGAGTAACTTTTCCATTTATTGAACAAATATATATTAGTGCTGTCAAGCGATTAAAATATTTAATCGCGATTAATGTCGCGACTGTCATAGTTAACTCGCGATTAATCACAATTTAATCGCACATTTTTGTCACATGAAAAACCATTGTAATTCTCTTATCAGCATAAAAAAGTGAATGGGCTTGCTCACCGTTCGAACTACGGGGTACACGGGGGATCCGAGATCCCCTGAAACAGACATGAGATCCCTTGAAAACATGATTTGGGAAATGTTGGGGGGTCTCTAAAATATTGTCAAAATGATGTTTATTGACATAGCAATCGTGTGTAACAGGAAGCATTTGCATATCCGAAGTGAACGCGCGATGGAGATCCGCGCTCTGAGACAAGCGCAAGCACCCCCAAGGGAAAAAAAAGGGACCCCCTGAAAATATCGGCATAGTTCGAACACTAGTTGTACCAATGTTTTTTTTTTTTTATTGCAGAGCATAACACGTCTTGTCACAGCCACTGCAAAGTGGGGCTGGAGCTGCCAATGGGAAAACGAAACCTAAGCCGAGCACCGTGGGTCTTCGGGGTAGGGCAGAGGACTCTGGCTGTGTGGGGCGTGACATCATGTCACAGAGCGTTAATCTCGCGATAAAAAAATTATCGCCGTTAAAATTGAGTCAAGTTGACGCGTTAATAACGCGACATTTTTGACAGCACTAATATATATATATATAAACGAACCTCTCTTTCCAATCTTGCCATAATCATATCTATGTTTACACTCCTTCATGTTGAACATCCATCACACAAGTTCCTCTGAATGACCTGTTACTATAGACCCCTTGCACTGACGTCACATTTACCTTAGCAACCGTCGCTACCCTATGCCTGGGGGACAAGCGAACTTTGTTTCCATACTGTTCACATACTGAAGCCAAGCGGAGATGTTCGGCGTCTGTTGCTGTTGTCCGAAGAAAACTAAAGCTAAAGAAGCTCTACTCCTGGATTACTTGGATAATCTTAGTCAGAAAGAAGTGAAGGATAGATAAACGCAGAAATTAGAGTTTATTAGTGGTTATGAGCTGTACAAAATTCCTCAAAACAACTGGAGTGATGGTGCAGATTTATGGCCTAGCGTTAGCATTAGCTGCATGTTGGAATATACATTCCTTTTCCCAAAGAGTCCCGACACGGAAGAACAGTTAAAAACCTAGCTACAAAAGCAAGAAAACCTTCTTTGTGTAAAGACTTGTTCCTTTTGGGAATAGTGTGTTGCGAAAGCCAAAGCATTTACTCTCAAATGACTCCGACCTAAACTGTGGGCTGGATGGTATTCCCTCCCGGCCCTCCATGTCTCAACAACCCCAAGGACATGTACTTACACAGCTATCTGCACTCTATCATTTATACAGTGATGCTTATTATTGTTAAAACAATATCTGAAGTGTTATTATTTGTAAAATAACAATATATTGCTCTCGACTTTCAAACAATGTTGTAAGATTTTATTTTAATTTTATCTAATAGTGGATGGTACAATAATTACAAACGCTAACAGAATCAGCACATTCCAGTTGTAGCTGTAGTCATACAGTAACTATAATCACCCTTGTAATAATAATTTCAATAAATGGTTAATGTTCAGTTCCCTCTTCATTTATTCTCTATTCAAAGGCACACAGGTTAGTGTGTAACGGACAATAGCAATTTTATCCAAAATAGTTTTTTCCTGCCTTAGTCGATTTATTTCCATTTCACATGCGTGCAGCTGTTGTAAAGTTCAGTGTGTTTGTGTAGAACTCTCTCAGACTGTAGGTTCATTGCTACACTGACTCCATGGAGACATTTTGTACAGAATTGTGTTCCTCTGATAACAGAAACAAAGCTCCAGCTCTCTCTGCTCTTAATATTTTCTGTTCTTTTAGGATTATATCGCACATGTCGCTCCTTGTTGGATTTTTTTACTGAGTTATGCCGGAGTTGTTTGAAACCAATCTGGGTTTTCCGTGTTAAATAAGGAAACTGCTTCACCTGTAAGAAAATCAAACACTTTCAGGAAGGAGCTGACTCGAATGCGAGCAGAAAAAAAAATAAAACGAGATTCTTAAAAGTGCATATCCTGGACCAATTTCGTGTTTTTTTTATATGAAAGTATGCCCCTTTACACACTCATCCAGAAGGGTAATTTTGCACAAGGTCATCTGTCTACAGCAGGAAAAACTAAAATACCAAAACGCGTCTGGAAAAATCAGTCTGGAGCCAGATTCGTGACGTCACCTGCGGAAGCGCCAGCAGGCTGCGCGAGCTTTGCACGGTTTCAGTGCACAGCCTGTGTAGACCAAGCGCTCCCATTTCTCTCTCATTGTCCGGTCTTTTGGGAAACGATGAGTACTAATCCCATCAAGATTGGTGTTGCTACACCCTCCTACGATACATTTTAATAATTACGCGATAACGTTGAAGAAATTTGCAGAAAACCACCAGATCGTTTTCTCATAAACAAACCAGCGCTGACGTAGGATTCAGAGGGAGGCGTCCCGCATGCGATGTCACGAAAATCAATGTTTGCTGAGAAATCCAAATGCCAAGTTTTTTCATCGGCGGACCAATTCGCCTCAAATAGCTTGATTTCAACTGAATTTTTCTGGTATTCGGCAAGGTAAAAAAAATTGCAGAGAATGCAGAATGTTACAGATATTTGACCAAAGTTTAATATAAAATTTCCTCCAGCTTAGGAATTACATTAGGACGAGCCAAAACAGTCTTTTAACCAGACCTCCAATTTCTGACTTGGAAAAAATTGTGTCTAAGGACAGCTTAAGTAAAGGTGCTATAGCCGAGCTATATAACTATTTATCAAATTCGGTTGAAAATGCAGATCATAAACGAGAAGCGTGTAAGGAAGATCTAGGCACAGATATACACTACCGTTCAAAAGTTTGGGGTCACTTTGAAATGTCCTTATTTTTGAAAGAAAAGCACTGTTCTTTTCAATGAAGATCACTTTAAACTAATCAGAAATGCACTCTATACATTGCTAATGTGGTAAATGACTATTCTAGCTGCAAATGTCTGGTTTTTGGTGCAATATCTCCATAGGTGTATAGAGGCCCATTTCCAGCAACTCTCACTCCAGTGTTCTAATGGTACAATGTGTTTGCTCATTGCCTCAGAAGGCTAATGGATGATTAGAAAACCCTTGTACAATCATGTTAGCACAGCTGAAAACAGTTGAGCTCTTTAGAGAAGCTATAAAACTGACCTTCCTTTGAGCAGATTGAGTTTCTGGAGCATCACATTTGTGGGGTTGATTAAATGCTCAAAATGGCCAGAAAAATGTCTCGACTATATTTTCTATTCATTTTACAACTTATGGTGGGAAATAAAAGTGTGACTTTTCATGGAAAACACAAAATTGTCTGGGTGACCCCAAACTTTTGAACGGTAGTGTATCATGAGAAGACTGGCAATCTATATGTACTAAGGCTCACACCCAATCAATCAACACTCGATTTAGACTATTGCAGTATAAATGGTTGATGAGAGTTTATATTACACCAGTTAAATTAAATAAATACAATAAGAATATCCCAGATGTGTGTACAAAATGTACTGAGGTGAAGGGGACATTATTACATTGTGTATGGCAATGCAGTAAGATAAAATCTTTTTGGGAGGAGGTTAAAAAGGCAATAGAAAAAATGATTTCAAAAAATATTCCAATGGATCCTGCACTTTTTGTCTTAGGATTTTATCCAAAAGGTCACAAATACAACAAAAGTGAACGAATATTAATAGATATGTGTTTGTTGCATGCCAAAAGATCCATTGCAATGTTTTGGAAGAAGACCAGCAGACCAAATGTTACGTATTGAGTGAAGCAAATGCTCACAACTTTGCCTTTGGAGAGAGTGTCATGTATACGAAAAGGAAGGCAAGATATGTTTGAAAAGATATGGGAACAGTTTAATGTGTATGTTCATGGTATTAATCTGGCAATTGACAATGAAGAAGAATAAGTAGTCAGATATGTAAACCTCATAGCAGAATTAATGAGTTCAAATTCCCGTGATTGTATAAAGCCATTAAATTACGTACAAATGTTTTGTGGCTGAGGAATGTATGTTTGTGATGTGTATGTGTATTGTTCATTTGTAATTTCGTTTTGTTATGTAAAAAATGTCAATAAATATATTGTTTAAAAAAAAAGTTTAATATAAAATAGGAGAATTACATTGATCTTGCTCCTGAATTTATCCGTGATATGCACTTTAAGCAAACTCTTCCACACTCACTTCTGACTTTGTCTCATCTCATCTCATTATCTGTAGCCGCTTTATCCTTCTACAGGGTCGCAGGCGAGCTGGAGCCTATCCCAGCTGACTACGGGCGAAAGGCGGGGTACACCCTGGACAAGTCACCAGGTCATCACAGGGCTGACACATAGACACAGACAACCATTCACACTCACATTCACACCTACGCTCAATTTAGAGTCACCAGTTAACCTAACCTGCATGTCTTTGGACTGTGGGGGAAACCGGAGCACCCGGAGGAAACCCACGCGGACACGGGGAGAACATGCAAACTCTGCACAGAAAGGCCCTCGCCGGCCACGGGGCTCGAACCCGGACCTTCTTGCTGTGAGGCGACAGCGCTAACCACTACACCACCGTGCCACTTCTGACTTTGTTTTTTTAAAAATACATTTTAAATGCAATCGTGAATTTCTCTGGAGTTTTCAGGCTTAGCTCCTTTCATCGTATTCTTTAACCACTCATTTCTTCGTCGTTCTTGAAGCATTTGCTTCTCTTCATTAATGTGTTTCTTGATAGCAGGGAGACGGTAATACATTTTATCTAGTTCTCTATTTGAACAACCATAAACAGCACAAAAACAAACCATACTGAACACAGATTAAGCCTTGCTTACACGAAAGACGGTGTCTGTTTGACCCCCAGGTGAAATTATCACATGATGCGTGACGTCATGCGTAAGGGGCCTATAGAAATGCTAATATTACAAAATGTTTCTGTAAATGTTTAGTTTAAAAGTCTGCACTTAAACATGCCGCTTAAGAACTTTCTTACTTTCAGGATGCAAAACAATTCCAATGCCTCGCATCTTGAAAGTGTTTTTTTTTTTTTTTAAAGTGTCTGTCCTTGAAACTGGGCAAGGAGCTTCGGAAAGATATTTCCTAATGGACATGTTCGAAACGAGCCAAATCTAAATCTAGCGAAGACACGTTTCCTGGCATTTGTTTCAGTCCCTAATGAAGATGTTGAACTGGAGTTGAAGGGAAGCAGTGATTATCTGGACACTGGAATGTGGCATTGGTGTGTTTATTGCATATTTGCGAGTGGAAACATGGTTTCATTGTGTTTCACTTTGCTTTTAGTAGTTAGTTGAGCGATGAATTGGTTATTCGTACAAGTCTGCGTAAAAGGAGATAAATAGTATACAGTGGTGCTTGAAAGTTTGTGAACCCTTTAGAATTTTCTATATTTCTGCATAAATATGACCTAAAACAACATCAGATTTTCACACAAGTCCTAAAAGTAGATAAAGAGAACCCAGTTAAACAAATGAGACAAAAATATTATACTTGGTCATTTATTTATTGAGGAAAATGATCCAATATTACATATCTGTGAGTGGCAAAAGTATGTGAACCTCTAGGATTAGCAGTTAATTTGAAGGTGAAATTCGAGTCAGGTGTTTTCAATCAATGGGACGACAATCAGATGTGAGTGGGCACCCTGTTTTATTTAAAGAACAGGGATCTATCAAAGTCTGATCTTCACAACACATGTTTGTGGAAGTGTATCATGGCACGAACAAAGGAGATTTCTGAGGACCTCAGAAAAAGCGTTGTTGATGCTCATCAGGCTGGAAAAGGTTACAAAACCATCTCTAAAGAGTTTGGACTCCACCAATCCACAGTCAGACAGATTGTGTACAAATGGAGGACATTCAAGACCATTGTTACCCTCCCCAGGAGTGGTCGACCAACAAAGATCACTCCAAGAGCAAGGCGTGTAATAGTCGGCGAGGCCACAAAGGACCCCAGGGTAACTTCTAAGCAACTGAAGGACTCTCTCACATTGGCTAATGTTAATGTTCATGAGTCCACCATCAGGAGAATAATAATAATAATAATAATAATAATAATATAGCATTTTTATTGCGCCATATACACTATATGCCCTATCACGCTTCACAATAATACAGTTTAAAAAAATCTTATGTTTAAGCATTAAAGAAAAGATTACCACAATACTAAACAAAATTACAAAAAAGCTTTCTTAAAAAGAAATGTCTTAACTCTTGATTTGAATGATATTATTGAATCGCTTTTCTTTATGTCGGCAGGCAGGGCATTCCAGAGCTTTGGTGCAGCAACTGAAAATGCCCTGTCCCCATAGGTCCTTTGATTAGACTTTGGGATGGTCAGGAGGCACTGGCCAGCAGACCTTAGATTGCGACTAGGTTGATAAGGACTTAATAGATCACTAAGATATACAGGAGCCAAATTATTTAAAGACTTATAAGCTAATAATAATATTTTAAAAATAATTCGTTGTTCCACTGGCAGCCAGTGCAGCTCTCTGAGGATTGGTGAGGCATGAGCATACCTCGGCTTGCGGGAAACAAGCCGAGCCGCACAGTTCTGGACAGATTGTAGCCGCTGTATGAGATATTTTGGAAGACCGTACAAAGGAGCATTGCCATTATCCAATCTACAGGTAACAAAAGCATGCACAAGAGCTACTGTGGAATCTTCGGACAGATATTTTCTTATTTTAGCAATCCGTCTGATGTGAAAAAAAGCACATTTAGGAAGAGAGTTGACATGTTTCTCTAGAGTTAAGCTATTGTCCATTACAAAACCTAAGTTCCTAGCTGACGTCGAGGGCTGTACAACGTAGTCATTAATAGAGATGCAATCAAGTGAAGGACGAGGGTGGTATTTTGAACTGATAATTAGAAATTCAGACTTGTCACTATTAAGCTTTAGCTTGTTTACCCTCATCCAGTTATCTATTTCATTCGCACAGGCCTCTATTAAGCTAATGGCTGATGCTTGCCCCTCCCCACTCCGGGAATCAAAAGACAAGTATAACTGGGTATCGTCCGCGTAAAAATGGAAATCCATGTTATACTTCCTCACGATATCCCCAAGTGGCGAAGAGTAAAGCAAATAAAGAATAGGGTCTAGGACAGAGCCCTGAGGTACCCCACAAACCAGTGGCTGGTGTAAAGACTTCACTCCTGATTTCCACATACTGAAATCTATTACTAAGGTACGATTTTAACCAGGAGAGAGCCAGACCACAGATACCGAAATGATGACTCAGCCGGTTGAGCAAAATTTCATGGTCAACAGTATCAAATGCAGCCGATAAATCTAGGAGTAGCAGTATAACGGACTGATGGTTGTCTAAAGCAACAAGAATGTCATTGTTAACTCTAACTAGTGCAGTCTCAGTACTATGAAGCTGCTTATAGGCGGACTGAAAAATTTCATCTAAATTATTACATATTATATAGTCAACAAGCTGGATAGCAACTACTTTTTCAGTGAGTTTAGAAATAAATATTAGGTTGAAATAGGCCTTAAGTAAAGGGTTCAAAAGAGCTAGTTTAAAACAGTGTGGTACCATAGCAGAGTCAATAGATAAGTTCACAATTTTCATCATGACCGGGAGTAAAACTGTCAAGCATTCTTTCAAGACAGAAGCTGGAACTGGATCTAGAGCACATGACTTTATCTTGGAAGAACAAACAAGACTGGATAGCTGCTCTTCGGTGACCACCGTAAAGCTTGATAGCGCACAACTTGCAGGAGGTGAGGTATCCAAAACAACAGGTGTAGACCCAGAGACATCCGCAAGAGAGTCCAATGAAGATCGTAGGTTAACTATTTTCTCACAGAAAAAGTTAACAAATTCATTCGCCAGGGCGTGGTCCGAAAAAGATGAAGGATAGCGAGCCTCAACCTTGGTGTGTAATAGCTTGTCGACAGTCTCAAAAAGAACTCTCTGATCATTTTTTGAGCCCTCAATAACATCACGATAGTAAGAAATCTTCGATGTCCTCAGCAGACTATTTACAACATCACACTGAATAACATAGCGGTGATAATCAGTAGACAAGTCTGACGATCTCCAGCGCCCTCCTCTTTTTCTTTTCATTGGCGATCTCATCTGTAAACCATGGAGAGTAAGGATGAATATTTACAATTTTTGTCTTCAGAGGGGCATGAACATCAAGCATCGATTTCAGAGTGACGTTATATTGTCCGAGGACTTCAAGATCATCAGCAGGGTCCAAAACCAAACAGGAGTTACTGAGTTCGTAACAGAACTCAGTAAAATCGATGGAGCGTGTCTTGTGAAAATATATTTCTTTCCTTTCAAGAGGAGGTTTTTTTGAACTGCAACTCACAATGAACGGCAAAATGATCAGAAATGCGATCGCCCACACGACAGTTAGAGACCAGGCCATCCTCGTTGGCATGTGTGATGATCAAATCGAGGGTGTGGCCGTCTCGGTAAGTAGCATCAACAACATGTTGCTTTAAATCAAAAGAGTCCAAAATACTCATAAACTGCCTTGAGTCCAAGTCATTTGGTTGATCTACATGGAAATTAAAGTCACCAGCCATTAATAAAAGTCCAGGAGCCAGATTTAGGTGTTCAAGATATGTAGAAAATTTGTCCAGAAATAGAGCAACGCTAAAACCATTTGTAGTAGACGGAGGAGGACGATAAATATTAACCAGTCTCAGATTGTAATTTCTAGACGATTTCAAGACCGCTTTGTAGGCCTCAAAGCTCTTAAAATCAGCCAACTGTTGTTTGACTACTTTGAATGGTTTCCTAGTCAGGACGGCAACACCACCGCCATCAGAAGTCGTCCTGGGATCATGAAAGAAATTACAACCAGCGGGACAGATATCAAAGCAAAAGAAAGCATCAAAATCGTTATTGCGAAGCCAAGTTTCAGTGATTGCTAAAATGTCAACATCATGCTCAATAATAAAATCATTGAGCATAAGAGTCTTGTTTCTAATAGACCTGGCATTGACGAGAGCAAAATTACAGAGCTGAGGACGTTGAACAAATTCCAGTGGAGCCCGTAGAGAAATCAAAATCAAATTGCTATTTACGACACTAGTACGCAGCGAGGCGAAACTTGTTGAAGCAACACAAGTCTCTTCAGATGAAATGATTGTAGGAATTTACCTGCATCCAGCTCGGCTTCCGCGATAGTGAAAAATACCAGCGTTTTTTAGTTCAGAAAGTATTGGAACAGGAAGCAAAGTATTGGAACAGGAAGCGAAGTATCAGAAACGTGGCGAAGTTTAAACAATTTGTTCCTTGTGTAAGTCGTGATGGTTGAATGAACATGCAAATTCACGAGCGAAGCAGCGTTTGAAAGCAATAAGTTCGGAAGTGAAGATACAGGTCCGGGGTTTCGAGACACATCCACAAAAATAGTTATGTCCATGGGAGGATCATGTCCAGCAACAAGGAGAGACGTCTGGCCATGTTTGTTCCATTTTGAGACACTGAAAGATGTCTTCTTAAATCCACTCTTCGCCAAATTGATTTTAAACTTCCCACCATTGTTGTAGTTGTTAAAAAGTATTTTGAGACCAAAAGCAGACTCACAACATCCTTGAGATCTTGAATAAAGCGCCAAATGATCAAAACGATCATTAGGAAAACATCTATCCAAATCATGTAAGGCAAACCGACAAATAATAATGAAAAAATTCATAATAAGCAGAGAGCTAAAACTCCCGGTGGCTGCCATGCCGGCGCCTGCGCAAACTGAAAACCAACAACTGAACAACAATGGTGTGCATGGCAGGGTTGCAAGGAGAAAGCCACTGCTCTCCAAAAAGAACATTGCTGCTCGTCTGCAGTTTGTTAAAGATGACGTGGACAAGCCAGAAGGCTATTGGAAAAATGTTTTGTGGACGGATGAGACCAAAATAGAACTTTTTGGTTTAAATGAGAAGCGTTATGTTTGGAGAAAGGAAAACACTGCATTCCAGCATAAGAACCTTATCCCATCTGTGAAACATGGTGGTGGTAGTATCATGGTTTGGGCCTGTTTTGCTGCATCTGGGCCAGGACGGCTTGCCATCATTGATGGAACAATGAATTCTGAATTATACCAGCGAATTCTAAAAGAAAATGTCAGGACATCTGTCCATGAACTGAATCTCAAGAGAAGGTGGGTCATGCAGCAAGACAACGACCCTAAGCACACAAGTCGTTCTACCAAAGAACGGTTAAAGAAGAATAAAGTTAATGCTTTGGAAAAACAAAGTCCTGACCTTAATCCAATGGAAATGTTGTGGAAGGACCTGAAGCGAGCAGTTCATGTGAGGAAACCCACCAACATCCCAGAGTTGAAGCTGTTCTGTACGGAGGAACGGGCTAAAATTCCTCCAAGCCGGTGTGCAGGACTGATCAACAGTTACCGCAAACATTTAGTTGCAGTTATTGCTGCACAAGGGGGTCACACCAGATACTGAAAGCAAAGGTTCACATACTTTTGCCACTCACAGATATGTAATACTGGATCATTTTGCTCAATAAATAAATGACCAAGTATAATATTTTTGTCTCGTTTGTTTAACTGGGTTCTCTTTATCTACTTTTAGGACTTGTGTGAAAATCTGATGATGTTTTAGGTCTGATTTATGCAGAAATATAGAAAATTCTAAAGGGTTCACAAACTTTCAAGCACCACTGTATTTAAGGTTATGGATCGTCCGCAAAACAACTTCGTTTGTGTTCACACTCCTGTTACAGGAGCTGTAAGCAATCGTAACTATCACAAAATGCTAACGCTGAAGACTCCTTCCAAAACGTCTTGCACAGAAAATGTACAGATATTGTTATGATACAAAAACCGTCACATAATATAGAAAAAAACATGGATTGTTATGCTTTTAGAACCACGCTTGGACCGATTCAGGAAGTGACCTCACAGCAGCCAATCTGATTGGCTGATGAGATCAGTTCAGATCAGAATGCAGACGGAAGGTGGACCAGATGTTATAATGTACACATTATAACTAACATATGGCCAAATGCAAGCCTGAGGGCAGGATGAGGAAGTCTTTCGACCAATCGTCCTTCGAGACATTTACAGCAATGTGTGTTCAGCAGTAACTGCTTTTGCTCCATCAGTGATGTAATAATTAATGACAGGGTGTTCAGGGCTCTGATACTACAGAAATTCACCAACAATTGCACACACACACATACCGGTACATAAATTCAGCTGTGATGAATCCTCAAATGAGTGAATGTGCTCATATCAGATTCTACACACGACACACCAAGCAACACTTCAGTCAAATAAACTCAGGATTGAACTAAAATGTTGTGTTCAGTAAAAACCTGCCTACTGTAAATGGCAGACTCGCCCTGAAAATTCTACTCGCCGAGGTATTTTCGGCACCCCGTGGCCACCACCGTGTTATTAAAAAAACCTCCATTCCTGTGTTTAGCGCGACATATGGGAGAGCAGGCTCCGGGGCCAGGCCTGTCCCGAGTTCAGGGTTTTTTTCATGTGGTCACTCTGAGAAATCCACCTCCAAGTCTGGGTGGAACGACAAACCAGTACGATGGCGTGCCATGATAAGAACAGCTCAAAAACTTTATATAGCTAACGTTATGTTTTACTGCTACGGACAAATATATATTTTACAGGTGTGGCCTTTTTCAAAGTGCACTTTCAATTTCACCTCCTCCTACCGTGTACGTCAATTTGGTCGGCATCTTATGATGATGACTAAGATTCTAATGTATGAAGGGATATTTGATAACATGAACAGTGTTACCATGGTGATACAATTGCTTTAGCATTGGTGCTTGGGCCCACGATCGCTCCTTGGAGCTGTTTTCAGTTCACACAGTATATCGAATATATTTTACATTTCTGTTTATACACTTACAATATTGAACACATGGTTCTGTTTAGTATAGGTAATCGTATGGGGCCGAGTAAAATTAAGGATTAATTTCACGAGTGATTTCGAAGTTTTGAAAATCGACGAGCGCAATTTCAAAACTTTGAAATCACGAGTGAAATTGATCCTTAATTTTACGAGGAATCTTACAATTACTTGTTTAGAATAAAAAGGGCCAAATTCATACTTCGGAAGCCATTCAAGTTCAGAACATTTGTCATTCATGTTTTCTGAACCAATCAGGGCGCGAGACTATCTTGCACGTTTGAATCGGTTTCTAAAGCGTCTTTTGTCATGACACGGCGACACGACACGAGGATTTTGAAAGTGGTTTACAAAATTTTATTGGAACTTCTTTACAAAAGGCATTTTGTTGACAAAATTTGCTAATTTTTGTAACCGTATCCAAGCAACGAACTAGCTGATAGCATTTCAGAAATACGGCCCCGTGTTAAGGAAAAAAGCCCTCCTTGATTGACCAATCAGAATTGAGTAATTTGGCCCTATGTATTATAATTATCGAAATTAGTATTTAATTTCTTTCAATGATTAAAATGTGGGATGTTAATCCAGAAAAAAAACGTTTAAGTTTTACATGAAGCTTTACTTCATAATAGCCAACATACCAGATGTTGCTCAAACTCATTTACTGACCCAAAGCCACGCCCACATATGGTTTCTTTTGCGAGGAAACATAATCAGCATAAACAAAAAATAGTTCCATTTATTTATTAAATAAGAAGGACGTTAACTCGCAGCAGCGTACTCGGAGGTAAATGCAGAGCTCCTAGGCATACGTAAGTTCAGCAAGTCTGAGCGAACAAGTCGGAAATCTAATGAAAGAATCTAGATTAATTATTCTAATTATTAAGTTGGGCGGCACGGTGGTGTAGTGGTTAGCGCTGTCGCCTCACAGCAAGAAGGTCCTGGGTTCGAGCCCCGTGGCCGGCGAGGGCCTTTCTGTGCGGAGTTTGCATGTTCTCCCCGTGTCCGCGTGGGTTTCCTCCGGGTGCTCCGGTTTCCCCCACAGTCCAAAGACATGCAGGTTAGGTTAACTGGTGACTCTAAATTGAGCGTAGGTGTGAATGTGGGTGTGAATGGTTGTCTGTGTCTATGTGTCAGCCCTGTGATGACCTGGCGACTTGTCCAGGGTGTACCCCGCCTTTCGCCCGTAGTCAGCTGGGATAGGCTCCAGCTTGCCTGCCACCCTGTAGAACAGGATAAAGCGGCTAGAGATGATGAGATGAGATGAATTATTAAGTTTTCATCAGTGACTAATGTCACTAACATTCTTTCCTTTTGTCCTGCGTTATTTGTGTGAAATCTGCTAATGAGCTGCACTGAAGCAGGAACAAACGGGTTACTGCAAGTCTACACACCTTCAGAGCACTGTGAGCTCGGATTAGTGAGTGTAGAGCTGTGTGTGTGTGTGTGTGTGTGTACACACCAATGAAGATTAGCTGGGCTTTTATTGCCTTGTATGAAGCTGTGTTCACGCTCTGACCCCCTGGAGGCAGAACTGAGGAACAACAGTTTAGATTTATGGCGAATGTTTTATATATTTCCAACTTTTAATTACTTTATCATAGCTTACCTTTAAAAATCAATTGTTGAGCCGGATATGGGATTGCTGTAGGCTTTTTTTGATTTGTTGAGTGTATTGTTGTTTATATATAGCGGCGGTTACAATTATCGACAGTCTATAATTGTCGACACCTTTTCAGATTTACCAATCTCATCTCATCTCATTACCGTATCTCTAGCCGCTTTATCCTGTTCTACAGGGTCGCAGGCAAGCTGGAGCCTATCCCAGCTGACTACGGGCGAGAGGCGGGGTACACCCTGGACAAGTCGCCAGGTCATCACAGGGCTGACACATAGACACAGACAACCATTCACACTCACATTCACACCTACGCTCAATTTAGAGTCACCAGTTAACCTAACCTGCATGTCTTTGGACTGTGGGGGAAACCGGAGCACCCGGAGGAAACCCACGTGGACACGGGGAGAACATGCAAACTCCGCACAGAAAGGCCCTCGCCGGCCCTGGGGCTCGAACCCAGGACCTTCTTGTGAGGCGACAGCGCTAACCACTACACCACCGTGCTGCCCCACCGACATCCATATATTTATATAAAAGATATTTTGTACTAGGGGCGGCACGGTGGTGTAGTGGTTAGCGCTGTCGCCTCACAGCAAGAAGGTCCGGGTTCGAGCCCCGGGGCCGGCGAGGGCCTTTCTGTGTGGAGTTTGCATGTTCTCCCCGTGTCCGTGTGGGTTTCCTCCGGGTGCTCCGGTTTCCCCCACAGTCCAAAGACATGCAGGTTAGGTTAACTGGTGACTCTAAATTGAGCGTAGGTGTGAATGTGAGTGTGAATGGTTGTCTGTGTGTATGTGTCAGCCCTGTGATGACCTGGCAACTTGTCCAGGGTGTACCCCGCCTTTCGCCCGTAGTCAGCTGGGATAGGCTCCAGCTTGCCTGCGACCCTGTAGAAGGATAAAGCGGCTAGAGATAATGGATGGATGGAAATAATCATCTGGATGTCAATAATTGTGGAACGGTGTCGATATCTGTGGACAAAGGTGTTGATAATTGTGGAACGGATATATATCACGTGATCTGATACCCTAAGTAATCAGGAATCAACTCATTTTTTTCCCAGTGGAAGTTTGAGTAATTATTCATGCACAATTCATATCTTGAAATGGGCGGCACGGTGGTGTAGTGGTTAGCACGGTCGCTTCACAGCAAAAAGGTTCTGGGTTTGAACCCAGTGGCCAAATAAAGTAACTTAAAATCACTACGCCATATAAACATTTAGTTATAAATCTGCGATTTTGTTTTTTAAAACGAAAGCTGAAAGTTAGGTATAGAATATGTTTCTTACAGAATATGTTACGATGGTAGCTGGTCTTGTATGAATTTCTGAGCTATAAAATGAGTTGTGGTCTATTTTTTACCGTAGCGTGTTATTTGTGTGCAGGGAAGGACACACATTAACAATTTGCATGTGTAGAATGGAATTTTCCACTCCAACAGTTAGAAGTTGATCGCGCTTCCATTTGCGGTCTCTCTGTTACGCGGGTGATCTGTTCGGACGTTATCGCTGAAAAGGTGAGTTTTGACAGTTTTATTTTGTTTTAGTCTTGCAGTATAAGGCAATAGAATGTTTCTTTTTCATTTTACTTTCATATGTTGTAGTGTTTGTGTATTTTTGGCCGATATTTTGCAACCATGGTCAATTTAGATCGAACTTTTGATCGACTCTACGGCCAGTCATTTTGCCCCGCCCCCGCCTCGCGCTCCGTCCGGTGCGGTAGTGATGTCCCGTTGCTCGCGCGCCGCAGCAGAGACCCGCGCGACCTTCAGCCGGTACAGTCGCTGTTCTTTTACCACCGCCGTTATTCTCATCTTTCCGGCGTGTTCCTGATTTTTCCATTGTGTCCTATTCCGCCATATCAAATACCCAAAATGTATCATATTATTCATATTTAAGTGAATAATCAATTCAGTCATCATAACTTGGCATTTTTAACCCAAGCAATCAAAAAGAGGAAATTTATTCAATATTTTCACTCATCTGTGAAGGAGGGGCTTTAATTCTTCATGATCGAGTTATTTTATCTCATCTCATTATCTCTAGCCGCTTTATCCTTCTACAGGGTCGCAGGCAAGCTGGAGCCTATCCCAGCTGACTACGGGCGAAAGGCGGGGTACACCCTGGACAAGTCGCCAGGTCATCACAGGGCTGACACATAGACACAGACAACCATTCACACTCACATTCACACCTACGGTCAATTTAGAGTCACCAGTTAACCTAACCTGCATGTCTTTGGACTGTGGGGGAAACCGGAGCACCTGGAGGAAACCCACGCGGACACGGGGAGAACATGCAAACTCCACACAGAAAGGCCCTCGCCGGCCACGGGGCTCGAACCCAGGACCTTCTTGCTGTGAGGTGACAGTGCTAACCACTACACCACCATGCCGCCTCATTTGGGACATTATGGTCAAAAAATACATTTTCTAATTTTACTATTTATTTTTTGCATTTACCTAACACTCAATGTTTCATTTGTCATGTTTAATAAGAATAAAGATAGTATCTTGCTTTATCTGGCCTCCACTGTGGAAAATTATTTTGATTCCAATTCAAATGCTTTTGTAAAATTGATTTCCATATAAAATAACTCCATCATGAAGAATTAAAGCCCCTCCTTCACAGATGAGTGAAAATATTGAATAAATTTCCTCTTTTTGATTGCTTGGGTTAAAAATGCCAAGTTATGATGACTGAATTGATTATTCACTTAAATATGAATAATATGATACAGTTTGGGGATTTGATATGGCGGAATAGGACACAATGGAAAAATCAAGAACACGCCGGAAAGTTGAGAATAACGGCGGTGGTAAAAGAACAGCGACTGTACCGGCTGAAGGTCGCGCGGGTCTCTGCTGCGGCGCGCGAGCAACGGGACGTCACTACCGCACCGGATGGAGCGCGAGGCGGGGGCGGGGCAAAATGACTGGCCGTAGATTCGATCAAAAGTTCGATCTAAATTGACCATGGTTGCAAAATATCGGCCAAAAATACGCAAACACTACGAAATCTGAAAGTAAGATGAAAAAGAAACATTCTATTGCCTTATACTGCAAGACTAAAACAAAATAAAACTGTCAAAACTCACCTTTTCAGTGATAACGTCCGAACAGATCACCCGCGTAACAGAAAGGCCGCAAATGGAAGCGCGATCAACTTCTAACTGTTGGAGTGGAAAATTCCATTCTACACATGCAAATTGTTAATGTGTGTCCTTCCCCGCACGCAAATAACACGCTACGGTAAAAAATAGACCACGACTCATTTTATAGCTCAGAAATTCATACAAGACCAGCTACCATCATAACATATTCTGTAAGAAACATATTCTATACCTAACTTTCAGCTTTCGTTTTAAAAAACAAAATCGC
The DNA here is from genome assembly GCF_027579695.1 of Neoarius graeffei. Taxonomy (NCBI): domain Eukaryota; kingdom Metazoa; phylum Chordata; class Actinopteri; order Siluriformes; family Ariidae; genus Neoarius; species Neoarius graeffei. The sequence goes on from NC_083586.1 coordinate 19,181,641, forward strand.
AGATTTATAACTAAATGTTTAAACGGCGTAGTGATTTTAAGTTGCTGCTTTTGGTGAGGTCGTGACCTTGACCCTGAGGCTTTCCGTTTAGATCAAAACACACGATCGTATTGGTTTTGGGTTTGCGGAAAATGGAGTTACGACGGTGATTGAATATTTTGCATGATGTTTTATTACGGTTATGATTATTCTGTGAGCGCACCCATCCTTAGGTGGATAAAGTTCATCTCATTATCTCTAGCTGCTTTATCCTGTTCTACAGGGTCGCAGGCAAGCTGGAGCCTATCCCAGCTGACTACGGGCGAAAGGCGGGGTACACCCTGGACAAGTCGCCAGGTCATCACAGGGCTGACACATAGACACAGACAACCATTCACACTCACATTCACACCTACACTCAATTTAGAGTCACCAGTTAACCTAACCTGCATGTCTTTGGACTGTGGAGGAAACCGGAGCACCCGGAGGAAACCCACGTGGACAACATGCAAACTCCACACAGAAAGGCCCTCGCCGGCCCCGGGGCTCGAACCCAGACCTTCTTGCTGTGAGGCGACAGCGCTAACCACTACACCACCGTGCCGCCCGTGGATAAAGTTACAACTTAAAATACAATTAGTGATAACTGTAGACTTTTCAGTGGACTCCAACGTTTTTAAGGGAATGCGATGTAGTCGACCATTTATCATGTCTCAGATCAAGACACCATTTTTCCACAAATTTTCAGAATTTTTGCCAAATTCTGAATAGAGTATTCACATCAAAGATTTAGTTTTATCTGGATTATTTCTTTCATCATTTTATTTCAAATTCAAACCAGCATCACCATTCAAAACCGTACAGTTTATTGACTGGGAGTATATTTAGTGGGCTACCCCGACAGTACCCAGTTTCTGAGGCAGACCCTTATATATATATCACACGTGCATACCACATACGAGTAACATGCGTGTGTGCTGCTGCTATACAATGTGGTGTGTGTGTGTTTATTGTGTGGCTGCTGTGAGCGCGTGTCTCAGCTCTCTCTCTCTCTCTCTCTCTCTCTCTCTGTGTGTGTGTGTGTGTGTGTGTGTGTGTGTGTGTGTGTGATCAGTATGTGAGGAGGAGAGGCGGGCCAAGGAGGACTCAGTGTAACGCGATCGAAGCACGAACTCACTCCCTGCCCCTCTCTCTCTCTCTCTCTCTCTCACACACACACAGAGAGACAAGGCGCGCGCGCACTGGGTTTGAAGACAGACCGCACGCGGGGTTTGTGCTCAGTGCGGCGGTGGCGGCGGCGTTGTTGCTGTTGCGCGTGCGGACTCGGTGGCTGTAACGGACGAGCTCGTGCGCTTTAATGACTCTACACTACTGGAGTTTATTTGTTTGTTGTTTTTCTTTTTCTTGGGGGACCATAAAACGGAGACAGCGCGCATGAGAAACCGACAGGAACTTAAACCATCATCCTCTTTTAATAACAACAACAACAATATAAAAATTCAAGAGGTTTTTTTTGGGTTTTTTTCCCACCTGAACTTTTTTCTTCTGATGTGAACCGAGTTTTTGTCGGAGGAGGTTTTTGTTTGTTTGTTTGTTTGTTTTTAAATCCATATCTCAGGACTGAGGCGCGTTTGGCACGATGGATATCACACACACGCTCACACACACACTGACACACACACTCCTGCTGCTCGTGTGCTGCTGCAGCTCCACTGTGCGAGCAGAGGCAGAAGGTGAGTCTCACTTTCATCATCATCATCATCAGCGCTTCCACTTTTCATACCACAGAGTGAAAAACACAAACAGTTCTCCAAAATCCATCCTGTAAGCTCCGAGCATCTTTCTCATCCCTAAACTTCTCCACATCTCCAAGCTTCCTTCTTCTGAGGAACTTGCTCAGATTATTACAGCAAATCGTACAAACATTTCAAACAACAAATATCTCCATGAAAATAAGAACAATCTGCAGTTCCCTTGGAGCACGTTCTTCTTTAGCTGTGTACAAATTATTTCTGACTGGAAGGCAGCAAAAAAAAAAAAAACATTCTGGATCATCCAGAAATTCTGAAGAACCTCTGAGGAGCTTTCGAGAAACTTACTGTTAATCAGTGTTATTGTTAAAAATCATTGCTACTAAACACAAACTGGGTTTGATGAATCGTACAGGCTGCGTTTAATAAACATGATCGTCATGAGTTCTTGAAGGCACCAGTGGCCTTCCTCATGGTCACTTTTACTTTAAGAGGAAATCTTCATTATCTCCAAAACCCTCGTAAAAACCTGCTGAGTTCAAGAGCAAAGTCATTTTAATGTGATGATCATCTTTACCCTGATGGAAAACTTCTCGAAGGAACCTTCGGAAACCTTTCCATCACCTGCATGATTAAAAAAGAATCACATTCACGTAGTGTTTTGTCGTGGGCTCATAAGCACATGAGGTGCGTTCAATAAAGCAAGCTGATTTAACAACAATCATGTTTATATTGATGTGAAAATTCTCGAAAGAAGAAAAAAGAACCTTCAGTGGTGCAGCTCCGAGGAAGCTTTTCTGACGTTTAATGAAAGAGAAATGATTCGGACCTGATTTTCCCTTCAAATCCCTTGTGAACCTTTTTCCCCACATGCTACATTCAAGAGCAAAGTCATTTTAATGTGATAATCATCGTTAACCTGATGAAAAACGTCTCTAAGGAAGGAAAGAACCTTCAGTGGCGTCGCTCTACGCAAACTTCTGTCCGCTTTATTATTAAGAATTAAAACTATTTAGCAACTATTAGTCTTGATGTAGTCTAGTATATTCAGCGTAATAAAAATCACCTAGATAAATTCTTTACTTTGTCAGATTTCTGTTTTCTTACAATAAACGTCTTTACTATATATATTTTTTAAAGCTACATTTAAAAAAAAGTGAGATTCTTAGTTTGGTGTTACATCCTTGTATTTGCCATTTTTCTTAAAAAAGAGAGAGAGAGAGGAAATATTTAGACGTTCCTCTTTCTTAAAGCCAGTTGTAAACGTTTTGTAACAGGCTGCGTTCAGTGACACTGATAATCGTGCTTATATTGATGCGAAAAGTTCTACAAGGAACCTCAAGTCTACAAACACTTTTTATTCAAAGTTAAAGTGAATACGATTTCGTAAATATTACTGTTTGTATATGAGCGCTTCCATCCTGTAAGAGGAAATAAAATTCCCACTTCCCATGTTTTCTTACGATAAATATCCCTGAATGTTTTTTCCTCGAATGTTAGCATTTATGTTGAAAAATAGGAAATATTTTTGGATGTTACTTTTGTCTTAAATGCAGCCGTAAACCTTTTACCACGAGGCGCGTTCAATAACAAAAAGCTATGTCACTGAAAATCACTCCTTTAGTATTAAAAACAAGTCGTATTTAATCAGTATTAGTGTTAATATTAGCAAAGTCTGTTTCCGTCTTTGGAAGTACAAACATCAGAAAGGTTTTTACTGACTGCCTTTTTTAGGAGTAAACAATGATCAATTTTTCAGGTTTATTCCGATATATGACTTCCTTCTTCCCTCTGTGTTTATTAACCCAGAAAAGCTGCTTGGTGAAATTGTTTAAAAATTAAGGCGACTTATCGGAAATTCATCTTTTAGTGTCACAGATTTGAGATTTTTTTTTTAATTATTGTATTATTAATAAAAAGAAAATATTTAGATGCCTTAAAATCTCTCCAACCTTTTCCAACATGGTGCGTTCAATAACAACAACAACAACAACAAATAATAATAATAATAATAATAATAATAAAACTATCATTTTTACTCTGATCATTGTGTTTCTATTGGCAATTTTGAGTAGAAAAAAAAATCAGGTCTGTTGTACACCTTTAGTCGAATAAATCACAGGAAAACTTCCATTTTACATTGAAACCACTGCAGAGAAGGATGAGATACGAAGGTCGAACAGGTCTCAGCTCATGTTTTTATGTCAGTTTTAATCGTGAAAAGTTAGCAGTCTGACTTCAGCGATCTACGCCGGTTGATAGAAAGCTGAAAAGCTTTTCATTTTGGTGCACGTTTTAGACTGAAGGTTGACGGAGGCAGCGTCCGTCACCGTCCGTCACTTTGATTCATGGTGACGACGTTATAAAATCAGGAACATAAATGAAGAAAATCATCATCGTTTGAAAATGTGCTGTAAACGTTTTGATATTCAGTGATGCCTCGAGAAAACCTCTCCCCTGTGTATTGTTCCTGAAGTTACTCCAGTGTTGCATGAATTGAATTAATGCATGAAGTGAAGAATAAAACACTTCAGGGTCTGCGCTGAGAGGAAAACAATCAGCGACAGGTGTCATGTATTCCAACGTGTTTTATTCCTCTTAAACACACCATTTTGTTTTCATTAATTAAAGAACGACACGTTGCATTTTTATCCGTTTATAGTTGCATTTAAATGTTGCGGAACACCTCTGAAAAACAAGTTTGAGTTAAAAACCGTCGTTCCGTTACAAACGTCTCTTATTTCTCTAGGTTGAAGCTTAAAAGAAAAACATGCAGCTCAATAGTAATAGCTCTGCCCAATGCTTCTGATGGTACTGATGGTGTATTCATGATGGTGAGTTTACGCTATTATCGTACATACAGATTGCTAGAGTCGAGAGTCAAGCAAAACACCTAATGGTGCGATTTTGGACCTGCTGGGATTTTCACGCAGAGTTTAAACAAAAGGGTGCAAAAAAAAAAAAAAACACCACACAGTTCTAGGGCAGAAAACCCTTGTTGATGAGAAGACAAAGGAGAAATGGCCTACATTAACTCAAATAACCACTCTCTACAACCGTGATGAGCAGAAAAGCATCTCATAATGCAAAACATGTCGACAATGGCTTACGCTAACTTAAATAGTAACTCTCTACATGGCTGATGAGCAGAAAAGCATCTCAACACATCAAGAATGGCTTGCAGTGGGGAAAATAAGTATTTGATACACTGCCGATTTTGCACGTTTTCCCACTTACAAAGAATGGAGAGGTCTGTAATTTTGATCGGAGGTACGCTTCAACTGTGAGAGATAGAATCTTTAAAAAAATCCAAAAAAATCACATTGTATGTTTTTAAATAATTAATTTGCATTTTATTGCATGAAATAAGTATTTGATCACCTACCCACCAGCAAGAATTCTGGCTCTCACAGACCTCTTAGTTTTTCTTTAAGAAGCCCTCCTATTCTCCACTCATTACCTGTATTAATTGCACTGGTTTGAACTCGTTACCTGTATAAAAGACACCTGTCCACACACTCAATCAATCAGACTCCAACCTCTCCACCATGGGCAAGACCAAAGAGCTGTCTAAGGATACCAGGGACAAAACGGTAGACCTGCACAAGGCTGGGATGGGCTACAGGACAATAGGCAAGCAGCTTGGTGAGAAGGCAACAACTGTTGGGGCAATTATTAGAAAATGGAAGAAACTCAAGATGACTGTCAATCTTCCTCGGTCTGGGGCTCCATGCAAGATCTCACCTCGTGGGGTATCAGTGATCATGAGAAAGGTGAGGGATCAGCCCAGAACTACACGGGAGGACCTGGTCAATGACCTGAAGAGAGCTGGGACCACAGTCTCAAAGATTACCATTAGTAACACACTACGCCGTCATGGATTAAAATCCTGCAGCGCGCGCAAGGTCCCCCTGCTCAAGCCAGCACATGTCCAGGCCTATCTGAAGTTTGCCAGTGACCATCTGGATGATCCAGAGGAGGCATGGGAGAAGGTCATGTGGTCAGATGAGACCAAAATAGAGCTTTTTGGTATAAACTCCACTCGCCGTGTTTGGAGGAAGAAGAAGGATGAGTACAACCCCAAGAACGCCATCCCAACCATGAAGCATGGGGGTGGAAACATCATACTTTGGGGGTGCTTTTCTGCAAAGAGGACAGGACAACTGCACTGTATTGAGGGGAGGATGGATGGGGCCATGTATTGCGAGATTTTGGGCAACAACCTCTTTCCCTCAGTAAGAGCATTGAAGATGGGTTGTGGCTGGGTCTTCCAGCATGACGATGACCCGAAACACACAGCCAGGGCAACTAAGGAGTGGCTCCGTAAGAACCATTTCAAGGTCCTGGAGTGGCCTAGCCAGTCTCCAGACCTGAACCCAATAGAAAATCTTTGGAGGGAGCTGAAACTCCCGTGTTGCCCAGCGACAGCCCCGAAACCTGAAAGATCTGGAGAAGATCTGTATGGAGGAGTGGGCCAAAATCCCTGCTGCAGTGTGGGCAAACCTGGTCAAGAACTACAGGAAACGTCTGACCTCTGTAATTGTAAACAAAGGTTTCTGTACCAAATATTAAGTTCTGTTTTTCTATTGTATCAAATACTTATTTCATTTAAAAATCATACAATGTGATTTTCTGGATTTTTTTTTAGATTCTGTCTCTCACAGTTGAAGTGTACCTATAATAAAAATTACAGACCTCTCCATTTTTTGTAAGTGGGAAAACTTGCAAAATCGGCAGTGTATCAAATATTTATTTCCCCACTGTATGCTAACTCAAATGGTAATTATCTACAACCGTGATGAACAGAAAAGCATCCCAATATGTCAAGAATGGCTTACGCTAACTCAAATAGTAACTCTCTACATCCGTGATGAGCAGAAAAACATCTCAATATGATGAGAATGGCTTACGCTAACTCAAATAGTAACTCTCTACATCGGTGATGAGCAGAAAAGCATCTCAATATGTCGAGAATGGCTCACGCTGACTCAAATAGTGACTCTCTACATCCATGATGAGCAGAAAAGCATCCCATATGTCAAGGATGGCTTATGCTAACTCAAATAGTAACTCTCTAAGTCTGTGATGAACAGAAAAGCATCTCAACACATCGAGAATGGCTTATGCTTAGTCAAATAGTAACTCTCGACAAACGCGATGAACAGAAAAGCATCTCAATATGTCAAGAATGGCTTACGCTAACTCAAATAGTAACTCTCTACAGTAAGTCTGTGATGAACAGAAAAGCATCTCAAGATGTTGAGAATGGCTTACGCTAACTCAAATAACTCTTCACACCTGTGCTTGTGTATCGTCAGTTATCATGCTAGCTAACATTTCAGGGATTAACAATAAAGCTGTTTGTTAGCCTGAGCTAATGATTCCCTACATTCCCTGCTTCCTTATTTAACTCCTTTAATGTCAACATTTCTTGGACTTTTACTGAAGAGTTTGTACTTCTCTCCTTTAACTTGAGTGAATAATTTAAAGCTTTATTTTGAGTTTTTTTTTTTTTTTTAAATTTCGACGAATTAGAAGAAAACAAACTCAGAAACAAAATTATTGCGTGGCGTAAATAAGCTTGTTAATACAAAATGGCTCATGAGATCCTTTTCTCTTCGAGTCCCAGATCGAGTTCACACTCGGAACACTTCACTTCTCTGTAAATACGTTGTATGAATACAACACAGCTACCTTTGGAACGTTACAATTCGGTTATTTGTTGAATTGTTGCGCATTATTCAGAAACTACTCAAAATGCTTTGGAGTATGAAAAACAATTAATAAGTAAATCACGTAAACAAAGGTATTCAAAAGGGAAATAATTCCATGAATGAATGAGTTTAATACAAACCTCAATATTTCAAAACAAACAAACTGTCATCAACAGCCTAATAATGATTTTAATAATGGGTTTAAAAAAAAAAGGAAATGGAAAGTTCTGGAAGCGCTATGGTGCGAAAAATAGGCAAAATATTGTGGTACACATTTAAATTGAGAACATTTTCAATTTAGATCCAAAACAACAAAAATAATGAGAACTAGACCGGACAATTCCCCGGGAGAAATTGTGAGAGGATGCAGTGCGCGAAGCAATTCGGTCACGCATGTTTGCTGGCCGTGAATGTGTGACCTGCAATGATGTTTCAATGCAATGATTATGTGTGTGCTCGAGACAGCAGCCGTCATGAAGAAGACCTATTCAAGAGTATGACCAAAGTGACTACAGGCGGAAATTAGCATGTACTGCTATAACCTGGGACAGACATCTGTCCTTACCACAAGGATAATGTTTAATTTGTGCACTGTCCCTTTTAAAAATAAAATAAACTCTAAACTCTAAGAAGAGTGTTTGTAGTTTGTATGTACGAACAGAAGTGTTCCTAATAAAGTGGGCGGCTAAGCTGAAGTGTCATGCCGACCGAGGCTGTTTTTTTTTTTTTTCACAAAAAAAAGAAATTCACAAAATTCTTTCACAGTGAGCGCTAGAAGGGTCTCCTGAATAGACTCATGTAATTTTTTGTCTGTAGTGTTAGTCTGTAGACTTTTCTGTCACTTTTATAATGGGTGTCAATGAGCTAAGACACACAAGGTATGGAGTTTTGTGCTGTTTTTTATGAAGGACCAGGACTCGAACAATGACAAATAACTCGACAACGGAAGCAGCTATTCACAAAATTCTTTCACAGTGAGCGCTAGAAGGGTCTCCTGAATAAAATGATGTATTTTTTTGTCTGTAGTGTTAAAAATAACGACACTAGAGCGATTTAAAAATGAGAGACTTTTCTGTCCCGTTTATAATGGGAGTCAGTGAGGCCGCTCACCTGTGCTCTCCTCAGTTTGAGGCTTCTCATTCAAAAACTGTAAATCCTATCGTTTAGGTAGACACATTGTGTGAATCAGGACAAGTTTTCCTACTACTTTTGAGAAAATCATGTCTGTAGAGGGAAATTTGTGGCTGAAAACACAGTTTAAGCGAGAAAGTTTGACCTTTTTTTTCAAGCTCTCTCCACTCTAACTTAACGAGCTGCACTGGTGTGTAACGCAGTAGACACCCATTCAAAAGCCGGATTTTCTCCCGGAACCCACATGGCGTTTGAGCCGGGACTGATCCGAAAGTGTAGAACCTAGCAGAAAAGTTGAATACCAGATCCACAGAGGAGAAGTTTTTCTATGTTTTAGAGTTTGAATCACGTCTCTAGGTGAAAGCATGCCAGAGCAGCGGACGTTTGAAAAACGTTGAAAAAGTGCTTTTTTTTCAATTAATTCCATAGAAATGAATGGGGTTTTTTGGGGCGATTTTTTTCGCGACTACGTCGCGAAAAAATCGTATTCTGTAGAGAAAAGTAATAGCATAGCGAGTCCGATTGAGCCGCACGTTTTGATATATTGTTTGTCTGTGTGCGACGTATGGTTATTGAGTTATTCGAAATCAAAATTTGCGTAGGAGGAAGAATACGGAAGAAGAAGAAGAAGAAGAAGAAACACGTAGAAGAACAATAGTTGCACTGCATCCTAATAATTCATTAAACGTTAAGTAATAATTGTTGAATAAAAGAGTTTTAACTCTAGATTCAACTCTGAAACTGTCTTTCACTTGTGACTGAAATGACGATGTGAACCAAGTGCTGTGGTTCGATGTTTGACTTGTTTATTTTAAAAACAGCACCAGACGGCATGTCTGGAGTCTTTACTAATTTAGCCGTATAGTCCACCTGTCTCTTCCATATAGTCCACCGGCAGCTTTAGCCATTCTGCGTCCATTTGTCCAGCTCTGTAGCCATAACCCACGATTGATCGTTTACGAAAACACACGGTTGAGTGTTTATTGTGGTTCAAACCGATGCTAGACAAAATACACTCTTTAACAGCCATCACACTAACACCCCATTCACACTGTTTAATGTGCTGTGATGGTGTCGTGTGTGAACGGGAGCGAGACGGTCCAGTCCAAACGCTACTCTATCCCCTGGTGACTGAGTAACATTAATGATAATCTTATGACACGGAACCAGAACTCTTGGATTAACATGTTGTGACGGTCGTGACGTTGCTGGCGGGGATATAACTGATGATGCAGCATATTGACACCGACGTAATCCGAATCCGTCTTTCAAGCTAACCCGCTAATGTCTCAGCTTGGGCTTTTTGTGAAATATCCGGTCTCACGGGTTTTACAAATCAGATGAGATTGTTGTGAAAACACAAAGTCAGGCATTTGTCATGCATCAGGGGTGATGTTTGAGTCCCAGTGAGGTGATGCATGCATGCAGGGCAGCCAATTAAAAAATAAAAGCCTCATCAATAATGCAGGCGTCCTCACTGATATTTATGGAGGAAGTGGAGACAGTTAGAGATTTTGATGCGTTGGTTTGAAGGGGAAAGGATGGAAATGGGCCACGCTGTAGCAGAGAGAGTGGAGTGGAGTGGAAAAGAGGGAGGAGGAGGAGGAGGATGCGTGACAACAAGTCGATTTGTGGAGGATGAGCTGTGTTTGGACTTGTGGAGTGAAAGAAAAAGGGATGAAGACGTATACAAAAATAGCCAAATCATATTCAGAGCATTCATACTCCGAGTGCTGCAGATGCCTCGGCTCAAACTGCAATGTAGGCAGGGGAAAAGAGAGAGAGACAGAGAGCGCGAGAGAAAGACGAGTTCATCTGCAACTCTGTAAAGGATGAATGCATCCGCCCCGATTTCCTCACTGCGGGTGATAGCACTTTTTAATTAAGGTGCGAATGGAGAGAAAAGACAGCGAATGATGGAGATTTATCATCACTCCACCACAGGCTTGCAACTTATCACTACTGTGACGCCTCGGCAGCGATAATTCTGTTAATAGAAATGCACACACACACACGCACACACTTGCCACAATTCACTCTTAATGCCTACACACATGCATAGCTGTCGAAATGCTATTCACGTTCTTAATGAACCGCCTAAAAGCATGTTTAATGAATCACCAAGTTTATTAACACACACACGCGCACACACACACACACCATTAATAACATTCGGTGCCATTTGGAACCTCAAAACTGGCAACGGCTGAATGGAAAGATGGAGGAAGCGATATGTTTATCCCATTATAGAAGCTAAAGCGGTATTGAGGAAGCGCTGATAAGGAGACGGAGACATTTTTACTTAATTAATACAACGTCCCTCGGTAGAAGTGAGTTAACCTGTAATCGTGTGTGTGTGTTCGAAGCCTGCATTCACCGTTGTACTGTTGCATCAAGTGCAACTTTCCAAAACAGGACAAAATTGTCAAAGTTTAGCTTTCATCCACGATGACCTGTCTCACGCCTCACATGCTTTTCCAAGATGGACGTCTTCTGAGAACTCGACAACCTTGTTCTTGGCCTTGTTTGATAGCAAACCGCTAACAATTAGCTAACGAATTTTTTTTTTAATTACAATCAAACCTTTGTACATTTTAAATCGGTGTACAGTGTCTTCCAAAAGTATTCATCCCCCTTTGTGTTTGTCCTGTTTTGCCACATTACAAGCTGCAGTTAAAATGGATTTTTGGAGGGTTAGCACCATTTGATTTATACAACATGCCTACAACTTTAAAGATTCAAATTGTTGTTTTGTTGTGATACAAACAATAATTAAGATGAAAAAACAGAAATCTGGAGTGTGCATAGGTATTCCCCCCCTTTGTAGAGCCACCTTTTGCTGCAATTACAGCTGCAAGTCTCTTGGGGTTTGTCTCTATTAGCTTAGCACATCTAGCCACTGGGATTTTTGCCCATTCCTCAAAGCAAAACTACTCCAGCTCCTTCAAGTTAGATGGGTTGCGTTGGTGTACAGCAATCTTAAAGTTATGCCACAGATTCTCAATTGGATTGAGGTCTGGGTTTTGACGAGGTTATTCCAAGACATTTAAATGTTTCCCTTTAAACCACTCCAGTGTAGCTTTAGCAGTATGTTTTGGGTCATTGTCCTGCTGGACCGTGAACCTTCGTCCCAGTCTCAAACCTCTGGCTGACTCAAAGAGGTTTTCCTCCAGAACTGCCCTGTATTTAGTGCCATCCATCTTTCCTTCAGTCCTGACCAGCTTTCCTGTCCCTGCAGATGAAAAATATCCCCACAGCATGATGCTGCCACCACCATGCTTCACTGTAGGAATGGTGTTCTCAGGGTGTCAAGTCAAGTCAAGTCAAGTTTATTTGTATAGCGCTTTTAACAATAAACATTGTCGCAAAGCGGCTTTACAGAATTTTAACGACTTAAAACATGAGCTAATTTTATCCCTAATCTATCCCCAATGAGCAAGCCTGTGGCGACGGTGGCAAGGAAAAACTCCCTCAGATGACATGAAGAAGAAACCTCGAGAGGAACCAGACTCAAAAGGGAACCCATCCTCATTTAGGCAAGAACAGACAGCCTGACTATAATGAGTGCAAAACTGTTCATGATAACTGCAGTCCTAAAGTTAGCAAGACAACTGTAGTCCTCAGCCATAAAAGCATTACTGTAAGAGTCCAGTGTTGGGTGTTGGGTTTGCACCACACATGGCGTTTCCCATGATGGCCAAAAAGATCAAGTTTAGTCTCATCTGACCAGAGAATCTTCTTCCATGTGTTTGGGGAGTCTGCCACATGCTGCTGGGCAAACTCCAAATGTGTTTTCTTCTGGCCACTCTTCCATAAAGCCCTACTCTCTGCAGTATAAGGCTTCAAGTGGTCCTATGGACAGATCCTCCCATCTCCGCTGTGGATCTTTGCAGCTCCTTCAGTGTTCTCTTCGGTGTCTTTGTTGCATCTCTGATTAATGCCCTGCTTGCCCGGTCTGTGAGTTTTGGTGGGTGGCCTTCTCTTGTCAGGTTTGTAGTGGTGCCATATTCTTTCCATTTTGCTATAATGGATTTAATGGTGCTCCGTGGGATATTTTTTATAACCCAACCGTGACCTATATTTCTCCACAACTTTGTCTCTGACCTGTTTGGAGGCTCCTTGGTTTTCATGTTGCTTGCTTAGTAGTGTTGCAGAGTCAGGGTCCTTCCAGAACAGGTTGATTTATACAGACATCATGTGACAGATCATGTGACACTTTGATTGCACACAGGTGGATCTTAATCAACTAATTATGTGACTTATGAAGTGAATTGGTTGGACCAGCTCTTATTTAGGGGTTTCATACGAAAGGGGGTGAATACCTATGCACACTCCAGATTTCTGGGTTTTTTTTCATCTTGATTCTTGTTTGTGTCACAATAAAACAACAATGTGCACCTTTAAAGCGGTAGGCATTTTGTGTAAATCAAATGGTGCTAACCCTCCAAAACTGACTGGAAGAAGCTGATTTGGTGTTAAAATTGTCCTCGTAACATCGTCATTGCATGAAACACTACGTAATGATGAACTGTTCACGTTGCTTGCGAGAGCAGATGTGGAGCATGCTATGTTTCGGCTTATGCGAGTCCCAAACCGGTGTAGATTGTCAAAAACAGATTTCATATCTTTTTTCAGTCAAACTACACCCCTTATTCAGAAATCGAAAAACTTCTCTGAATGCAGAATCGTATTCATCCATAATCGTATATACACTACAGACGCAGTAGATACAGCGGGGGGTTAAAAACGTCATACTCGGTCAGGTTCATCATAGAGTTCTGCGTGTTTCCTTTCTGAGAATAAGATGGAAGGAATCTGCAGAATCTTTTATAGCTGTTGCCTTTGGACTTGCATTGAAAGAATTTTGCAAAGTTTCTTCAGTCGAGGCATTAACCCCCACCCCCCCTTGAAATATGGCAGATATGGGAGCTGTCAGTTTTTCAAGGAAAGGGTTAATAAAAATAAGAAAAAAATCAAAGAAAAGGGATGTGTGGTTGCCATGGAGACATGACTTTGTGAAGTTTTGTGTTTCCTAACCTGAATCGAGACCACTAATCTCCTGAATGATAGCCAGTCTACAGGCAGGGTTGTTAGTCAGTCTGTTATGTTTATTGCACATGTTTCCTTTGTGCTTCATTTTTCTTGATGCTTTTTTATTAGCAATGCACTGCACACGCCTTTCTTGCCTCCTCTTGCTCTGTTCCTGATATTAAACCTTATTTTCTTGGCAGTTCTGCCACCTCCAAGTCCAGAATATTTGTGCCCGTGTTATCATAGTGGGGGATAATGAGCAGACACAGGGATGAAATTGCTAGCGTCTGTTCGGGTGGCTGCTAGAACAGTGGCTTTGTTACACTGGATCTCATTACAGCTTTAAGGTTGACTTCTGAACCCACAGACAGTGAGTCTGCTTGTCACTTCCTGCCTTAACTTCGCAGGCATGCCTGTTGTCCGGGGGAGGTATGATTGGAGAGCGGTTAACTGCTTGCAGACTCTGACGATTACTTTGGAGCGAAGGGACAGAATAATATCGGTACGGGCTTGTGGTTTGTTTTTAGAGTAAATATTGGAGTTTTGTTAGCAATTTCAGTTATTAGCTTACAATTATATTAGCTTTGCTAATACCTTAGATGGTGTTTGAACCTCCTTTTACCACAGCACTATCGAATTCTCGATTCTGATTGGTCGGGAGAGCCGACTGGTTCTGGTATGTTACTCTGAATGTGCTCTAACTTGTTTCAAGGATATTCCACAACATTAACTGTCATTATAAAAAGATAAAAAAGCAGGACGAGTCAAAAAGTTACAACTGTAGGCAAATTGCTGTAATAAAAGAGGAATTAAACACTTTAGGACTTGCCATAATATATATATAAAGTGATGACTTGTTTCATGGAAACAAATGTAGCTAGCTGTAGGTTTATAAATGTAACAATAAATGAATAAAAATGACAGCGTATTGTAATAGTTGGAAAATCATCGTGATTGTAATAGGAATGAAACATTTCAGGACATGCTCTTGTCGGAAAATAACCAATGTCGGTGTGGTAACAGTAACGCCGTTTTGCGTCGTTAATTAGTTTCCCATAACAGCACACCCCCAAGTGTTTTGTTCTCTACTTAGTTGTTTTATATGGCAAGCACATAATGTGATAAACATATCCGTTCTGCATTCGCTGCTTTCCCAGAGGTACTGTAGAGGCAGTGATTTATGCTCCTCATTTGTTCCGAGTACACAGTGGTTACTTGGGTCCACAGTGAGTAAACAAATGCTTTCCTCTCTCTCTATTTCCTCCTCGTAGGTGAGAAGTGTGGTGGGCACGTTGATGCCACTGATGCGGGTTATATCACTTCGCCTGGTTACCCTTTGGAGTACCCGCCTCACCAGAACTGCGAATGGGTTATCACAGCCCCGGAACCCACCCAGCGCATTGTGCTGAACTTCAACCCCCATTTCGAGCTGGAGAGGCTCGACTGCAGGTACGCAACCATGGGTTGAGAAAGACACTGAGGAGCAACAGAAAAGTGTTCGCCATGTCCGTATCATTTAGCGATCATGAGTTCGAATTACTCCAGTGCTACAGCCTTCACTGGTTGGGAGTAAAGGGAGCAAAATTGGCCGTACTCTCACTGCTGACACTAACCAATCGCGGGCTTCAGTATGCAGAAGAGGGTGGATAGCACTTGCTTCCAAGTGTGTTACGCTGCCCACCCTGTGATGCAGCAGTTCAAAAAGAAGCTGAAAGTTGAAGGAAGCACGAGTTAGCCTTCATCCTTACTGATTGGTAGAACTCGTATGATAAGAGACATGGCTGGGAATTGGCATGTGACCAAATTATGGAGGAAAAAATTTAATCTGTTATGATATAATACAATTCAGATATGCGACCAACCTTGAATCGGAATCTGGGATAGACCTACCCATTAATTCAAACGATGATGACGTAGAGAAGGACTATTTCAAAAGTAACACCTTGCTAGCCAGTGAAATGATTTGCACATCTGTTGTTTTGTCCTAATTATTCAAAATTTAATGCATCAATGAAGTTCAGTTGTTGCTTTTCTAAATAACACATTAATCCAAATACAGTGTCTTGCAAAAGTATTCATCCCCCTTGGTGTTTGTCCTGTTTTGTTGCATTACAAGATTGAATTAAAATGATTCTTTGGGGCATTTGCACCATTTGATTTACACAACATGCCTACCACTTTAAAAGGTGCAAATTGTTGTTTTATTGTGATACAAACAATAATCAAGATGAAAAAACAGAAATCTGGAGTGTGCATAAGTATTCACTCCCTTTCGTATGAAACCCCTAAATAAGAGCTGGTCCAACCAATGACTCACTTCATAAGTCACATAATTAGTTGATTAAAATCCACCTGTGTGTGCAATCAAAGTGTCACATGATCTGTCACATGATGTCTGTATAAATCAACCTGTTCTGGAAGGACCCTGACTCTGCTGCACTACTAAGCAAGCAACGTGAAAACCAAGGAGTCTCCAAACATGTCAGAGACAAAGTTGTGGAGAAGTATAGATCAGGGTTGGGTTATAAAAAAAAATCCCAAACTTTGAATATCCCACGGAGCACCATTAAATCCATTATAGCAAAATGGAAAGAATATGGCACCACTACAAACCTGACAAGATAAGGCCGCCCACCAAAACTCACAGACCAGGCAAGGAGGGCATTAATCAGAGACGCAACAAAGACACCAAAGATAACACTGAAGGAGCTGCAAAGATCTACAGCGGAGATGGGAGGATCTGCCCACAGGACCACTTTAAGCCTTATACTGCAGAGAGTAGGGCTTTATGGAAGAGTGGCCAGAAAAAAGCCATTGCTTAAAGTGCCATTCCACCATTGGATGTATTCTTTGGCATAAAATACAATATATTTTGACAACATATATAAATGGTATCACTAGATAGAGAAATCTTTTAGCTTCAAAATGATATATCAAACATAATTTTTTGACGACAAGTATATTAATTTTGCGACCAAAGTCACCTACCCTTTTAATTTCCGCGCGTGATGTCATCGGCAGGTTCCCCTTCTTGTGTACCACGTGACGTGTGACGTGGCACATATTATCAGCAATGGCGGATAGAACGCGATAAAAATAATACCAATAAATCTAGCTAACTGAAAGATTAACTCAAAATTTTTCGCAGTTTTTTTGGCCCCCATATACGAGGAGAAATGACTCTCTCACTTTGGGGGTTTCCTGGTCTAAAAATAGACCGACACGTGGTACACAAGAAGGGGAACCTGCCGATGACATCACGTTTCACTACCGCGCGGAAATTAAAAGGGTAGGTGACTTTGGTCGCAAAATTAATATACTTGTCGTTGTCAAAAAATTATGTTTGATATATCATTTTGAAGCTAAAAGATTTCTCTGTCTAGTCATGTTGTCATAAAATATATTGTATTTTATGCCAAAGAATACATCCAATGGTGGAATGGCAGTTTAAGAAAACACATTTGTAGTTTGCCCAACAGCATGTGGCAGACTCCCCAAACACATGGAAGAAGATTCTCTGGTCAAATGAGACTAAAATCGATCTTTTTGGCCATCCTGGGAAATGCCATGTGTGGCACAAACCCATCACCCTGAGAACACCATTCCTACAGTGAAGCATAGTGGTGGCAACATCGGATATTTTTCATCTGCAGGGACAGGAAAGCTGGTCAGGACTGAAGGAAAGATGGATGGCACTAAATACAGGGCAATTCTGGAGGAAAACCTGTTTGAGTCAGCCAGAGGTTTGAGACTGGGATGAAGGTTCATGTTCCAGCAGGATAATGACCCTAAACATACTGCTAAAGCTACATTGGAGTGGTTTAAAGGGAAACATTTAAATGCCTTGGAATAGTTGAGTCAAAGCCAAGACCTCAATCCAATTGATAATCTGTGGCATAACGAAGATTTCTGGACACCAATGCAATGCATCTAACTTGAAGGAGTTGGAGCAGTTTTGCCTTGAGGAATGGGCAAAAATCCCAGTGGCTAGATGTGCTAAGCTAATAGAGACATACCCCAAGAGACTTGCAGCTGTAATTGGAGCAAAAGGTGGCTCTACAAAGTATTGACTTGGGGGGATACCTATGCACACTCCAGATTTTTGTTTTTTTTCATCTTAATTATTGCTTGTGTCACAATAAAACAACAGTTTGCACCTTTAAAGTTGTAGGCATGTTGTGTAAATCAAATGGTGCGAACCCCCCAAAAATCCATTTTAATTCCAGCTTGTAATGCAACAAAACAGGACAAACACCAAGGGGGATGAACACTTTTGCAAGACACTATATCTCAGATAGTTACACCTTTAGTGCAGAATGCGTCAAGTGGCCCCACTTTTAGCAAAAATTGGTTCATCAAGGGTTCTCTACATGGTTAGCCATCTTCTTAGAACTTAACGGACTTGACACTAGATGGAAGTATATGGAGGTAGTATATCAAGGCAAAATATCTTTCTAAATATATAAAATGCACTTCTGAGCATTTTGGTCTGATGAATACTGGTAGAAGAATGATGGTGAAGACTGAAAGTAGAATGCTGAAGGATGACATATGTACAGTATCTACATTCAGAAAGGCTGAAGAAGGAGCAGTGTGGAAGATGAAGAAGGAGGAGCAGGAGGGGAAAAAGCAGGCGATGAGGACGAGGCGACAATAAACTTTGAGAAGAAAAGGGGGTAGGAAGAAGCGGGGGGGTTACGAGACACGTAATAGGGTTTGGAGCAGAGCTAAAAGGCTTACTGAGGGATGCGGTGCAGCTGTCAGCAGGAAGGACGCTTTTCTCGCCTTCTGCAGCAGTAATGAGATTCTTGTCTTGAGTTGGTGACTAATGTATCGGAGGCAATATTATTTGATTTATGTTGTTTAAGGGGGTTTATTCTGGACAACAGGGTCGTTAGGTTTGTTTGGTGAACCATTCAAGGTTCCACACAAAGGGATGAATCGAAGAAAGCCAACGTTCTTCCCAGTTCCTTGGATTTTAGTGGATTTCTGAAGTCACAGGTTGAAAGACTGGCAAGCCCAAGGTAAAAATGCTTGTCCATCTCAGATCTAGTTATTTCACAAATCACCTGTCTAAGGTAGAAACTAGAGCATGTGTATACAGTATATGGGGGTATATAAAATGGGAGGGATGGGGGCGGGGCTTCCAACGTGTGTCAGTTAATATCAAAGTTAAAAACAGCTACAAAATTCCAGATTCATATGTTGATTGGATCATCGGATGTATTTGCAGATCTGGACTGACTGATAGATAGGAGTATGTTATGAGATTGTGATCTCGCCATCTCTGTTTTTTGCTTCAAATCCACTTGTGTCCCAGTCTCAAACCACAGGTTTGGAAGCCTTTCAATGCCTAGTCTTTAAGTTTGTTTCTTAAGACATGTATTTTTTAGTATGTTACCTCGTTTGTTGACAGTTTCGGCGAACACTTCCGCCTTCTTCAAAACAGTCACCAGATGTCGAGTGGTGACGTGCCTTATCAGCTGATGTACTCTATGGAGGCGTGAACATCCCGCCCAATTTGACAGGTAGTCCACGCCTCCTGCTGTCAGGTCGCTGCCCCAGGACTGCGCTCCAGGTGTGTGACAGCGCGTACGCTCCCTCATCCCGGTTCATCGTCCTCTGCGCCCGCTTACGTATCTCCACTGCCTCCAAAATCCAACGCTGATATCTATTCTCTTCAGCGCGAATGACTCTGGCCTCTTCCCAATTCATAATATGATTTTGTCGTTTGCAGTGGTCTGAAATGGTTGATTTTAAGTTTTCTTGGTTTGCTTTTTCTTTTTTGGATCTTGTGAGTCTTTTTGTTGTTTCTTTTTCACATTCTAATTGGTGTTCTTTCCTGCGAGTGTGGAAGCATCTGCCCGTTTCACCAATATAGACTTTATTGCATGAATGGCAAGGGATTTCATATATGACATTGCATTTATTGTCCAGTTGTATTTTATCTTTGGGGTGAACTAGCAGCTGTCGGAGGTTCTTGTATGGTTTGACCGGGGTGTTGATGTGGTATTTCCTCATGGATCGTTGGATGCGTTCTGTAACTCCTTTTATGTATGGTAATGTGACAAAGCCCCGGTTTGTTTTTTCTGTGTTTTTTCTTGTTTGTTTGTTTTTTTCCTTTTTTTGTGTCTGTAATTTTCCTTTTCATATATACTCGAACACGGGGCGGCACGGTGGTGTAGTGGTTAGCGCTGTCGCCTCACAGCAAGAAGGTCCTGGGTTCGAGCCCCGGGGCCGGCGAGGGCCTTTCTGTGTGGGGTTTGCATGTTCTCCCCGTGTCCACGTGGGTTTCCTCCGGGTGCTCCGGTTTCCCCCACAGTCCAAAGACATGCAGGTTAGGTTAACTGGTGACTAAATTGAGCGTAGGTGTGAATGGTTGTCTGTGTCTATGTGTCAGCCCTGTGATGACCTGGCGACTTGTCCAGGGTGTACCCCGCCTTTCGCCCGTAGTCAGCTGGGATAGGCTCCAGCTTGCCTGCGACCCTGTAGAAGGATAAAGCGGCTAGAGATAATGAGATGAGATGAGTATTGCCCACGGTGGATATTGGCAGTTTTTTAATGCCTGTTGGATGTGTTGGTCCTCCTCCTGTCTGTCTTTCTCCTCCGTGATGTTCTGTGTTCGGTCGTATAGTGTTCTGATTACTGACATTTTGTGTGCGATGGGATGTTCAGATGTCCAGAGAAGATATTAGTCGGTATGTGTAGGTTTTCTGCATGTTGTAATTCTGATATTACCTTCTTCTGTGTGGTGTATTTTTAGGTCCAGAAATGCTATTGTCTTGTCCGTTTCCTCTTCGTGTGTGAATTTGATGTTGCCTGTCTTGTCTATGGAGTTTAAATGATCCGTGAGTTGTTGAGTGTGGCCTGTTTTGTTTTGATCTGGTGACTGTTTTGAAGAAGGCGGAAGTGTTCGCCGAAACTGTCAACAAACGAGGTAACATACTAAAAAATACGTGTCTTAAGAAACGAACTTAAAGAATAGTTATAATAATTAGACATAATGAATTTTCACTACATAGCCTTTCAATGCCATCCAGAATCTGACGTTCCACATGCGTCCTTTGTTTGAGCACAGAGCCACACCAAACCTACCGCATTTATTTATTTATAAGATGGAACAAATGGGGCTTTGGATGCATTAATGCTTTCAGACTGTGGGTGGAGGTTTTTATCTCCATGTCCAAGACAGACTGACAGAAAGACAACAAAAACATGACCAAAATGAAGGCCAGCCTTTCATCTGTCCAATGTAGTTTGTGCATTATCCACTTGGACAGGCTCCATGTGGGCGTTTGTTTGTCGTTAAGATTTTGAGATGTTTGAAGTTTAGAGAAAAAAAGAAAAAAAAATTGTGCCTGATGGACGGTTCCAGCCGAAGCTAGAAAAACAGCCTGTGGTGTGTGTGTGTGTGTAGATGTGTTAACCAATAGTTTATGCTCTCAGCTTGGTCCAAGAGCGAGGTTTCTGAGGTCTTGTGGTAAAGGAAGTGCTGGAGATCAATACATTTTCTAAACATTTTTAACACAACGGCATTAGGCTCTGTTATACCACAGTACTCATGAATTCTCGATTCTGATTGGTCAGAAGGTTCTCTGACACTAGTACAGCTATGAATCACAAGTTTATACAAATTCCCATCGTTTCTATCGGAACAACTTACACGGGGAATTGTATACACGACCCTCTGTTTAACATTCACGGAAGAAGTCTCCGGTGTTGGAGCTTTGCGACAGGAAGTTTTCCACCATTGGAAAGTCTTCATCACAAAGGACTTCGGTTTCTCAGTAGATATGACTGTTTAAAGCTGCTATAATGCAAGTAATGGCATGAACTAACTAAGTCTAAAAAGTAGCCTTTTGTCAGTTAGCTGATACCACTAACGCATTACAGACTTGCATACACAACTCTAGATTTACTCCATTATCCATTCATGCATGCACTATATAGAGATCCAGTGTTTGCAGGGTAAAAATTCCATCTGAAATCCAATATAAATCTGCCTTTATACGTTTGTAATGAATTATAAATGAACCTCGGAGGCACTGAGGATTGGACATGATTGTGGCCGGTGATTGATTTATTAGCGTGTGAAATTAAGCCGTTGCTGTTGGAGAAAAGTTCAGTAGGCTGAGTGGACCACACGCACCACATGTAAACCAATACGCAGAGTCATTTGAACTTTCGTCACTTTCGTGTCTCTCTCACACACACGAACCCTGATGCAGCCTGTAACTACAGACACACAGCATTTGTTTTATTACAGTTTAGCTCTTCCTGCTGAGATAATATCAGCTTTCCCTGACACAAAGATCCTTATTTTGGCTGTTCCAAGATCACGTTTAAAACTCGGATAACCAGCCATTTGTTATTTACACCCCGAGACTCCGACCAGCATCTATTAGACATGGCCTGTCTAATGCCATTTCAGAATCCAATACTGATCTACAAGATGGTGTTTGTGCATAGTTTGTGCGAAGTGGCATTTCTTTTATTGCTTTTAAGATACATTTTATTCCTTGTACAATTTCTCAATATTATAGGTTTAAGGAGAAAAATATTAAGTGATATGTAGTCGGGGACTGCTTGTTGGCAGAGCCAATCGCCAAAACTCGGCTATAGTGTGGATTACCAAATATTAAAAAAAAAACAACAATACAAAAAATAAATCTCAAAACCTAACACTACAGTTTCGATGTAATATAAAACAAATCATCCCCAAACTGCATACAGTATTTAATCACTTCCTAATTATCTTGACCATTAAGATTATTTATAGTGTGTTATATTTGACACTTTGTTTTGAGGTCGAGGTAATATCAGGTGATATTGTGCCATTTTCATCCAAAAAAAGATTTATAATAAATATTTGTAGCTAGCTGATGTTAGGTATATACAATGGATATACACGTCTAATGTTAGTTGGCAGAGGTGGACAAAGTACCCAACTTCATTACTTAAGTCAAAGTACAGATCCCACTGGTCAAATGTTACTCCGATACAAGTGAAAGTTGTCCAGTCAAATTTTTACTTAAATTAAAGTACTGAAGTACTTGCTTTTAAAAATACTTAAGTATTAAAAGTACATTTTCTGTCAACACATTGTTGTATTATTGCCACAACGCTTACGAACCCTAATGCCTCTGAAGCAACCGACTGGATTCACTGACTAACTTGTAGAACCTGTAGAATAAACGTCTCATAGAATGTTACAAAATGAAACACAACTGAACTGAAAAAGAGCCATTGTTATTTTCTTTTTTTTTTTTAATTGTAACACTCCTCCCCACCCCCACAAAGCAGCATGGTAGTGTTCTGACCCAGCTCTGACAGTGTGTGCACACATGTATGTGTATATATGCACTGTATGTTAATCAGGAAGACAGTGGAATAGCTGTAAATGCAGCTTGCTCAGAAAATTAAAATGACAATCCAACCTGCTTAAAACCAGGTCCAGACCTCGAGCTTAATAACTGCCCAACAGCAACACTGCTTTAAGCGAGACAAAAAAAAAGTGCAAGACCAGGGCTTTGAACCAGAATTTTTTTCCTATTGGTTCGTTCCGAACAGAAACGGAATTTTTACTTTTCCGGTTTTGGGTTCCACCATTAAATAGACGTTCCCGAACCGGTTAGAACAAAAAAATTTCGTTCCCGGAACGGTTAATTACGTTCCCTGTCAGCTGTTTAACAAATGGCTATAAAATTATGTCTCTGTCTCATCCAGCTTAAGCCAAATGTAGGCTAATTCTATTACAACCTTCATTAAATAAGACAAGAAATAATTCAAAACAATTATTATTTCAAATGTTGGCGATTTGGATTCTCAGTATGTCTTCCCATCTACACAAACAGAAAAAGTGCCAAAAATGAAAGATAATTCGTTTAGTGTGTTACCAAAGGCTAGTCAGGCCCTATGCACTGATAGGCTAACAGAGGTTAACGTCATTTAATGTTCGCGAGCCTCTCATTAACATGGACAAATATATTGATATCGTGTTTGAAATTGACGTTTTTGAATAACGATAGACTGCAATATTTACCTCTTATTTAAGTTGTGGAGACGTGATAGTAGTCCACCCTCCCGCTCTCTCCATTCAGTCAGCGAACGTCACACAGGAAGTGAACCCTAGCGGGTCATAGAAACTTGCGTAGGAGAAGAATGACTTTTTTATTTGTAGGCTACGGAAACTTTGAGGAACGAAATAAAAACTGGTATTAACCGGTTACCATTATTTTTAATAAGCATTTCTGTTCCGGAACATAAAAAAATAATAAAGTTTCTGGTTTCATTTCTGTTCCATGTGAAATAGAAAAAGTTCCCGGTTTTCGTTTTCGTTCCTTGAACTGGTTCAAAACCCTGTGCAAGACCATCATCTGACATCAAAACAAAAAATTCCAGCAATTTGTTGTGACTGACTAGTACAATACTGTCCATCTCACAGGTCTCACATGCACAAGTGTATGTATTCATGCACATATGAATCTGCCTGTGGAATCATGGTAGTTTAATGTTAAGCTATCTTGTCAGTGATGCTCCACCTGACATGCTAGCAAACTCTTTTCAAACTCGAAATCATATTGGGTAGCTAACGTTACTAGAAAATAAAGATTTCTACATTTTGTTTATTTGGCAAGATTGTGCTAAAACATTTCTGAAACCACTTCAGATAAGTTAATGTTATTCGTGTTAGCGCAACTCCGTGTTTACATGCTAACTAACAGTGTCCAAGTTAACTAGCTATGTGTTAACGTTAGCCGTTGACAAGGCTACGGCAACTTGGCAGGAAAATCCATCGAAAGTCATTTGACTAACCAGACTGCATAGCTATTGCAATGTTATCGCTAGCTCTCAAAGCAAAGACAACTTCATTGCAAACTTTCTCTTGGAATAAAACGTTTTCATACCTCAATATACTTCCACAGGTCGGACAGAGAGTTTCTGTAGGCCATGATGTGCTCCGTTTTAGGCAAACAAAGCAAATATTTAAAACGAAACAACTCTTTATTCCTTTCAGAAAACTGAAACATGGGTTCTAGCTATAGCCATGAGTGCGTGTGTTCCCCAGAAGAACCGCCTCCTTCCATTCTGCCATCAACTGATCGTGTTAAATAATGCTGTGGAGAAATCATTGAACTTGATTTTATCCAGTCTATGGACGGGACGGGACCCTAGTGATTACTGATAGACTGTCTCAGTGTCACCTGTGAAAAAAACCAATCACATTTTAGAAAAGAAAAGAAAAGAAAAAACATCCACTTTCAAAGCCTCTTCATAGTAACGAGGACCTTGATAGAAATGTAGTGGAGTAAAAAGTATGACATTTGTCTTTCAAATGTAGTGAAGTTAAAGTCATAAGTGGCCAAAAAATAAAAAATAATACTCAAGTAAAGTACAGATACTCAAAAAGTGTATTTAAGTACAGTACTCAAGTAAATGTACTTTGTTACTGTCCACCTCTGTTAGTTGGTGACAAAACCATGACAGAAAGTGAGAGTGCTATGGAAGGGGTGGAGCTCCAAGTGGTTTTGATCATTCTCATCTCATCTCATTATCTGTACCCGCTTTATCCTTCTACAGGGTCGCAGGCAAGCTGGAGCCTATCCCAGCTGACTACGGGCGAAAGGCGGGGTACACCCTGGACAAGTCGCCAGGTCATCACAGGGCTGACACATAGACACAGACAACCATTCACACTCACATTCACACCTACGCTCAATTTAGAGTCACCAGTTAACCTAACCTGCATGTCTTTGGACTGTGGGGGAAACCGGAGCACCCGGAGGAAACCCACGCGGACACGGGGAGAACATGCAAACTCCGCACAGAAAGGCCCTCGCCGGCCACGGGGCTCGAACCCGGACCTTCTTGCTGTGAGGCGACAGCGCTAACCACTACACCACCGTGCCGCCCCTGGTTTTGATCAATATCAGAGAATTCAAAGCATCTAGATCGATTAATATCTCAATTAGCCCACTTCTCGTTTATTACAGAGACTGCTCTTTTGGCGTATTTGATACCTCATACTAGCGTAATCCTATGTTACATTTACGTTGGAAATATGATCGAGAGTAAACGTCGGTGGCATCGTAAAACAGTGTTGGGAAGATTAAATCGTTTCATCATTCAGCTCTTTGGTTCGTACTCCATTTCAACCTAAATAATAGTTTCAGCTTCCAAGTTCTGTTTAGGAGAAAAAAACTGAAAGCAAACAAGTGATCAAAAGAAAGTCTGTGGGAAAGTCGCTGCACGTCTCCTCCCTCCACACGCTGCGCAATGAGTCATCGTCAGCACTTTGTAACGGCGCATGATTGATAGATCTGCCATGCCGTTTCAAGGAACACACACATGCGCGCTCTATCATTTGCATTCACTTTATGCTCCAACACTCGTCGTTTTCCCTCTGCTCTAAAGCTACTCGAGGCCCCTTAAGCCAAGGTCACATCAAGATCAAGCTGACTCGATTTCTCAAGCGCCGTAACCTAATTTATACTCATCCATCCAAGAGAACCTTTATTATTTTTTGTAGCTAAGGTGCATAAGCTGTCGGTGTCCGTGAGGCCACTTCAATTGTGGATTCGGTCCCAGAAGATTTGGGCCGTCCGCCAAATGGCTTTCACCTCCAGGGGCTGTAAGCAGATTGATGTGGAATAGATGCAATAAAAACAGTAGATGAAATATTAGGCTATATCTTTAATGCGATCTCCTGCAGTCTTCTCTGCCGCAGGGAAGGAGGAGAACGTTGAGATTTCTACCGGTTATCTCTACAGCGTCTTCCCTGTATTAACCGTCTCTTCATCCTCATGCTTTCACTGCGAATCGTCGTCTCTTGCGTTATCAATCTCCTTCCTCCTCTCTGACGGGCATGTTTGAGGTATTTATTCCTCCCAGCAGGGGATTAAAGTCGAGCAGGTGGATTCTCTTCTCACCCCCGCACTGATCTACATGAAACAATGCCTCCACCGGCACCTCGCTCTATTCCTCACGTTATTTTAGTCCTTTCGTTCTTGCATGAATGCCATTTCTTGATGGAATGTAGAGTAGCAATAATGGCATATTAGCATACAGGAGTTGGTCAGGCATTTCAGGCCCAAATGGATGTCCAATCATCTGTTAGCTTCTTCTGGGCATGGCCTGTCCAGGTTTTATTTTCTTTCTGATGAGACCTAAATGAAACAACACACCTGATCCATGTGCTCGGCTTTGTACTAGCTTCGTTCTCAGGTTAGATTAACGAAACAAGCTAACTATACTTTCTTTGATATGTACGCTCACGTTCTTCCAAGCTTCATTTTTCTTCATAATGTCTCTAGACATATTTCATGACCGGCTGTATAGGATTGGTCCGAGGAATCATTTGAGCCAATCAGTTGGTTTTGTCACTTTATTGAATCATCTCATCTCATCTCATTATCTGTAGCCGCTTTATCCTTCTACAGGGTCGCAGGCAAGCTGGAGCCTATCCCAGCTGACTACGGGCAAAAGGCGGGGTACACCCTGGACAAGTCGCCAGGTCATCACAGGGCTGACATATAGACACAGACAACCATTCACACTCACATTCACACCTACGCTCAATTTAGAGTCACCAGTTAACATTTAACCAGTTAAGACCTGCATGTCTTTGGACTGTGGGGGAAACCGGAGCACCCGGAGGAAACCCACGCGGACACGGGGAGAACATGCAAACTCCACGCAGAAAGGCCCTCGCCGGCCCCGGGGCTCGAACCCAGGACCTTCTTGCTGTGAGGCGACAGCGCTAACCACTACACCACCGTGCCGCCCTTTATTGAATCATAACTAATCAAATGTCAACTCAGTCAAATGTCGCTTGGCATAAAACACAGCATCGTGCACCAGTCTACAGTGAGGTTTAGCTGTTTGAATATTGAAGAAACCCCTCTTCTTGGACAAGAAGTACATTTTGATGAAATATAAAATGCTTTTGGTTAGCTGCCTTGCTACATAATTTAGAAGCAAGGCATTGGTTGAAAAAGTGAAAGCGTACCAAGCTGAATGTCTGGCCGAGGCTATAATTTGGCCAACAGCAAGTGTTTTAATAAAGATCTTTTGCTCAAATTTAACTTCATTTGATTTTACTTCATCGCAAAGCAGATTTACATTTGAAAATCTGGATGTAGCTAGTTACCTCCACCAATTTTGTTGGAAGAGGTTATGTTTTCACCTCTGTTTGTTCCCAACATAACTCAATAAGTAGTGAACGGATTTTGATGAAATTTGGTGAAAAGGTGAACCATGGAGCAAGGAACAATTAATTAGATTTTGATGCAAATCCGAATATATGGCTTGGCGGAGGGATGGACTTGACCGAGTGTCCTTCTAGATTTATTCTGCATTTCTCTTTGAGGAAAGTCAAAGCGTATGGTCAGCCTAGGAAATCAGTCATGCTGGAAAATCTGGCAGGATCACCTCACCTAGGATTTCTCTAAATGTTTTCAGATCTCATTTTCGAGTAGCTTTCTGACAGCGAACGGTCATCCTACTGTGCAGTTTGCAAGCTCATGCTTGTTTTTAGCAAGTCCATATTTAGTGGAGGTGCTAAGCTATCGACTCGCGAGTGTAATCTCACTCCTCTTTGACGGGGAAGAAGGAACCGGGATCGATTACTTAATGAGGAATCAATTGCTCACGTGCCTTCAAGACCAGTGAGGTCATGGGCAACTAGGTCACCGGTCACAGACAGAAAGACTCGAGGGTCACCGTATTTCTCCAGCCCTGGTAAAAATTTTCAAACTTCATAATGATTTCTTTTTCCCATGATCATCAAGATTGATTTATTTAATTGAAGAAACACCCAGCACATGATCCTAATTACATATAATTATACAGTATCAAGCATCAGAGTTAATGTCAGACTGTCAATAGTTTATAAGTGGTGGATTATGAGAAATTATAGCTTGTCTAACGTTACATTCATAACGGGTCAAGCTCCATCGTGTTTAGCTTGATGCTAAAATTAAACTCAAGGTTTATACGTCTCATGACATGGATTATTTATTGTATAAACATCAAAGTGCAGCCTAAACCAAATCAAAGCAACAGTCGTTATATGAGAAAGGTGTATTGTTCAGCAAAATAAACGGCTCAGTGACTGTTTTCGAGCATCAGTTGTCCGAAAATGTGTTTCTGATTACATCAAATGCATAAAAAAAATCAGTTTGACCTGCCATGAAAGCTCGTCAGAGAGAATAAAAAAATGTTTCCTTTCTCAAATGATATCAAAAAGGTAATGTCCACAGGACAAGCAAGTTTCAATTCGATTTTCAACTTTCAGTTCTTAGTCATCCATCAAAGAAGAAGAATAACAGCAACAACAACCAGAGAAAGAAAATAAACCCTGCTTCTTACTGGTGTTCACAAAATAAACATTTTCATTTGGTGCGTTTGTCCAAATGTAACACACTTTACAGCAATGCGATCTCGATAGCATAACTATAGCAAGAGCTACTCGGTTCCTTTTTACGATGGGGATTAATTACCGAAACACAAAGTTTGTGGAAACTCTAACGACGTACCGTGTTCATTTACGTGTTCGTACTTGTAAAGGATACGGCTGATGAGCCTATCAGGAATCAACGACGGGTTCAACTACGGTAGCTATCCACTCGGACGATTTAAAATGTCCTTAATAAACTCTTATAACACATTTACTTTTAGCCCATTTTGTATTTTATATGATCCTTAACAACCTGCTGTCTGACTTTGGAACAGAACAATAAAATATCTTTCTATAATGCAGCTTATCTTCCCGTTTCACTCTTCAAGGTGTTCCATTTATAAATCAACAAGCTAATGTTGTAAAGAATGGGTTCAGGAGTGTACGTGCACTTTTCATAGTCACTATGTAACCTGTGGAAACAAACAGCGCTGAATAAAAATGTAATAATGCTAGTCTGTATTAGTTATCGTACATAACTAGCTAACATTATTATTTACACTACCGTTCAAAAGTTTGGGGTCACTTTGAAACGTCCTTATTTTTGAAAGAAAAGCACTGTTCTTTTCAATGAAGATCACTTTAAACTAATCAGAAATCCACTCTATACATTGCTAATGTGGTAAATGACTATTCTAGCTGCAAATGTCTGGTTTTTGGTGCAATATCTCCATAGGTGTATAGAGGCCCATTTCCAGCAACTCTCACTCCAGTGTTCTAATGGTACAATGTGTTTGCTCATTGCCTCAGAAGGCTAATGGATGATTAGAAAACCCTTGTACAATCATGTTAGCACAGCTGAAAACAGTTGAGCTCTTTAGAGAAGCTATAAAACTGACCTTCCTTTGAGCAGATTGAGTTTCTGGAGCATCACATTTGTGGGGTCGATTAAATGCTCAAAATGGCCAGAAAAATGTCTCGACTATATTTTCTATTCATTTTACAACTTATGGTGGGAAATAAAAGTGTGACTTTTCATGGAAAACACAAAATTGTCTGGGTGACCCCAAACTTTTGAACGGTAGTGTATGTTATTTATGTGGTTAGCTACCAGTCAGTTTCTGGGCATCCAAAACATGGTGCCTTGAGGGTTCGTGACGGAATATATAATTTGCCCAAATATACATCTGATAGAGATGTTTGGCTGTTCAAGACAGAGCCCGAGACATATTCCACCAACAGAAATTGCCGGGACATCCTCGCGAGTTGCCCCGTCGTCCTGACGATCGATGATGCTTGTGAAAGCCTGAGGCTTTTGTTTCTGTGGTCTGCCTCGCACATCTGTAAGTGTCAGCTCCATATTGGACAGAGAATGCGATTCGTTTCCCGGCCGGATTGAAGATGGCAGCTCTTCCTTTCCCTCAGGAATGCTCCCCGGCATCTACTTAATATTTCAGAGGCACTTATAGCTTATTAGGTGAGCCCCTGGAGGACGGCCGTGCGGCTTTCTCTGCAGACTCTTAGCTTTATTTAATTTCAATTTTAGCTTCTCGACTGGCCGCCGGCTGGACTTGGAAGGGGTCCTGAAGCTGTTACTCTTAAAAGCATGACTGAAATGGGAACGGGGTGAATTCCTATTTTGACGACGCTGGGGTGACGGATCTGAATCTAGGCTTGTGTAGAGACTGCAATTGATTCGCTGATAAAACCAGATCTCAGTTTTCCATTTGTGTGGTCTAAATGAACGTTGCATCGGTCAGCAGTATTCATGAGAACGGAAGGGTGCTGGTCGATGGTGATATATGGAGCAGACGACTATCTAATGAGCTGAGGTTGGTTCGGATTACCCTCACTCATGTAGGGAGGTGCGAAGTTTGACGTCTCTCCTTTTGGTTTAAAATTAACACAATGATCCGACCAACACCTAATACTCTAGATAATACGACAAGAGAAGCACCATTTTTGTTTTTTTTTCCTTTCTTTCTCCAGATGAGATCTTTTGGGGTAGTTAGTGGTGCCTTGGGAATATGAGGTGTAAAAAAATACATCTGAAAAACATGGAAGGTGTGAAAAGCAATTAGCGGCTGAGAAGAAGGATGGAAGCGAGGGAGTAATTGGGATGCAAAAGGGAAAGTAGAACATTTTTTTTGTCTTTTCATGAAACATTGGGTCTTTGGTTTGGGTCCCAATCCCATATCTCACACACAGTACAGTACAATTCATATTTAAAAAGAAAGGAAATGTTTACACTTTTGCGTCAAGTGTGGTACTGTATAAAATCGATATAAAGGCAGCAAAATAAACGTAGGATCATCACCTTTTTTTAAATGCTAAGTACATTTCCCGGCTTTTCTGTTCCCACCATCAAGCTGTGCGCTCCCCAGTAGTCAAAGCCCCAAGGAGTCGGCTCGAGTCGGTCAATATCCAAGTTCGACACACTCGCTCATCGCTGCTAATCCACACCGGCCAAGAGCCTCGGCAAAAATCAATTACAACCTAATTACACTTGCACATGGTTTACAGGCTTTTATCCTCACTGTGTGTGTGTTTATACACTCACTGGCCACTTTAATAGGAACTTGTTCTTGATTCTAAGATCCCTGTTCTTGGCTGCAGGAGTGGAACCTAATGTGATCTTCTGCTGTTGCATGCTGAGATGCTTTTCTGCTCACCACGGTTGTAAAGAGTGATTATATGAGTCACTATATCCTTCCTGGCAGCTCGAGCCAATCTGGCCATTTTCCTCTGACCTCTCTTATCAACAAGACGTTTGTTTC
Source organism: Neoarius graeffei (assembly GCF_027579695.1). Classification (NCBI taxonomy): domain Eukaryota; kingdom Metazoa; phylum Chordata; class Actinopteri; order Siluriformes; family Ariidae; genus Neoarius; species Neoarius graeffei. The sequence goes on from NC_083586.1 coordinate 19,213,421, forward strand.
CACCCACAGAACTGTCGCTCACTCAATGTTTTTTGCACCATTCTGTGTAACCTCTTGAGACTATTGTGTGTGAAAACCCCAGGAGATCAGCAGGATCTGAAATACTCAAACCAGTCCATCTGGCTCAAACTCAAACCAACACCCATGCCACAGTGAAAGAAAGTCACACTTTGAGATCACAATTTTTCCCGTTCTGATGTTTGAAGTGAACATTAACTGAAGCTCTTGATTTGTATCTGCATGATTTGATGCATTGTGCTGCTGTCAAGGGTTCGGCTGATTAGAGAACTGAATGAAACAGCAGGTGGATGGGTGGGTGTTCCTAATAAAGTGGCTGGTGAGTGCTGAGTGTATTTGGTATTCAGTCAGTGTATGTATTCGTCCTCTTAGAATTCAGAATAAAACAATGCTTTTATGGGAAAATATTCAATGACAAATTTTCTGTTATTTTCCGGTGTGTTTTTTTCTTCTTACACCAACGACTACAAATTTTTTGCATATTGAAAAACATGGGCGGCACGGTGGTAGTGGTTAGCGCTGTCGCCTCACAGCAAGAAGGTCCTGGGTTCGGGCCCCGTGGCCGGCGAGGGCCTTTCTGTGTGGAGTTTGCATGTTCTCCCCGTGTCCGCGTGGGTTTCCTCCGGGTGCTCCGGTTTCCCCCACAGTCCAAAGACATGCAGGTTAGGTTAACTGGTGACTCTAAATTGACCGTAGGTGTGAATGTGAGTGTGAATGGTTGTCTGTGTCTATGTGTCAGCCCTGTGATGACCTGGCGACTTGTCCAGGGTGTACCCCGCCTTTCGCCCGTAGTCAGCTGGGATAGGCTCCAGCTTGCCTGCGACCCTGTAGAACAGGATAAAGCGGCTAGAGATAATGAGATGAGATGAGACTGAAAAACATCGCATCATACTTTTTATCCATTTCGGAACATCCGCAGATTTAAATAGCCATTTCCTCACTAGCTTTTTGTTTTTTCTCCCTTAAAGTAAAACAAACAAACAAACAAACAAACAAACAAACAAACAAACAAACAACAAAAACATAGCTTGTCATGTTACCGAGAAACCGCAAAGCATAAACAAACAACTCTGTCCTGAAAATGTCAGAAAACGTACAGCCTTCCATCTGAATTATTACAAATTGTGGACACTGGTGCATGTTGAACAAACATCTGACAGAAAACGTCACTATGTCAACGTTTTTTCAAATCTGTGTATATGGAAAGTCTACCGTTGAAGCCCTTGTGTAAGCTGTTACTATCATGCACATTAATATAAGCGTTCGGAAAGCAGAACTGAACAGCGCTGTGATGTGTGTGTGTGTTTATGTTTTATATCCAATCCACTTCCAGAAGTAAAACATCTTGAGAGTCTAAATTAGCACTGGTGTACCTGAAGCCTGTGTTGGCGCCGGAGAACCTCCACCACACCTGTGCCTCTATGTCAGACTGAGTGGCCTTGTGTAGTGTCAGGTTTACCCACCCACACACACACACATTCCTTGGGTGACTTGCTGGAGCCAGCAGTTCTGTATACAGCCAGCAGAAGAGTGTGCGCCAAGGTGGGGGTGGTGGAAGGAGGTCAAAAATGTGTCTTGTCATGACTTTATCCTGTTTTGGCCTTGTTGGAGTGCTGAACACATTTCAACCCGGGGGTAAAACCTCATCACCAACTGCCAGAAAGAGGAAAAACATTTACTCCATCGTAAAATCTGGACTCTTAACTCATGGGGACTTCTTTTTTTTTTACTGCACTGACATGTAGACATAAGCATCTGAAGCTACACTCCAACCTGAAAAATAAAACGTTTCTGATAGAAGTCCATTCCTAATGATTCTTAACTTGTATTCAAAATAAATCCTGAAGGTCTTCCATGGATTTGTAAATGCCTTATTTTTAGCATGTGAGCTAATGATTGAAATAGATCATTCTTCTTTTTGGGAAGAGAGGCGTCTTAAAACGTTATCTGGAAAAAGATCAATAGATATATACACTATAAATAAGGGGATAATGGGTTTATGAATCCTTGATTTGGCTATTTTGAGGACTTCATGGTTAGTGGTTTCGAACACGAGGCTAATTGGTGGTGAGTAGAAGCAAAGGGCTTTTTTTTTTTAATCCGAGTTCGATTTTGGGCTTGGTTAAATGGGGAAAGGAGTGCTTCAATGTGGTTTGCAAATTTCCTCAGATTAGTTTTTCAATTAAGTTTTGAGACCCTAGACAGGATGGCACCTTGCAAAGGTTGGTTAGGCCGACGTAGCAAAAAAAGTAACCTTTTGGTGTAAGGAATAAAGCACAATGGCGTGGTGATGAAGCGGAGTCACCTGACAGCTTCTCGTGTTAGTCAGTCAAGACCACCTAAATCATGACCAAGTCCGGAGACCGAGGCAAGACCAAGCCTTTGAGGGTTTGAGACCAAGACCAAGGAAGAGCGAGACCAAATCAAGACCAGGACCAGACCAGTGCTTGTAAAGGGAGCGGGGAGGGATGACACCCATTCGAATTACCGATGCGTCACATCCGCCATACAAACTGTGCAGGTTGTTGCTTTGGAGGCGACAGTGTATTAGAATTATAATAAAATGTCAGAGATACCTTTTGTAGAAAAGTAAATCAATACCTTCTAAACAATCAGATTTAAGATTTCAACAGCGTGTGGTAGAACTCGGTATTTCAAGACAGCATGGTGTTGGAGTTGGATGGAACGAAATGGTTTCGGTGAGACAGCTGGATTTTGTCTTTTGTTTTTGAAGTGACAAGCAAGGAATGCCCTTTTGTTATGGGAAGGCAACTGGTAGCCAAGGTTCAAAGGTGATCTTGACCCAGGTCATACTCAAATACGTTTCCTTAAATTCTCTTGCATTTGAAAAAACAACAACAAAAAAACAAACAAAAAAAAAACCCCTTGCTGTGTAGCCCCAGGTTGCACTTTTTAAAAATTTTTTTTTTTTGGTGTTGACTCTTTGAAAACTAGACATTTTTTGTCAACAAAAGTATGTGCTTTAGTTTTCTGTCTGGTTTTGTCTTTACAGTGTGAAAAGATTAACATTGATGAAAGGTTGTAAGGTGATATTACTTTACCACTACACCTCCAAAAAGGGGTATGGGGATACAAAAATCATGAATTGGACCCTGAAGAAAAATGTAAGTAAGTAAATGTATACTAGTAACACTGGACCAAGAATCATGAATCCTTTGCTTCTTTTTTAAGGTATGACTTTATCGAAATTCGAGACGGGAACTCGGACTCTGCTGAACTTCTGGGGCGGCATTGCAGCAACATTGCTCCCCCAGCCATCACTTCCTCTGGCCCTGTTGTCCACATCAAGTTTGTTTCCGATTACGCTCACCAGGGCGCCGGGTTCTCACTGCGTTATGAGATCCACAAGACTGGTGAGTGAACTTCAACTTACTATTTAGGGTTTGAACTATACATGGGTTTATTTGGGAGACTCAACCAAAAACTGTTTGCCCCGTCATCAAGAGATCATGAGTTAGAATTCTGACAAGGCAACAGCCAACCATGGGCTGGAGTGCAAGACAGCAAACCTGAATGAGCTCTCAGGGTGGGGAGGATGGCACTACTCTCTCCAATAAGAGCAACACTAACCAGGCATAGCTAGTTCAAAAAGATGCACCAGGTGGCAATTTAGCTTAGCCAATTCACCTCCTAGCATCTTTTTAAAAGGTGAGAAGAAACCTGAGAACCTGAAGGAAACCCAAGCTCAGGATCAAACGCTACTTACTTGCCTCAGATGAGACAGCTGTAGGTTTCTAGATCCTGACAATAACTTATCCTTCCAGAAAAGGTTCCAAGTTCATTAGAAACCTAGAACTGTTAACCACCCAAAGATACCACTAGGAGCTATTTTTATTTAACAGGGTAGAAACTAATGATTACAGACAGATATTTGTTAAGATAACTGGATGTACATGATGTCCAAGATTTTGCAGACGATTCTTTGAGATGTATCACCATCTCCCACCAGTCACTTCAAATCATTTGAGAGTCAGAATCACCAATTTCCAGTTGGCCTCATTATGCAAAAAACCAAACCAAAACAAAACAAACAAAAAAAAACCCCAAACCCTTGTCAGAGTAACCTTTTACTCTTTTTCAAAAGGTCAGAAGACCTCAGGCCCACAGCATGCCAGTCAGGCACAGTGCTACACGTCCGCATACAATTACACCAATGCAATCCCAGACCAATTAAACATCAAGGGAAGGGGGTGAAGAAAATAAACTGAGTTTAGGGGAAAAGGAGGGGTGGAGAAGGGGGGGTTGGGGGTTGGTTTAAATGCTTAACTCTTTTCATCCCTATGCAAACATGCAAGGAATGCCCGTATAATTGGACTCTGATCTCCCGTCCCTGGGGATGTGTACATTCTGCTTGTAGCTTGCAGATGCCAGACAGGGAAGTGGTATGGTACAAAAAGTTACTGAGAGGAATTTGTTTTTAAGAATAAAACACCACAAAAATATACTCATGGATGCCAATGAATGTTATCCAAGACTCTCAGATAGATGAGGGTTCCTCAGGGTTTTTTGGATAGTTATAATTCTGAAGGGGTTCCGCTTGGGTTGGGGAAACACAGTTGGTGCATGGACCTATGTAGAACCTTTATGGGTTCCCCTAGAGTAATGAAACAAGAAGTTACTGAGCAGAATTTGTTTTTAAAGAATAGAGCATCACACAAATGTGGTCATGGCTGTCACTGGTAACATCCAAGACTCTCCTCAGGTTTTTTTTTATTTATTTTTTATTGGTGTGGGGGAGCTACACCTTCCTAATTGGCTCCACTTGGATTGGGAAAACACTGTTGTATAGGCCTATGTATGGGTTCCTCAAGAGTGGTGGGACAAGAAGTTATACAGAAAAACACAAGCCGGTGTGCAGGACTGATCAACAATTACCTGAAATGTTTAGTTGCAGTTATTGCTGCACAAGGGGGTCACACCAGATACTGAAAGCAAAGGTTCACATACTTTTGCCACTCACAGATATGTAACATTGGATCATTTTCCTCAATAAATAAATGACCAAGTATAATATTTTTGTCTCGTTTGTTTAACTGGGTTCTCTTTATCTACTTTTAGGACTTGTGTGAAAATCTGATGATGTTTTAGGTCATATCTATGCAGAAATATAGAAAATTCTAAAGGGTTCACAAACTTTCAAGCACCACTGTATAGTCATCTCATCTCATCTCATTATCTCTAGCCGCTTTATCTTTCTACAGGGTCGCAGGCAAGCTGGAGCCTATCCCAGCTGACTACGGGTGAAAGGCGGGGTACACCCTGGACAAGTCGCCAGGTCATCACAGGGCTGACACATAGACACAGACAACCATTCACACTCACATTCACACCTACAGTCAATTTAGAGTCACCAGTTAACCTAACCTGCATGTCTTTGGACTGTGGGGGAAACCGGAACACCCGGAGGAAACCCACGCGGACACGGGGAGAACATGCAAACTCCACACAGAAAGGCCCTCGCCGGCCCCGGGGCTCGAACCCGGGCCTTCTTGCTGTAAGGCGACGGCGCTAACCACTACACCACCGTGCCGCCCTGTATAGTTATGAGTGTCAATAATAACATCAAACACTTTAAGTTAGGTAAGGGTTCCTTAGGGGTTCCTTGGGTAGTTATGGCTTCTTTACTTCTGAAAGAGGTTCCACTTGGATTGGGAAACTCTTTTGTTGTGGGGCCTACACAGAAACGTTAAAGATTCCCTGAGAGTGGTGGGACAAGTTACTAACAAATATGGTCATGAGTGTCAATGGTAACATCCAAGACTCTTCGGTAGGTACATTAGACATGTACAAAGGTTCCTCAGGGGTTCTTGGGTAGTTATGGCTTCTTTGCTTTCAAAAGGGGTTCTAATTGGATTGGAAAAATGTGTTATTGAATGGATCTGTGTAGAACCTTTAAGGGATCCCTTATAAGGACACTATGGTACAAAAAATAGTCTAATAGTAATGTTATTAATGCAAAGGTTCTCTGAAGGTTCTTTAGATGGTTAACACTTTGAAGGTTGGATGGTTACAGAACGGTTAAAGGTAGGAGTGGGGTGAAATGACCAAAATATCACAATCATCACCATCACAATACTCGATAAAGATCTTGTATCAAAGAAATGTCTTCATGATATTTAGCGCAGCCAGAAGCCTGCCAGCAAACCTGCACCAACAACATGATACTTTTAACTTTACAAATATACTTTACATTTTGTAAGAAAAATCTTCATAGCTAAACTTAATTTAAACCTGCAGTTAAATGATATAAGGATGGTATCATGTCTTTTTTGAAATTAAAGACCTACAGTACAAACAGACCAAAACTGTGGGAATGACTCATCACTGCTTCTTTGAAATGGTGACGTCACTACCGAATAGGCATTTTCATCAAGCCCTTTACAAGCCACTGCTTCTAACCGCTCGCACAATGTGGTCCATTACTACAAAAATGATTGACAAACGTGAATTGCTTTTGCCATTTTTGTGGAGAAATCTGCGCTGTTCTCCTGGCCTGCTGACAACATGAAAAGTGTGTGGGTGTGCACTTTGGTGACAGAGTGAAGTGCGTGTGGGTGTGTTTATGTCACAGTGTATGGTCGGCATATGTTCGCTGTTTGACGGCTGCTCCCACTTTCCATGTGCTGGAGGAAGGAAAAAAAAAAAAGATGGCTGTTTATTTTCGGATGTCGGATTTCAGGCCAAGGAGTTCCATGAACACTGCAGCTTACAAGCTACGAGGAGAGCTTTGCAGAGTGCGTCGCTGTACAGTCACATTCAGAGTTGTTTTTCTCGTCGAACGTGGGAGTGAGGGTGTGTGGACTGTCTGTTTATGATGGGAAGCACACTTTCAGGAGATAGGGATCTTTCATATTAAGCAGTCCTCAAAGACGTGTGCCTTTTCTGTACTTCTCTGGAAACAAGAACACCGAGTCACTGAACTCTCGAAGGATGGGGCAGGAAATCAACCATCTGAACCCTGGGGGAAGAAACTTGCTTGCTCTTTTATTTCAGTTCTGCTTGGATGACTGGAATGCGGTGTTGTGTTAATGAACTAGCAGCCATCATTATCTATGTTTACTTCTAAGCTATAGCCCAAACCAGTCACATTTTCTGTTCATCACTAGTTTGGTAGAACCCTGAGATGACAGTTTTTCTCCCATCAAACCGGGCCTCAAATCTTGTGCAAATTGGCTGCATGCTTTTGCTGGAACCTGTCTGTGTGACTGCAGTTCATGACTGTAGGATTGGTCCTGGTCTAATGATGCAAAAATGATGGCATACTGCTCTTTCCATCACAGTTTGGAGCCATTTTAGACCATCACAGGCATCGATTAGGTCAGATAAACAGAATTAAGGTGTTAGCACTCACTGCCAAGTGTATTTTGGTGCCGTTCTACATTGGCTGAGTGGTGGAAAAGCTTGACAACATGATGTGCATTCTTATACCTACAGACAAGGCGGTATAGGTGTTATGGGTGTAACACAACACCACTACCTTTATCTGTTTAGTGCTCTCTAAATATCAATATCTGTAATCAGATTTAAAGCAGAAGTCGGTGTGGCCTCAATCCATTTTTTTTCTACTTGAAATATCAGACAAAAATATCAACAGTTCTTCAATCTCAGCTACATCATTCTAGTGCACGGGCGATTGCTCTAAGACAACGAGGGAGGCTCAGCCTCCTCTAAAAATGACGAACATCGAATCATAGAAATATATGTGCTCAACCCAACTACAGTGCGAAATCATTCCGTTATAACTTTCCCCAGTTCGCCTAATGTGTGCATGAGTTTTTCCCCCTCGACAGCGCGATGCAGCCCAGACTCAGTGCACTTCAATGGCATTGGGAGCTATGCGCTTTCAATCTCAAAAGGCAAGACGGTTATTGGACAAATACTGCGAAAACGCCCGCCCACGGAGTCTCACGGACTCCCAGCCTCAGTGCACTTCAATGGCATTTGGGAGCGATGTGCTTTTCAATCTCAAAATGCAAGACGGTTATTGGACAAATACTGCGAAAATGCCCGCCTACGGACTCCGAGCCTCACATGGGAGGGACATGGCAGTTTCCGCGAGGAGACTGGTGATTGGTGAAAGCGGCCGGATATTTTCTTTGATTGACAGCTCGTTTCAAATATAGACAGGCAGCGGTGAATTTCAGTTCAGTCCCATGCGGATTCGCAAGTGCTGTGGTGTATTGTAAGAGATCAGCTTACATTTCGATTTCATTCATTACATACGGTTTCTACCAGCTTTTTTAGTTTGTATATATTTTCATCAGGGCTTTGAACCGGTTCAAGGAACGAAAACGAAAACCGGGAACTTTTTCTATTTCACATGGAACAGAAACGAAACCAGAAACTTTATTATTTTTTATGTTCCGGAACAGAAACGCTTATTAAAAATAATGGTAACTGGTTAATACCAGTTTTTATTTCGTTCCTCAAAGTTTCTGTAGCCTACAAATAGTCATTCTTCTCCTGCGCAAGTTTCTATGACCCGCTGGGGTTCACTTCCTGTGTGACGTTCGCTGATTGAATGGAGAGAGCGGGAGGGTGGACTACTAGTGAGTAAGTGCATTACTGAGTGTCTGAGCAAAGAAGAGCCTGAACGATGCAACCTCCCTATTGGCTGTCTATTGGCTGTTTGTAAAAATGTATCAGTTGTTGCCCTTCCCACGGGAATCATCGCGGGCTCGAGAGACGAGACCTGACGAGTTAGTTCATGGGTAGCAGAACAAAATGCCTGGACACAAATCGGGTTTTCAGAAAAGGAAAGAAAATAAACGGAGGGTCGAAAATACAAAAAAGGAGGCAGAAAATGCAAAACGAGTTTTAAGGTAGGACAAATGGTTACTTTTCTGAGGCAGCCCGCCGTGGCTGCAGGCTTTCAGTTGTGTCACTGAATGGTTACTTTTCTGAGGCAGCCTGCCGTGGCTGCCTGCAGGCTTATTTATTATAGCCCATTTAGTTAAAATAGTTGATATAAAATGTTTATAGTTATAGTTATGTGATGGTTGTCCTGATTTAGACTGGTGTTTTTTTTTTTGGGGGGGGGGTTGCGCGATGTTGCACCCGGGTCCAGATTAGGGCAGAACCGGCCCTGGCTACATTTCAGGTGTAGTTTGTTTTATGTATGTATGTACTTGCATAGATGTGTACTTGGTCTTCCAATATGGCGCCTAACAAAATCTCGCGGCGCGGTGACGTCATGCGGTAGCCCTCTATAGGGCCTGACTAGCCTTTGGTAACGCACTAAACGAATTACCTTTCATTTTTGGCACTTTTTCTGTTTGTGTAGATGGGAAGACATACTGAGAATCCAAATCGCCAATATTTGAAATAATAATTGTTTTGAATTATTTCTTGTCTTATTTAATGAAGGTTGTAATAGAATTAGCCTACATTTGGCTTAAGCTGGATGAGACAGAGACATAATTTTATAGCCATTTGTTAAACCGCTGACAGGGAACGTAATTAACCGTTCCGGGAACGAAAATTTTTTGTTCTAACCGGTTCGGGAACGTCTATTTAATGGTGGAACCCCAAACCGGAAACGTTAAAATTCCATTTCTGTTCGGAACGAACCAATAGGAAAAAAATTCCGGTTCAAAGCCCTGATTTTCATTGTAAATAAAGTGCAAATATAGTGTTGTCAAGTTTGCTATCTTAGTTCCAGAAATTTTGTTTATTTGAGTGACTGAACTTGAGGGGGCTAGTCAGCTAGCAAGAAAGCTGCGCACGGATGCCAAGCATTGCTGATTTAATTTTGGCGAAGCCATTTGCCAGTCTTCCTTTTGAGGAAAAAATTAAAATTAAAGAGCAGGGTAGACCAACACCTCAAATTGACTTGGTGAAAAAGGCAGGGAATAATACTCATTCCTTTCAGCTCTCCTGGTACGAGAAAGTGAATTGGCTAACAGCAAGTGACCCACATCAACAACAGTAAATAGGCTACTTTAGTAATATGTCATGGATGGACCAAAAATATAGAATCTATTTAAAATGTTTATGCTGAGTATATTATATTGGAATATATATTTCTCTGGATATAAATTAAACACAGCTACAATTTGGAAAACATTTTTAAACAAAAACACAGCCGAGAACATTTCACACTACAGACCTGGATTAAAAGTGAAGGGTTATCAAAATTGTCAATAAAACATTTCTCATTCAAAATAAGTAAAATGTAGGCAAAGTGTCATTGAATGCTGAGGTTCCTGACAAAGAGCTGCTTTCAATAATGATCAATTTTTAAACAACATGCCACAATTTTAAAATATAAAATGTTAAAATATACCCCCCCCCCCCCCCAACACCACCATCATGTATATTGGACAGTAGGCTAATGGGCCAAAAGAACCTGTTATTTCACAGTTTGTGACCCTGCCAACAATCAGCCAGATCAGAGGCAAGAGTATGAGCAAAACTGATGTGTTTTTTCTTTTAAAATCTGGAAATATCGTAACCGACCAGCCTCCCCTGTTTGAAAGACTACCAGCCGCCACTGTTCTAGTGCATAATCAGTCTCAACTATGGATGTTTGTGGCACCCTACACTGACAGTTATTATTTTTACTTGGACATGCTGTTTATATTTTCTAACAAAGTTTGGTTTTATTTCCCAAAATATAAACAAACATCAACAGTTCCTGACCAGGCAGTTACTAATGATGCCATCATGTTGAAATGTGGTCATTGTTTGTCCTCTGAGCTTCGTAACTGACCACAAGCATGAAAGTTAAAACCTCCAGCGACTTTTTTTATCGCGTCCCACAGGACCCAAGTCCTGGTACACACCTCTGGTCTCAATCAGATGTCTTGTCAATCTTCCTGACTGTGTAGTGCACCTCCTTTCTTTTGTGTCTCTTTTGAAAACATCCATCTGTTCAATCTGAATAATGTATTTATATTTGATTACATCCCTAATAGGTGCAATGCCTTGGGTTTTGACGGGGTATTATGTGTTTTAGATTTCCCGGTATTGTGTTTTTCATTGCGTATTGCGTTATATATTTAATATGTTTTTGTTTTTAGCTTGATGTAATGTGAATGCACTTTGGTACATTAAATTTTTTAATGTGATTCATAAATAAGTAAATAAACTTTACTGGATTTGACGTGCCCAGATTGCTAACTATTTTGCCTTTGGTAGCAAATGGAAATTGGCAGATATTGGAAGAAAATTAGGTTAAGAAAATCCCCCACTGACTTCTGAAAGCTCAGGGAAGGCAATAATTAAAAGCATTCAAGGATTTAACCTGTCACCCAATAGCCAGACTAATCTTGTTTATTTGCGACCCCCATTACTCATCCCTCTCACCTAAACCCTTCTATCCTACACTGGATTATATGCCCCTCCATACAGCCCCCCCGCCCCAGAGTTCCTCATCTCCCCCCTCACCACCCCAAAAGAAAACCCTGCCCTCCCTTAATGCTCCCCATTTCCTGCCCTAGTTCCATCACACCACATTTTACCATGAGCGCATGCCACAGGGATGCTGCCCCGCCCTCAGTGACGTGATTGTGACACTGTTGCCATGGTTCGTATCGGAAGACTTCCCATCTTTAGGCCTACTGGCACCGCCATGACATGAGTGTCATAACATAAAAAAAGCATACGATGGTCCTGCCCCTCCTCAAGGAGGCCATCTTGTTCACGCAGTGCATTTTATTGCTACTTTAAACTTTTAAACCACCACCTCCTTATTTATCAGTCTCTTTTGAGCTCGATCAATTCAGGACGTGCCACGTTAACCACCTGCACACTAGTGGAAGTTGGACTCCGGACAAAATTCCTTTCCTTCTCATTGGTGATGGAAACCATTAAGTATAAATTAACAGCTGCCCCTGTTCTTTCATCCACCCAAAGTTGTATGCTCAATAAGGCAAGTTAATATTCCCCAGGGATGGCAAAAGTGTGCCACGTTCTATATGTGTCACCCAAACTTCTGGGTCAGGCACTCAGTGAGCATAAGTCTTGAACGGATTTTTGAACTTTTATCACTTTTTAGTTACTAAAATATACATTGTGCTACTTAAAAAAAAAAAAAAAAAGACCGCAATTAAACTACCATGACAACACGATTGAGGACTGAGCAATAGAGAACTGAATTCTGGAAAATCGGCAAAAAGGAGGAAAATACACTTCTTTTTTTAAAGATATTTTGGGGGGCTTTTTTCACCTTTATTGGATAGGACAGTGTAGAGACAGGAAATGAGCAGGAGAGAGAGATGGGGAGGGATCGGGAAATGACCTCAGGCCGCAATCGAACCCGGGTCCCCGGATTTATGGTATGGCGCCTTATCCACCTGAGCCACGACGCCCCGGAAAATACACTTCTCAGAAAATTTCACCATTCACTATTTTAGAACTCCGGGTATGAAATTGATGCAGCAATATATAACTATAACTATTTTAACTCTTTAATTAAATAGAATAAACAGTAATTAAAAAATAAAATGTCCAGTTTAGTAAAGACCTGGTGTATTGTTGGAGAAATGTGAACAAGAGTCCTGGTCGTCGATTCAAGCATTCCTGCCACACAAATAACAGCTCTTACAGCTCCTCCCAATAAACAGCTATAAAACTTCTGTCACACACCAAGGAAGTAGGGAAAGGAATCCATTTAGGGAGACAAAAACCGTATCCACCAAACCACTTGCTGTTTTTCTAGCCACGCCTCCCAAATGCCAAACTGTCATTTGCTGTGCCAGAAGCAGAAGGGGGCATGTCCTGGGCCTGAGGAGTCAACATGCACGTTTTAGTGTGTTCATAAACATGAACTAATGAGCTCATGCATGGTGCCGTCTTGTGATATTGGCATGCGCAGCGAGGTCAGAGGCAGGAGGCAAAAAGAGAAATGGGGTAATGGAAGAACACTTTGACAGGATGGCCTAATTCTGGAGGGGATCACAGTCTGGCACGTTCTGTCCCATTAAAAAAAAAAAAAAAAGGGAAGATCACACACATACGTAACTAAACCCTTGGATAAATACTATTTACTAAGAACTCAAAACAATATGCCTTGTTTCATTAGAATGAATTCTCGATTCTGATTGGTCAGAAGGACAGAGGACTTTACTCTTCTTTGCCTTTTCTTGGCAACATCACAAACTCAGATTTTTGTGTCAGATTTTGTCTTTGTCTCAGAACTTTAAGAGAAAGAGGAGAAAAAAGAAAGGCTGGTGAGTGAGGACATGCGCTAGTCCCGCTGATGTTCCACAACATAAAATTGTAACAAAAACATAAATATAACAATAAATTGATGTAATTTTTTAAAATAAATATAAAATTGTAATGGGGCGGCACGGTGGTGTAGTGGTTAGCGCTGTCGCCTCACAGCAAGAAGGTCTTGGGTTCGAGCCCCAGGGCCGGCGAGGGCCTTTCTGTGTGGAGTTTGCATGTTCTCCCCGTGTCCGCGTGGGTTTCCTCCGGGTGCTCCGGTTTCCCCCACAGTCCAAAGACTTGCAGGTTAGGTTAACTGGTGACTCTAAATTGACCGTAGGTGTGAATGTGAGTGTGAATGGTTGTCTGTGTCTATGTGTCAGCCCTGTGATGACCTGGCGACTTGTCCAGGGTGTACCCCGCCTTTCGCCCGTAGTCAGCTGGGATAGGCTCCAGCTTGCCTGCGACCCTGTAGAAGGATAAAGCGGCTAGAGATAATGAGATGAGATGAGATAAAATTGTAATCATTGGTAAATTGCTGTGAAGACAAGAACTAATGAAAGGCATGAAAAGGATGATATCCAGATATCAGAGGTGGACAAAGTACTCAACTTCATTAATTAAGTCAAAGTACAGAGCCCACTGGTCAAATGTTACTCCGATACAAGTGAAAGGTGTGAAGTCAATTTTTTTACTTAAGTTAAAGTACTGAAGTACTTGCTTTTAAAAATACTTAAGTATTAAAAGTACATTTTCTGTCAACAAATTGTTGTATTATTGCCACAACGCTTACAATACCTCATGTTAGAGGTCTGCGCGGGTCGGATTTTTCAGTCCCACTCCCACCCGCGCCCGCATTGTGCAGTCCCGCTCCCGCCCGCGCACGCAAAGAATTATGATTTTCAGTCCCGCTCCCGCCCGCGCCTGCCATATTTTGTCCCGCTCCCGCCCGCAAATCCCGCATGATGCAGACATTCGCGTTATTTCTCACGAAAGTTCTTGTCTTGACACAGCGTGATGGTGCCCCGCCCCCTACTTTGAGTGGATTTGAGCATAAATATCTACAGCTCACGTTCACGTTTGTTATTATTTACCTTGTTTCTGAATTCGGAATGTTGAAATGGCAGCATGTAGACCTAATAATAATAATTATTTAAATAGGCTAATCATTTAAGTATGCGCTCTCCCGTGGTGTGTCTCCTATGAATAATTAGTGTGAAAGGAGAGATGGATCGCACTCGAACTTATTCTTTTAGTTACCTTTCTTTTCAGTTGTTTTTAGCAACAGAAGGAGACAAATGTTTCGGCTGTTGCCTTCGTCAGTGTCTATAATAATAATAATAATAATAATAAACAATAAAAAAAGACAGGCGAGCACGTAATTCCAAGTGGAAGTTTGGTATATTTATTGTTCAGCCATACAAAACATTAGGCTAACCCAGTTTACATTTGTAAAGCATTTCTAACTAAAATGTCCGATTTCAGGACTCTTGACTTTTTAACGGTAAATGTACCTCTTTTTAAAGCAGCACTTACTTTTGAAGCACTGTGAGCTTCAGTAAAGGAGCTCTGCTCTTCTGCCATGATCGGAGATCTCAAACACGGAAGAGGAAAGGAATCGGAAACGTATGAGAGTTATTTATCCTCTCCTGGATCAGAATCAGAATTCTGATGACCAGCTCATCTAAGGTGTCATTGAGGCATCATGTTAGTGTGGGTCACTGGAGGCTGGGTGTGAACGGCGAGTCATTAGAGTGATCAAAGGATTTCCCGTTAGGGTGATCAATGGCAAATTTAAGATGCCATTCCTCACTCAATCTGGCAATCTGACTCTCTCTGCAAATTTAGGCATCTTAAAATGTTTTTATTAATGCCAAATAAAATATCCAGCACAAATTATATATGATAGACATAAATTAATAATTTATAAATTTTATTTTAAACACATTTTTAGTTAGCGGGACTGCAGCTTATCACCGCTCCCGCCCGCGCCCGCATATGTGCACTCCTGCTCCCGCCCGCACCCGCAATGAGCTTTCAAAATTTGTCCTGCGCCGCACTGCTTTGCCGCGGGTCCCGCGAGTCCCGCGGGACTCCCGTGGGAGTGCAGGGCTCTACCTCATGTCTCTGAAGCAACCGACTGGATTCACTGACTAACTTGTAGAACCTGTCGAATAAACGTCTCATAGAATGTTACAAAATGAAACACAACTGAACTGAAAAAGAGCCATTGTTATTTTCATTTTTTAAAAATTGTAACACTCCTCCCCACCCCCACAAAGCAGCATGGTAGTGTTCTGACCCAGCTCTGACAGTGTGTGCACACATGTATGTGTATTTATGCACTGTATGTTAATCAGGAAGACAGTGGAATAGCTGTAAATGCAGCTTGCTCAGAAAATTAAAATTACAATCCAACCTGATGAAAACCCAGGTCCACACCTCGAGCTTAATAACTGCCCAACAGCAACACTGCTTTATGCGAGACAAAAAAAAATACAATGTAAGACCATCATCTGTCATCAAAACAAAAATTTCCAGCAATTTGTTGTGACTGACTAGTACAATACTGTCCATCTCACAGGTCTCCCATGCGCAAGTGTATGCATTCACGCACATATGAATCTGCCTGTGGAATCATGGTGGTTTAATGTTAAGCTAGCTAGTCAGTGACGTGCCACCTGACATGCTAGCAAACTCTTTTCAAACTCGAAATCATATTGGGTAGCTAACGTTACTAGAAAAGAAAGATTTCTATATTTTGTTTATTTGGCAAGATTGTGCTAAAACATTTCTGAAACCACTTCAGACAAGTTAACGTTATTCATGTTAACATAACTCCATTTTTACATGCTAACTAACAGTGTCCAAGTTAACTAGCTATGTGTTAACGTTAGCTGTGGACAAGGCTACAGCAACTTGGCAGGAAAATCCATAGAAAGTCATTTGATTAACCAGACTGCATACAGTGGTGCTTGAAAGTTTGTGAACCCTTTAGAATTTTCTATATTTCTGCATAAATATAACCTAAAACATCATCAGATTTTCACACAAGTCCTAAAAGTAGATAAAGAGAACCCAGTTAAACAAATTAGACAAAAAATATACTTGGTCATTTATTTATTGAGGAAAATGATCCAATATTACATATCTGTGAGTGGCAAAAGTATGTGAACCTTTGCTTTCAGTATCTGGTGTGACCCCCTTGTGCAGCAATAACTGCAACTAAACGTTTCTGGTAACTGTTGATCAGTCCTGCACACCGGCTTGGAGGAATCTGAGCCCATTCCTCCGTACAGAACAGCTTCAACTCTAGGATGTTGGTGGGTTTCCTCACATGAACTGCTCGCTTCAGGTCCTTCCACAACATTTCCATTGGATTAAGGTCAGGACTTTGACTTGGCCATTCCAAAACATTAACTTTATTCTTCTTTAACCATTCTTTGGTAGAATGACTTGTGTGCTTAGGGTCGTTGTCTTGCTGCATGACCCACCTTCTCTTGAGATTCAGTTCATGGACAGATGTCCTGAGAGTTTCCTTTAGAATTCGCTGGAATAATTCAGAATTCATTGTTCCGTCAATGATGGCAAGCCGTCCTGGCCCAGATGCAGCAAAACGGGCCCAAACCATGATACCACCACCACCATGTTTCACAGATGGGATAAGATTCTTATGCTGGAATGCAGTGATTTCCTTTCTCCAAACATAACGCTTCTCATTTAAACCAAAAAGTTCCATTTTGGTCTCATCCATCCACAAACATTTTTCCAGTAGCTTTCTGGCTTGTCCACGTGATCTTTAGCAAACTGCAGATGAGCAGCAATGTTCTTTTTGGAGAGCAGTGGCTTTCTCCTTGCAGCCCTGCCATGCACACCATTGTTGTTCAGTGTTCTCCTGATGGTGGACTCATGAACATTAACATTAGCCAATGTGAGAGAGGCCTTCAGTTGCTTAGAAGTTACCCTGGGGTCCTTCGTGACCTCGTCGACTATTACACGCCTTGCTCTTGGAGTGATCTTTGTTGGTCGACCACTCCCAGGGAGGGTAACAATGGTCTTGAATTTCCTCCATTTGTACACAATCTGTCTGACTGTGGATTGGTGGAGTCCAAACTCTTTAGAGATGGTTTTGTAACCTTTTCCAGCCTGATGAGCATCAACAACGCGTTTTCTGAGGTCCTCAGAAATCTCCTTTGTTCGTACCATGATACACTTCCACAAACATGTGTTGTGAAGATCAGACTTTGATAGATCCCTGTTCTTTAAATAAAACAGGGTGCCCACTCACACCTGATTGTCATCCCATTGATTGAAAACACCTGACTCTAATTTCACCTTCAAATTAACTGCTAATCCGAGAGGTTCACATACTTTTGCCACTCACAGAAATGCAATATTGGATCATTTTCCTCAATAAGTACATGACCAAGTATAATATTTTTGTCTCATTTGTTTAACTGGGTTCTCTTTATCTACTTTTAGGACTTGTGTGAAAATCTGATGATGTTTTAGGTCATATTTATGCAGAAATATAGAAAATTCTAAAGGGTTCACAAACTTTCAAGCACCACTGTAGGTATTGCAATGCTATCACTAGCTCTAAAAGCATAAACAACTTCAATGCAAGCTTTCACTTGGAATAAAACATTTACATACCTCAGTATGCTTCCACAGGTCGGACGGCAAGTTTGTGTAGGCCATGATGTGGTGTGTTTTAGGCAAACAAAGCAAACATTTAAAACGAAACGACTCTTTATTCCTTTAAGAAAACTGAAACATGGGTTCTAGGTATAGCCATGAGTGCGTGTGTTCCCCAGAAGAACCGCCTCCTTCAATTCTGCCATCAGCTGATCGTGTTCAAATAATGCTGCTGAGAAATCATTAAATTTGATTTTATCCAGTCTATGGATGTGACGTGACCCTAGTGATTACTGATAGACTGTCTCAGTGTCACCTGCGAAAAAACCGTCACGTTTTCGAAAAGAAAAGAAAAAAACCCATCCACTTTCGAAGCTGCTTCATCGTAACGAGGACCTTGATAGAAATGTAGTGGAGTAAAAAGTACGATATTTGTCTTTCCAATGTCAAGAAGTTAAAGTCATACCGTAAGTTGCCAAAAAAAGAATACTCAAGTAAAGTACAGATACTCAAAAAGTGTACTTAAGTACAACACTCAAGTAAATGTACTTCGTTACTGCCCACCTCTGACAGACATACACTTTTTTTTTCCACTGGCCACTTTAATAGGAACTTGTTCTTGATTCTAAGATCCCTGTTCTTGACTGCAGGAATGGAACCAAATATGTTCTTCTGTTGTTGCATGCTGAGATGCTTTTCTGCTCACCACGGTTGTAATGAGTGATTATATGAGTCACTATATCCTTCCTGGCAGCTTGAACCAATCTGGCCATTTTCCTCTGCCCTCTCTTATCAACAAGACGTTTGTTTCCACCCACAGAACTGTCCCTCACTCAGTGTTTTTTGTTTTTTGCACCATTCTGTGTAAACTCTAGAGACTGTTGTGTGTGAAAACCCCAGGAGATCAGCAGGATCTGAAATACTCAAACCAGTCCATCTGGCTCAAACCAACACCCATGCCACAGTGAAAGTCACACTTTGGGATCACAATTTTTCACATTCTGATGTATGAAGTGAACATTAACTGAAGCTCTTGATTTTATGTATGATTTGATACATTGTGCTGCTGTCAAGGGATCGGCTGATTAGAGAACTGCATAAAACAGCAGGTGTTCCTAATAAATTGGCCAGTGAGCGTATATATTTGTGTGCATGTGTCGATGTTCTGATGGAGCGTGACTGCATATTCTAACGCATGGATTGGCGAGCACACTTCCCACTCAGTGCTAAAGGGAAAGGAAGGAGCTCTGGCGTGACACCATATGGGAAATAAATAAATAAATAAACAATTAGACAAACGAGTAAGTAAACAGCGATATGGGAAAAACAGTGAGATGAGTGGCGCTGCAGTGTCATGGGGCACAGTAGATGCAGATGTCCAGATACACCACAGTAACTAAGGACGTGTGCTGCATCTCCAGGTGAAAGCGAGGCATTCTGGGAAGCGTGTATGGGCTGTTCAGCTGCCAGAGCTCAGGGTGCATAAATTTGCATAGCTGATGAGCCACAGGCTCCCGCTGCCTCCAGTTTGTTTTACTGTTCGTCTCTGCATCCTTATCTCACGTTATCTCTCATTAAGCCTGTCGGTTTTCTCTTTCGCACTCACTCCCTGCTCTCGCTTTCCTATTACAGTTTGTTGCTCTGTACCAACAGGAGAATTGGCATGACCGAAAGGAATACTTTAGAACTTTCAAAGGCCAAAAAAGCACATCATGCTTCACTTAGGTGGCATTTTGTTCACGGGGTGCCTGCGAAATGTGCAGAGAATAATTAACTATGAAATGGTTCTGCTTACTTAAGCGCCAGTGTATTGTAGAGCTTTTATTGATGAATAATTTAACATTGAACCAGGAAATGTTTCCACATGGCTGACATTTTCACTGTTGATCTGCTCACATTAAAACTGACATTCTTTCTCTGTTGGTTGAAAATTGAAAAAGTGCCATTTTGGATCAAATTTTAGAGACTCTCTAAAAACCAGTGCTAACAAGTGTGAAGTAGATCCTTGTCTAATATTATCTAAGTCAAACAAATTGCTAGATTTTATTTTACATGAACGAGCTCAAAACAGTCTCCATTTACCGTGACAGAAAAACGTGTTTTCAAGCAGGAAAATCCAGACGAGAGTTCAGCCAGTTAAAAGATTACTATTGTAGAGTGAAGGAAAAGAGGCGGGGCTAGTCAGGGTTGTCAGTTAGCTTCACATTTCAAAATCCTTACACAACTGTCAATCATTCCAGATTCATATGTCAATCTTCCAGTTATTTTTATTAGGGCAAAACTGGAGTTTTGGCATATTTTTTGAATGATAATGCATACTCACCCAAAATGCCCAAACATCAGCACACTTGCATATTTACTTATTCTATATTTCTGTACCTTCTAGGTTCAGAACACTGTTTCCGGAATTTCACAGCACCGACCGGCCTGATTGAGTCACCCGACTTCCCAGACAAGTACCCTCACAACCTGGAATGCTCCTACATCATCATCGCCCCTCCTCAGACTGAGGTTACCCTCACCTTCAAGACCTTCGACCTGGAGAATGACCCCTTGCTGATGACTGAGGCTGAGTGCAAATACGACTGGCTGGAAGTGTGGGACGGACTGCCCCAGGGTGAGCTCCTGAATGAACAGTATGGCATAGCTTGTGGTGTCGAGATAATGGATAGGACTGAATGGCACTGAAAATGTTCTCTGGAATAGGTCAGTATACTTGAAAGGCTTGTTCAGGGTCTATGGTTATCAGAAATGTAAGTGTTCGTGGATCCAGAAATTATTGCTATACTGTACTTGTTAGACCAAGAAAATACGACCACCTGGATTTTAGAAATTTCTCTATTGAGGTAAATGTTCTCTGGAAAACACCACCATGCTTGAAGGGCTTGTTTTGCCAGTCCAATTTATTTTCACAATCCAGAATATAAGCATTCACAGTTCTAGAAACTATTATTATGGTCAGCTATCACCAAATACCCAACTGGATTTTTAGAAATGTCATGATCTTGAGGTATTTTCTGCAGAACCACCAGCTCAGCTCACCAAACTGGGGGAAATGTTGTCTGGAAAAGGCTGCAATGCTTGAAAGGCGTTTTGCTTGAAAGGCTCATCTCATCTCATTATCTGTAGCCGCTTTATCCTGTTCTACAGGGTCGCAGGCAAGGTGGAGCCTATCCCAGCTGACTACTACGGGCGAAAGGCAGGGTACACCCTGGACAAGTCGCCAGGTCATCACAGGGCTGACACATAGACACAGACAACAATTCACACTCACATTCACACCTACGGTCAATTTAGAGTCACCAGTTAACCTAACCTGCATGTCTTTGGACTGTGGGGGAAACCAGAGCACCCGGAGGAAACCCACGTGGACATGGGGAGAACATGCAAACTCCGCACAGAAAGGCCCTCGCCGGCCACGGGGCTTGAACCCAGACCTTCTTGCTGTGAGGCGACAGCGCTAACCACTACACCACCGTTGCTTGAAAGGCTTGTTTTGTCAAATAAATGTATGTTCAGAGTCCAGTATCATCCAGAATATTAACATTCATATATCTAGAAGTTCTCACCAGCACCCTGGATAACTGGATTACTAGGACATCACGCTTGAAAGACTTGTTTTGCCAAATAAATTTATGTTCAGAATCCAGACCTCAAACATTTATAGATCCAGGAACTCAGCTATGGTTAGCTATGGTTTCATTATATTAAGGTATGTTCTGCAGAACCACCTCCTCATCTCTTACCCTATATCATCTACTGTCTTTGGAGTGGGTTTCAAGTGTTCGCTTTAACGCAAGGTCTCAGGAATGCCACTTGATCAAGCATTGACACCTCCACAAGGCCAGGAACTTCCTCAATGAGTTATTTCCTGTTTTTTTCCACCTCTTGCTCAAGTCACTCCCCTTTGTGTGCTCTCTCCCACCTCAGGCCATTCTTATCTGAGAATGCTCTTCCTTCTATGGAAGTGAAGAGAAGTGATTTATCTTTTCGCTTAGAGAGCAGAGATAAGGAGCAGAAGATGTTTGCGCTGATCTGAAATGAGGCAAGCATGTGGGTGTTGGAACAGTTTGCGAATTTCGCTGGTTTAATTTATGGAGATTTCACAGATGGAGATAATGTGGGTGGGAAGGAAGCTTTGCATTTTAGATCAGGGGTTACAGACCAGGTACGCTATCAAATATTGTTTGGTTTTACTTCAACCGCTGTGGGATCCCAATAAATGTCAGTGGTCCAAATTTCTCATGGACAAGGTGCTTTGTGAAATTACATTTCCCCCTTGACTTTTACCCAATCTAAAAGAAAATGGATCCTGGATAGATCTGAGGTGGTGGAATTAGGAGGAAAACTTAGGGAAGGGAAAAGGAACCTAATCAGTGAGAATGGATAACTAGTCAGTCATGTTTCACCACCTATCATAAAGAAACAGAATAGCAATTCACTGCTATTGTCCTGGATATTCTGGAATTACTTCTACATTTGTAAGTTTGGCTTTGGGTCACAGATCTTATGTCCAGGTTTATGGCCACACGGGGGGCACTTGTCACCTTTGAAATCTGCTTCGTCATGATAACTGCCATACTTGGTCACAATGAACCCTGTTGATGCAAGCCATACAATTCTGCTAATAGTGCCTTGGATGAAAATCTCTGGCCATTAAAGATGTTCTCAGGACAGGACAAGGACTACGACTACACAGATTCTTCCCCTTACCAGGAATTTACGTCAGTATCAACAAATACAATGCTTTTAACTAGAATAGTCATACTTTGTGGTTAACAGGTGGCACGGTGGTGTAGTGGTTAGCACTGTTGCCTCACAGCAAGAAAGTTCTGGGTTCAAGCCCAGTGGCTGGCGGGAGCCTTTCTGTGTGGAGTTTGCATGTTTTCCCCGTGTCCGTGTGGGTTTCCTCCGGGTGCTCCGGTTTCCCCCACAGTCCAAAGATATGCGGTTAGGTTAACATGGGGCAGCCTTGGGCTGAAGTGCACTTGAGCAAGGCACCTAATCCCCAACTGCCCCCCGGGTGCTGTAGCATAGCTGCCCACTGCTCTGGGTATGTGTGCATGTATGTGTTTGCTTCAGATGGGTTAAATGCAGATGACGAATTTCACTGTGCTTGAGCATGCATGTGACAAATAAAGGCTGCTTCTTCTTCTTTATGTTGGCCTGTACAACCAAAATATGAGACTGGGCAGCACATTGGAGACTCGCCTTGCTCACTCGGCTAGATAATTTAGAACTTGTCCATCTCTGCTTGGTCCGTGTAATTAGTCCTTTGGCAGTGTGAAAGCTAATAAGACCTGGCTTTATATCCAAATCATTAAGATGTAATTTGCTTCTGTATCAGCAGGGGGTTTTGGTCCGTATAGAAAAGAGCTAGTACCATTAATTATAAACACCGCTGGCTGATTAAGCCTTGTTTCTTTCTTTTAAAGCCCTAAAGCATTTTCTTCTCCTCAAGACAGGTATGATTGAGGACCTAATTGTAGAACTGCATGTTTTGGTTGAATCTTGTGAATGCAAATTGATGGGAATTTATTGGTATTTGGGAAAAGTTTTAAACTTAAGTTTGGGCGTAGGCCTTTCTAAGTTTCTGAGCCACATATTTTGATCCAATGGATCCAAATATCTGGGATTTGGGAAGTCCTCCTGGTTGTCATACAAGACGGGGACAGGGCAAGGTTTCAGGGGCAGTAGGGTGCATCAGTTGCCGCCTAAAAATGAAAAGTTCCTCCGATCATGATGCATTTTTGTTTTTATGTTCCTTTTGGTAAGAAAACACACTGGGTGAAATATTTTGACAAAATTCAAAAGTTTAATGGTGGCACCAGGAGCTCAAAGTTATGGAAAAAGCTGCTATTTTATGACTTTTATGACAAAATTTCGATCACTTTTCATGAAACATTATGGCACCTTATAGAGTATACCAAATATCTTAGATCCACATTTTTAGTACATATTCTAAATATATTATCAAGCACAGTTTGAGTTTTAGCTGTTCATTGAATCATTGTTCAACTGCTTTTAAACAATACAAATGTATTATGAATCACATTAATGCTTCTCAATCCCTTGCAAAGGTTCTTAACATGATCTCTGGCTCACAAGAAATCAATAAATGGAGTCCAACGTTGTGATTCAAACCTTACGCGAAAACATAAAATAAGCGTTTTTTGGCAAAAAATGAACCTCATGGTGCCACCATTAGACTTTTGAATATGGTCAAAAAATTTTACAGGATGTCTTTATTGGTGAAAAGGAACACCCAAACAAAAATGCATCAGATTTTATGAAAGTGAGGGCAACTGATGCACCCTAAGGGGCAGGGCTTGGAGAAGGTTCGCAGGAATAGGCTTTATGATTGTGATTCACTTTTTTCAACTTTTCCCCCCAGTTTCACCACTGATTGGTCGATATTGTGGCATGAAGATCCCTCCGGAAATCGTGTCCTCCACGGGTCTCCTGTCTCTCTCCTTTCACACCGACATGGCGGTGGCCAAAGATGGCTTCTCTGCACGCTACAACATGACTCGCAAAGATATTACTGACAGTAAGTGTGACGCTCGCATCATTTTCATTTATAGGGTCATTTATTATTTATAAACGCACTGTTTTAATAGAACTACCCATTGCATCTGAGAGTGTCTGAGGAGCACTGTGTATCATTTATCAGTTTCTTCTCTTTATTTGACCCTGTCAGCATTTTCTCTTTTTCCTGTTTCACTTAATGGCTGTGAAAGCAAATCTTCACTCATTTCCTCTCTCTCTTTCTCTGTTGCTATCTGTTGACACTGTCTCTTGGCTTCAGCAGTAACCCAAGCTTGTCCTTACCTTTCGTTCCAACTGTTGATGCTTTTTAATCTCTGCATGGCTCCCATCCTCATTATTCATTGCCTTTTTTGGGAGGAAAAAAAACCCTTTCCTTACATTTTTTTCTTGTCCGCAGGTTTCCACTGCAACAGTGTTTTTGGTATGGAGTCTGGAAAGATCTCAGATGAGCAGATTTCTGCTTCGTCCTCATTCTATGATGGACGTTGGCTTCCTCGCATGGCCCGTCTCAACAACGAGGATAATGCCTGGACACCTGCAGAGGACAGCAACAAGGAGTACATTCAGGTTACTATCACATAAACACCATTAAGCCTCTGCCATTCTCCCTGAGCCCTGTGTTTGTTGTCTCTGCCGGGAGTGGTGATGCGTGGAGAACTCCACAATAGCTCTAACCGCTGTGTGATGGATGAGGGCACTCTTTAAGAATACATGCTTAGCAATTTTCTCCAGCACCATCCATTTTAGATCCCTGCTTTCCCCTGTGCTTGGAATTTTTGCTGTTGTCCCCTCAGAAGAGCGATGATGGTGCCTGAACCTGGGAATCCTCATGTTTTGTTTTTGGTGGATCAGAATCACCTTGTGTGTCGGTTAATCTCCTGCAGGATCCTGAACAAAAAAAAAATCACTCATGGAAATGAAAAAAAAAAACCCTTTCAGCTCTTAAAATCAAATGAATGAAAGAAAGAAGCAAACAAAAACAAGAAAAGAAATGCATGTAAAAATAGAGCAAAACAAAGGAAGCAAAGCAAGCAAACCAAGACAAAAAGAAAGAGTGAGTTTTCTCTTTTTCACTGATGTTCTTTCTCTCAGGTGGACCTGCACTTCCTGAAGGTTCTAACAGGGATCGCCACACAGGGTGCTATCTCGAAGGAGACGCAGAAGTCCTACTACGTCACCACCTTCAAGCTGGAGGTCAGCACAAACGGAGAAGACTGGATGATGTATCGCCACGGCAAGAACCACAAGGTAAGCAAAGCAAAGAACCTTTTTATCTTTGCTCATGATTACAATGAGAGCTGGACAGCGAGAAAATCTAAAGCATGGATGCTTTACTGTTGAGAACTAAAGCTGAAAGAATGTTTATGGGTTTTATTAAAACCAGAGGGGTGACTTAAAGACTTGTCTATTGAGGGAAACAGCTTTCCAAGCTGTATGAATAAATATCATTGGTACTTTTATTTAATTACGAATTTACTGTAGAAGATTTTGAGGTTATTACAGTAAGTGAATAAAAGCTAAAAGCACCCCAGAGGAAGTAACTGTTCTGGATTTAATTGGCGCGGCCGTTGACGACTGAGCCGTAATGACCGCTGGGAGCAGTGAACTCAGTCCCAGGTGACCTCTGCATTGATCCATCGACAGAGAAAGTGACATGGGAACAGGCTGAGGGATGGTTATCTGGCAACCTGGGAACAATAGGATCCTTTGTGCCCCATTATCTCTAAAGGCCATTTGTCACGCCTGTGCACTAACGTCCATAAAAACACACCTGCATGACCGGTCACACACGTGCACCTGGGTTTGTAGGGACCCCAAGCATGAGAGAGGGTTTTTCTGTGGTTTGTGCAAGTCTGTCTTTGTTAGCGTTGAAATGCTGGCTATGAATCATAAACATTTTAATTTATTAAGTTGTTCCTGGTGGAAAGCTTAACTGTGCTGTATTTTGCTCAAGCAAGCAAGATGATACCATCTTTTACATTTTTACACATCTGGAATCAAACCCCAGAGGTACCCAATAACGCCTACACTAGCCTTCTGACTGAGAGAAGCTTCTGCACTAGGTTTGCCTTAGCTGATCTTCACTCTCAACAAAGCCTTATACCATTCTCCTAGGGCTGGCCAGTATGACATATCATATCATACATCATGGTTCTCAAAGGCAATTCTACGCCACATGATATCACGGGCGATTGCTCTAATGGTGATGATACACGGGGCAACTTTTTGGGCAATGTTGCCGAGCAATGTTGCTGGCAACGGGCAACTAGGTGAGACACAGGGCAACTTTTCAGGGCAACTAACAATGGGCAACAACAGTTAGCAACGGCAGTTTACAGTTAGCTAAAAAAAATCGATGTCTTAATTTTTGCTGTGACCATTTAATCAAGCTGTCTGTTGTTTTTTAGAGCTTTGGTGAGGTAAATTCCTCCATATAGAATATTAAAATAACAACTTACCGGCGTAAAAACAGATGAGGAGTCTCTCCATCTCTTCGCTCCACTGACACTGAGCGGCCGCCATATTTGTTTGAAATTTCTGATCCGAACCTCACCGGAGGTCACATGACTCGATACTCGCATTCTGATTGGCTTATCTCAAAAAGTTGCCAGAGATTATCAAAACCATTCAGAAAGAAACAATGTTGCCCAATCTCAATAGAAAAGAGTCAAAATGCAATTGCCCAGCAACATTGCTCGGCAACATTGCCCAAAAAGTTGCCCCGTGTATCATCACCATAAGACAACGAGGGAGGCTCAGCCTCCTCTAAAAATGACGAACATTGTGTAGGATGAATTGCGCTAGACTTATGTTATAGCCAACCTTATAACATTGCTATTTCAGATCCAGAATCATAGGAATATATGTGCTCAACCCAACTACAGTGCGAAATCATTCCGTTATAACTTTCCCCAGTTCGCCTAATGTGTGCGTGAGTTTTTCCCCCTCGACACCGCGATGCAGCCCAGCCTCAGTGCACTTCAATGGCATTGGGAGCTATGCGCTTTTCATTCTCAAAATGCAAGACGGTTATTGGACAAATACTGCAAAAACGCCCGCCCACGGAGTCTCATGGACTCCCAGCCTCAGTGGACTTCAATGGCATTCGGGAGCTATGCGCTTTTCAATCTCAAAATGCAAGACGGTTATTGGACAAATACTGCGAAAACGCCCACCCCACGGACTCCGAGCCTCACAGTGGGAGGGACATGGCAGTTTCCGCGAGGAGACTGGTGATTGGTGAAAGCGGCCGGATATTTTCTTTGATTGACAGCTCGTTTCAAATATAGACAGGCAGCGGTGAATCTCAGTTCAGTCCCATGCGGATTCGCTAGTGCTGTGGTGTATTGTAAGAGATCAGCTTACATTTCGATTTCATTCATTACATACGGTTTCTACCAGCTTTTTTAGTTTGTATATATTTTCATTGTAAATAAAGTATAAATATAGTGTTGTCAAGTTTGCTATCTTAGTTCCAGAAATTGCGTTTATTTGAGTGACTGAACTTGAACTTGAGGGGGCTAGTCAGCTAGCAAGAAAGCTGCGCACGGATGCCAAGCATTGCTGATTTAATTTTGGCGAAGCCATTTGCCAGTCTTCCTTTTGAGGAAAAAATTAAAATTAAAGAGCAGGGTAGACCAACGCCTCAAATTGACTTGGTGAAAAAGGTAGGGAATAATACTCGTTCCTTTCAGCTCTCCTGGTACGAGAAAGTGAATTGGCTAACAGCAAGTGACCCACATCAACAACAGTAAATAGGCTACTTTAGTAATATGTCATGGATGGACCAAAAATATAGAATCTATTTAAAATGTTTATGCTGAGTATATTGTATTGGAATATATATTTTTCTGGATATGAATTAAACACAGCTACAATTTGGAAAACATTTTTAAACAAAAACACAGCCAAGAACATTTCACACTACAGACCTGGATTAAAAGTGAAGGGTTATCAAAATTGTCAATAAAACATTTCTCAGTCAAAATAAGTAAAATATAGGCAAAGTGTCATTGAATGAAATGTGTGGCACCCAGCTCTATGTTTGGCTCCCCAAGGTCAGTGCTTGTGCCTATTCCAGAACACTCTGCTGTTACTGCTGAGGTTCCTGACAAAGAGCTGCTTTCAATAATGATCAATTTTTAAACAACATGCCACAATTTTAAAATATAAAATGTTAAAATATACCCCTCCCCCCAACACCACCATCATGTATATTGGACAGTAGGCTAATGGGCCAAAAGAACCTGTTATTTCACAGTTTGTGACGCTGCCAACAATCAGCCAGATCAGAGGCAAGAGTATGGGCAAAATTGATGTGTTTTTTCTTTTAAAATCTGGAAATATCGTAACCGACCAGCCTCCCCTGTTTGAAAGACTACCAGCCGCCACTGCATGATATGCATCACAATAGCATCTAGCATCCTTTAAAAATGGCTAAAAATGCAGACTGAGAAGCAGGAGGCTAGCGTAACATATCGCCGCATGAAGAGTCCTAGCTGTTATTGTATCAATCACCAGTTTGGCTTCTGCACTCATTCAGCAGTGCATAGCAGAGCACTTGATCCAGCACATCCTATTACTGTATATCTTGTCACGTGGGGACTGTTAATTGCATGCACAATATTTATGTATGGCCTCAAATGGCATTTCATTTCGCAAGCATATATTTACAGCCTCAAATAAGAATTTCATTGAAGACATGAAGAGAGCAGGACCATCAAGTGATCCGAAAGCTGCAGCACTTTCGGATTCAAAACTGTCAAGGAGATACCTCAAGTCCGTATCCTCAGCCCTCTTTTATTCCTGAATTTTCCTGCCCAAGTTACAAAAGACATTCAACTTTTCCCAAATGGGAAATTCTCAGGACAGGCACAATGCAAGGGAGCAATCGTCGACTTCCTTTTACAGCCAAGCAGATGATTGGACTTGCAAGAGCCAATGAATTGATTGCACCTACGAGCTCTCACATTCACATATATGTGAGCTAGCGTAAACATGCATCAGTCATGAGTGATTGTTTAATGCATGCAAGTGTATCTACAGAAAGGTCATGAATAACTCGCTGAAATCAATCGTGGACGTATACATGGGCGGGTAAAAGACTCTCGTTTAGAAACGGAGGAAATCTCACAGGAACTCGGCTGTTTATTATCGAAAATGCCTCTAAATCCATCTTACAAGGCACGCAATTTATCTGTCACATGCTCCAGGCTGGAGAAGGAAACAGCACACAAAGCAATTTCATCTCTCTCCTCGGCTGCTGTGCCAGAGAGCGGAAGTGTGAAGGCGGAGTAATGGAGAGAGTTATTGTCATTTTTTACACTTGGTGACACAAAGCTCGAAGAGGAACGCAGGTCTGTACTGAGGATCTGAATATATGAGA
This sequence comes from Neoarius graeffei, assembly GCF_027579695.1. NCBI lineage: Eukaryota > Metazoa > Chordata > Actinopteri > Siluriformes > Ariidae > Neoarius > Neoarius graeffei. The sequence continues at coordinate 19,243,185 of NC_083586.1, forward strand.
TATATGTGCGTGTGTGTGGGTGGGTGTGTACACATTTGCTCTCTCTCTCTCACACACGCGCGCACACACACACACAGACCCAATTTCTCATCTGCATGGCTCTGGCAAGCGGCCAAATAAAACCAGCTCGACATCTTCATCCGAGCGAAGATGGAAGCATGGAGGAAAAGAGAGAATGGGGATGAAAAGAAAGTCAGTCCAAGATAATGTCTTGACCAGACCAGGCTTGTAGCTTTCTGTATTTCCCTCTGGAGTCATTAAACGTAGTGAAGGACTTCGGAGAAAGAATGAGCATAAACTCGGACCATCTGCACCAACCCTCATTTGTTTTCTTCCTCTTTTTTCTGCTCCCAACACAATACTCTTTCAAGAAAAATTATCATCTTTTGGTAAAACTATTACTCGGTTTATTGACTCATCTTGTACTAGTCTTGTGCTCATCCAATCAAATGCTCTCTAGAACAGGGCTTTTCAAAGTGTGGGGCGCGCCTCCCCTGGGGGGCGCCAGAGTTCTTCGGGGGGGGGCGCAACATGAGGAAACATGAACCAGAATAAGTTACTATTGCGGACATTTAGCGAACTTCAGCTAGCCTTTGCCAGAGACAAAATGGATCGATTTTTAGTACCTAAAGCTACAGTGAGTGAGGACACAGAGTCTGGGCCAAGCAAAAAACCAGACCCTCCAGGATTTCGCGATGTTGCGATTTGCAACTTCGATGCAAATTCAACCAATCCCCGCGAATTCAGGGCGGTGTTGCAATTATATCCAATCACCGCAACCTTCCCGCAAATTTGACCAATCGTTGGCGTCGTCTTGAGGTGACGTCGACAAACTACCTTCCGCCTTACTTCTGTGTATACGTTCAAGAGAAGCAGCATGTGCGCAGTGTTGCCAGATTGGGCGGTTTTAAGTGCATTTTGGCTGTTTTTGAACATATTTTGGACTGGAAAACGTCAGCAGTATCTGGCAACACTGCATGATGTGCGAGTCAGTGTTTATATAGGCTTAAATTCTGTTACTGAAAGTGTGTTATGTTTACAGTGAAGGACTGTGTGCACTTTACATTATTTTTTACTTAATACAAGAAATTAATGGATGCCAACATTTTTGCCAAAATGGTATTTTATTTTCCATTGTTTAGGCAGCTTCAGCATCATACTGTGAGATTCTGTTCAAATTGTTTTTTTTTCTATGAAGCCTGAGCCATTTATTTTATTAGTATATATATTAATTGTTTAATTTAGTCTTCAGGAGAAACTGCCTGCACACAGTACTAGTATTAATAGTTTTTTTCTTACATGAAAGCTGAGGCATTTATATTATATTTTAAGGTAACTTCATGTTGTGCTGTGAGGTTCTCTGCACTTTAACTTTTGAACCAACAGGAGCATTTGGATAAGTAAAGCCTATTTTTCTGCATTTTTGTAGTCCTGGTAATCTTTTATATTGGTAAAGTTGTTTATAGGACCATTTCTCAGTGTCTTTGTTTTTTTTAATCAATAGTTTTTCAGTAATAACTTAATATTTAACATATCACTCAATTTTAATCACAAAAAGAGAAAATCGCAACAATTTCTCGCAACTTTCACTTCCTCCTGCAATGTAATCGCAACAAAAACCTAAAAAACACCGCAACTTTCATCGCAATTTTTTGGAAAACCCCGCAACATCAGACATTTTAGCCCGCAACAATCACAAAAAAGGCCCGCGGAATCCTGGGGGGACTGAAAAAAGAAGGAAGCATGACCACGATTATTTAAAGTTTGGATTTTCATGGACTGGATCTGAAGATGCTCCACTGCCACAGTGTGTTGTCTGCCAAGAGGTGCTAGCTAACGATGCTATGAGATGTTTAAAATGTGTAAAACAAGATGTTTTAAAAAGAAAAGCACAGATGTTTAAAATGTGTAAAAGAAAAAAATAAAAATGTGTACAACAACCATTTTTTTAAAAATACGAATGGAACATTAAGTATAGCAACAACAAAAATTGTGAGGGGGGGGGCGCTGTTGTTTATTTGTTCTCTGAGGGGGGGCTGACTCTCCCACACTTTGAAAACCCCTGCTCTAGAATGTATGCCCCCCCCCACTGTGCAGTAAACATGCTTCATCTGGGTCTTGAAGTCATACGGAATCAAAGCACGATGCTGGGTGCTCGTAAATCAGATTTCGTGTCCCGGTTATTCGTTTTTATTTGTAGCTACCAAGCAGTAATGACGTTGAGTTTTGTCGAGGATGCAAACATGATGAGCTACATGATTACATTCCAATCTTCGCCTGTATTTATGCACTTACCTACGGTACCTTACTAGCTTGCCATACATTATACTAGCTACCACGTTTAAGCCTAGGAATCAAAATCGCAATAGCTAGCACATCTTTAACTTGTCTCGTGGACTTGCTAATGAAATTTATATTGTTTGTCCACTTCTGTAACATCTGACCAGGGTCAGGTGATATGACAATAATATTGGTATTGTGATAAATTATGTTGCAGTGCATAAAAAAGACAAAAAATTCAGAAAATATGCATTCAACCACTCAAAAAAAATGGATCAAACCAACTTGGTTAACAACGCACCATTTGACACTGTTCCTTTGTTACTCTGAAATAGCTAACACGATTGGCTTTTTTTCATACAGAATTAGCCATTATACAGAATGTGGTTAACTAACATCCATGCTAGACTTTTTCATCATTAATAATTTACTTCTTTCAGTTTACCATTTGTATAATAGTGTCCTACTTTTGCTCATCAATATCACAAAATAGATAAAAACTAGCCTGGCACTTGGAGATCACAGACCTCCACCAAGGCCAAATGCTGTATCTTGGTACATTAATGAAACTGGGTTGTTGGTTGGCACATGTTTCACCCTTTCACCAAGTTTCATGGAAATCGGACTGAAATCGCACTGAAAACGCAACCTCGATGGCGGAGGTAATAAAGAGAACTGGCGTTTCTTCTTCTCATGATCTTTTCACTTCAGATGATGCAATGTGTAGAATATTCAAATATTTTATAGGGATGAACATGTTCAGGTAACAGGGTTGAACTTAGTGTTGGAGAATTCGAGACCAGTCTCAAGACCACTTTTTGAAGATCTCCGTCTTGTCTTGCAATTGACCGCATTTTTACTCGGTCTTGTCTCAAACCTAGAGGACTCAGGATTTTGTTTCAAGACCACGACTGTGGGGATTTCACTAAATTGCCTGTGCAGTGTCTGATTTATTTGTTAGCATCGTTACTGTGATTGGATGTAAAATTTTCTGCTTCAAATACGACCAATAACGTGACTCATTGCTAATTTGAATTTTTTCTTCCCGTTAACGGTTTCCACCCCTCCCCCATCACCTTCACACACACTGGTCTGGTTCTGGTCTTGACTCAGTCTCATTCTGCCTTGGTCTTGGGCTTGATTTGATCTCAACCCCTCAAAGTCTTGGTCTCGATACACTCTGGTCTTGGTCCTGACTTGGTCTCAGTTTTGGTGGTCTTGACTACAACACTGTTTGAACTAAAACAGACATAATGGATGACATGAGCATATTTTAATAATACTACGTATTTTAACTAATATACTGTATTTGTGTAGTTGTAAAGAGCTCAAACTGTCAAAATGCATCTCATTTTGATATAAAACTCTTTCTTGTATTTGACTCCCAAACTTCAAGTCTTGTTTATGCATCTATTTAACCTTTGACTGCAGCAATCAGGCCTACTGGTGCAGGTCAAAGACCATGACAGCGGTATTACTGGAATCTGGGTGCTTCAGGAGAAGTAAAGGAGAGCACAATAGCTTTTAGTAATCAGAGTCTTCTAGACTTAAAGCTAGACATCCTTTCGATTTCATAAAATTGGTGAAATTTAGTTCCGTATGACATTTGGTCATTGTGATATATGTTTATTTCTGTAATATATGTTTATTTCTGTAATATCTCACAAAATATCAGGCCATTCTGTGGCTGGGAAGTTATTTAATTTGAGGGGATTCCTGAGCAAATAATGTGCATGAAATCGCTCGCTTCACGCAGTCAAGCAGACAGAGGAAGTCTGTGTGTACATGCGCAGGTTTACGTTGACCGTGCACTGACAGTTACATCATTCTGTCGCTAAGGCTGCTGGGCCATAGAAGGTTCACGCTGCACGCTGCACGCTACACGTTCACGTGAAGAACCGGACCCTGGGCCATTAAACTTCATGCTTGGATGTTCATGTGTTGCGTCTGTTCTACTTTGACCGAGTAACCAACAATATGGACTCTTCGGATGACGACGATTGCCTCATTCTGCTTTTACTGAGACAGAGGAAGAGAAAAAGGAACAGAATTTGGAGCCGAGAACACTTCCTTCTGAGAGAAACCCGTGGTGAATTTCACCGAACATTCTATAATCTGCTTGACAATCCCGATGAAGAACTATTTTTCAATTATACCATTCAATTATATTTTTTCTGAAGTTTTCCCCTGAAAGCATAGCGTTATCTCCCTAGACCCGTTCTGATTGGCTGGCGCGGCGGTGACCGCATGCATTGACTGGAATTTCCGTCTTCACGCCTAGAAAAAAGTGTGCATGTTCATTTCACGCTTCACGCGTGAAGTGTGCAGCGTGCAGCGTGCAACGTGAACGCCGTTCTATGGCCCAGAGCAAGTCATGCTACGTTTGTCCACTTTTCTTTACACGCGTGTAGCGTGCAGCGTGCAGCATGCAGCGTGCAGCGTGAACCTTCTATGGCCCAGCAGCCTAAACGAACAGCTGATCACACATTTCCTTTCCTTCACAAAATAATGTCTTGTCTTCTCACTTTCTGTTACTGTAGTCGCTCTTTCATGTTTCATTCGCGCACTCACGTCCTCCATTTTTCTCTCCTGTTTCAGATTTGTATCCCACAATGCCGTGTGCGAACAGGGAAAGCCCACCACGTGATGCATGACGTAGTATCTTGAATTGCGTCATGGTGAAGCAAGAAAAAATAGCAGAGAATTTAGGGCCACATGGCCCTAAATTCATTAATTGTTCTATTTTAAAAAACCCAAAAACCTAATAATATTGGAAGCCTGTGATTCGAATTCAGTAGCTTTCAGTCCACTGAACAAAAATAATTCAGTGTCAGGTAAAATTCTTTTTATGACCTCAACTTGAAAAATCCAGAAGGCAGTCTACCTTTAAACTGGACTGTGTTTCATTTGCATTTTCCCAAACCATCAGCCCTAACAGTGAGATAACGGTGTGTTTTATTTACTTATTTATTTTCTTACTAATGCTAAGCTACAACTAAATCAAAACATCTAAACACCTAAACCTTTCTGGTCTGTTTTTTTCCCTTCAAGTGGAGACCAGTTAAATGTCCCCACAAGGTCAAACATGCTTCTACAGATCAGCTTTCAATTTGTTTGCTTTTATTTTGACTATTATGCATAATAACAATACTTATTTTTTTCACAGTCCAAATCCTGTGCTCTGATTGGCTGGTGAGTGGGTCCGTATCCTATGGTACGGACCCCGGTTACGGACCTCTGGCGACTCGCTCATTCACAACAACAACAAACATAGTAGCATTTTTTGTCAACATTTATCTTTTTTATAAGATTTATTTATAAGATTATCAAAAATCTTACAAATTTTTGCCAGCATTTCTCAGGAGAATAGCATTAATTTTACAGCATGGATAGCGATAACGACAGTGTTCACAGCGAAAGCGAGTTTTACTCCCCTGAGGAAGAAGAAATAAAAGAAAACATTTCAGGAGAAAGCTAAAAACCTGTAACTTACTAACTCAGAGTAAAAACATGGCTGAATCCTGAATGATTCCTATTTGTATAAATAGGGGACTACATAGGCAGCAAAATGTAGGGTTTTTTTCCTGCCATGGAAGTGCACTTGTATACCGAGGAGGAAGCCATTTGCATTACAGCCGTCAATGAGGATTCAAAATGGCAGCTCGGCTTGGTTTTTCCTTTCGGGCGCTCTCGTTTTCTGTTAGGATTTGGTAAAGAAAAAATTTATATATTATTTACCAGCTTAAGGCCGGTCTGTATGGTGAAATACCGTGACCTCGGCCTTGAATACTGACCTTGGCCAGTACTTTCAAGACCTTGGTCACGGTATTTCACGATACGGACCTCCCAGCTGGTAAATAACATATATATATATATACCCTTATTTCATGACTCCACACTTTCATGTTAATAATGTTCGTATTTATTTCGTGTTTATATTAAAGATGTGGATTATGTGACCCTTCAACCTTCATCATTTCCTCATTCAGGAAAGTTCAGACTAAGATTTATTATCTGTTCAATTAAACAGCCTGGAGTTTTACTTCTTCATGGGGACTTTTCCTCTCATCAGTTTTCGCTTCCCCCTATTCTGCAGTCTTATCTTGCGCTTATCATTTTTCATGGTGAAAGTATGACAGAGATAAAGTGAAATTTATGTTGTGGTAAATGCTGTATTCCTTGCTGGATTTCTGTCATCTTCCATTAAAACCCTGAAGGGGGTACAGTATACAGAAACATCCAAATCATGTTCCAGAACCTGACTAGTCAGACCGGATGTTACATCAGGATATTACATTACAGGCATTTAGCGGATGCTCTTATCCAGAGTGACGTACAACATACCCAGAGAAGCCTGAGGAGCAGTTGGGGGTTAAGTGCCTTGCTCAAGGGCACTTCAGCCATTCCTGCTGGTCCAGGGACTCAAACCAGCAACCTTCTAGTCCCAAAGCTGCTTCTCTAACCATTAGGCCATGGCTTCCGCATAACGTGTCCATAAATGCTTTTATTCCTCATGAATAAGAAGACGATAAGACATTGAGTATATCAAGTTTATTTAGTAAAATTGAGCTGATTGGACGAGTAACTTTCAGCTAAAGCTTTTTTTTTTTGTCCGTTACAGATATTCCATGCTAACACAGACCCAACGGAAGTGGTGCTGAACCGCATTCCTCAGCCCACCCTGGCCCGCTTCGTCCGCATCAGACCCCAGACCTGGAAGAATGGAATCGCTTTGCGCTTTGAGCTCTATGGCTGCCAGATCACAGGTGTGCATGTGTGTGTGTTCATGTATTTGACCACGAGTCTAAATCTGTGAATTTCTAAAACCCTAAAAGCGCTTTCACATATGCAGTGTTGCGGGTGTTTGAACAGAAGGCAGGTTTCTGTCCGAGAGCATCCAAGCAAGGTGGTCTCGGTCCCCTTCCAAGTGAATTTTAATGGGAAAACTATTTGACTCTGAATTGACTCACCTCCTGCAAAAAATTGATTCAGTTCTGACTCATTTTTCACTTGAGTATACTTGGAAGCGATTCGAATTTGAACTGACTAATATCACGCAATGAGTCGATTTAAAGTCGAATCACTTTTTCAATAAAGTTCACTTCCTGCAATGAGTCGATTCAGAGTTTAACCTCTTTTTAACTCCAGTCTACTTGGATGCGATTCCATACTGAATCGACTCACTTCCTGCAGTGAGCCAGTTCAGAGTCAAAATCGCTTTTACAAATGAGTTCACTAGAATTCACTGCTTGTCTGAACAAGGTGATCTTGCTTTGCTTCCAACTGAATTCTCGTGATTTGACTTTGAATCAACTCCCTTCCTGCAATAAGTTGATTCAATTTCATGTCACTTTTCCACTAGAGTTTACCTGGAAGCTATTAGATTTTGAATTGACTCAGTGAGTCGATTCAGAGTCAAATCTCTTAACTTCAATTTACTTGGATGCAGTTGCTGGGTTTCATGTGACGTCACATCTGCTTCATTAGTTATTCAGAACTTTAGCTGGTGGTTTATGGAATCAATTTTGTGCCAAAATGTTCATACAATACTTTTGAAATATCAAACAAAAACGACAAATCAAAATACAAAAAAAAAAAGTCAATTTTTTTAGACTGGCAAACAAATTATTCGTGTAATCGTGCAAAATATCAGTCTATTACTTTTCAGAAACCTTTTATTTTTGTTCCGCGTCTTTCTCAGTTTTGTTTGACGTAATTTATTTTGGTTGCAATTCCAGCTTTCTCGTTTGCGCTCCCTGACTTTTTGCTTGCAGTTTTGGCACAAACTTCACGTGTGGGTGGGCTGTCCAGGAATGCATTCCCATTGGCTAACTTGTGTTTGACTGACAGCTACGCTCAGCGATTCCCCCGGAGGCTGTTGCGGCCATTTCCTACTCGGATTCTGGCGGACTGTTTGATGAGTGACCGATCCATTGACGGTAAACAAGGATGGAGTGGACTTCAGTGGCGACTATGATATTGAATTAATTCAACAAAGTGTAAGTGCGGGACATATGTGCTGTATGTGTTGCAGTAGTGCACATTATGCAGGTGTTTCGTGGCAAGTCAAATGTTAGACTTAGCTCCACTACCCAATATAACAGCTGTCTTGCTAACGTTGCGTAATGTGTACTACTGCAACACACACAACACATTTGTCCCGTACTTACACTTTGTTGAATTAATTCAATATCATAGTCGCCACTGAAGTCCACTCGATCCTTGTTTACCGTCAATGGATCGGTCACTCGTCAAACAGTCCGCCAGACTCCGAGTAGGAAATGGCCGCAACAGCCTCCGGGGGAATCGCTGAGCGTAGCTGTCAGTCAAACACAAGTTAGCCAATGGGAATGCATTCCTGGACAGCCCGCTCACACGTGAAGTTTGTGCCAAAACTGCGAGCAAAAAGTCAGGGAGCGCAAACGAGAAAGCTGGAATCGCAACCAAAATAAATCACGTCAAACAAAACTGAGAAAGACGCGGAACAAAAATAAAAGGTTTCTGAAGAGTAATAGACTGAGATTTTGCACGATTACACGAATAATTTGTTTGCCAGTCTAAAAAAATTGACTTTTTTTTTGTATTTTGATTTGTCGTTTTTGTTTGATATTTCAAAAGTATTGTATGAACATTTTGGCACAAAATTGATTCCATAGTGGTTTACCAGAGCTCAGTTGACAAAGCGTTTGTACAGAGAAGGTACATTGCTCACATGAAAAATACCTTACGCTTGCGTTGTTTTAGGTTGTTTGAATTGATCAAACCGTGAAATTGATAAAAGTTTCTTCAGCGTTCCTCATGACCTAATAAAAAAGGGTGAATAAACACAGGATTTCACAAAAAGACGTCGAGAAAGGTGGCTTTTGAACCTCTCACTGAAATCGAAGGGAGCCGAGTCGAAGCATGCAGTGATCACTTGGTGGAAGGTTTGTATCTCCCTCTCAGCTCTGTCCTCAGTGTTTTCCAAGTACTTTTCTTGCTATGTGTCATTATTTTTATGGTACTTTTTTTAGTCACGAAGCGCTAAAGTCCCCAGCTGTTTCTTTGTTTATTCCTCACTCCTCACAAAGTCGATATGCATGAAGGTCATGACAAAATTCTTCCCCAGCCATACAGCTACAATGCGCCGTGATCACTTCTTCTCCGTCTTGTTTAACTAAGATCCAGGTCTTTAAAGGGGTTTCTGATGATCTTTGTGAATGATTTAGCTGAGAGATAAGAGCCAACACATGTGAGAATCAAGTGAACTGTTGTTTGTTTACACTTCAACTTGCAGCGCTTCATTGTAAAGACGCGAACGAAAAGCTTAAAAACAGCATACTTACACGGGCAAAAACAATACAGGATTCATTCGGCAGCGACCTGATACGGAGGTCCTTTACCCAGCCATGTACAAAGAAATTGTAAGCCTTCATACTCTTCCACGCTTTCATCTGTTTTGCGGTGTAGAAGGACGTCTGCAACACCAGATAGTTCGAGATGTCGGGGAACTCGACTGAAGGGTCGTTTTCGAGATCGTATGACAAATCCTTTTTTGCCAGACTGTAGGGGTCGATTCCATTACACATAGCGATCTTCTGAATATATCTAAAGCCAGGAGTGGCTTCTAGATTACGAGCATACTCTGATAAATTATCGCTAATTGTTTGCACTACGGCAGCCGTTTAGACCACCAGCTCTTTCACTTCCGGTAAAACCACTAAAAAAAGTCACGTGACTGAAACTCAACAATTCCACACTGAATCAATTAACTTCCTGTAGTGAGTCAGTTCAGAGTCAAAATTGCTTTTTCAGGAGAGTTCACTTGAATCACTAGAATTCACTTGGAAACAAACCAAGACTGTTCTGGAGATTTGGAGGAAAACGAACCGGTCACTGTGGCACACAAAACATTTAAAACTCATTTATAAAATTATACAATTGTTTATTGAGCGCTGGCTCTGTGTTCTCCGAGCTGGGGTGATTGTGATTTCCACATGCCAACAGTAACAAATAAAATTCATTCCGATTCAAACATCGTAATGAAGTTAAATAAATCACAGGGCCAAGGATGGCTAGTTTGGTACACTAATGAAACCTTTGCACCTCGTTTTGTAACGGACCAATCACAGGCTTGGTCACGGAGCATGTTTGTTTGCAGGGTTCGCACAGCAGACATGTTTGAGACAGTGAGCAAAACCTCCATGAGCTCCGTTTATTCAGGGCAGCCAGTCGAACGTTGTTTCCACATGATGGCATCTTTCTGAATACTTCCTTTACTTAACCCCTGTGTGGGAGAAAGTCCTGGCTGCAGCCTGAAGAATGAGGCAGGGCACATGTAGCCCCACCCTGATCCCTAACCCATGGGGCGTGGTTACATCCGTAGATACACAACCCTATCCCTCATCATAATCCTAGGACGGGGCTACACATGCCCCAGCTCGTTCTCCATGACGCAGCTGGGTGTACTTACTATGTGCTGCTAAGTAGTTAGCATTTAGCAAAGCATTCATAGTGTTACACGGAAAGAAGTCAAGGTTATGTGTGGAAACAGTTTTTTTTTTCCCATAAATTATCATCCACAACTTATCCTCCATTTCACCCATCACCCATTCCCATCCCACTATTCCCAGACGCTCCATGCTCCGAGCTCCAGGGTCTGCTCTCTGGCCAGCTTCCTGACTCGCAGATCTCAGCGTCGTCGTTTCGGGATCTCAACTGGGCCCCGAGTACGGCGCGCCTGGTGGCCAGCAGGTCCGGCTGGTTCCCTGCCCCGGCACAGCCACTGGCTGGAGAGGAGTGGCTCCAAGTGGACTTGGGAACAGCTAAGACTGTGAGCGGTCTCATCACTCAGGGAGCGAGAGGCGGAGATGGAGGAACGAGCTCGGAAAACCGCGCCTTCGTACGGAAGTACCGCCTGGCCCACAGCGGGAACGGAAAAGACTGGAACTTTGTGATGGACAAAAAGACCAGTATGCCTAAGGTTGGTTGCACGTGTTAGCATTTAGCAAATGCTAAATCTTGCTAAGGAAAGATTTAGATTGTGGACTAAGATATTTGAAAAATTGTAAAAAAAAATTTTTAAATGTAAATTAAAATAAGGGTTTAAAATTACAGGCAAAATGGATGAATTCTTTGGCTTACTCTTAATTTATTTTAATTATTTTCTTTCTACTCTGTACAAGTTTCATGTTTTGATTATTTTGAAACAGGTGTGTGTGTGTGTGTGTGTGTGTGTGTGTGTGTGCGTGCTCAGGAATTTAAATTAAAATTTTCTAATATGGATAAATACAAATGTGTTTCAAAGAAAGATTCAAAGTTGTAGATGAGATTTTTTTAAACAATTTTCTTCATTTTCTCACATTCACTTAAGAATTAGCAACAAAAAAAAGCTATACAAAAAAAAAGCACGGCATACACAATTATTTATTTAATTTAAAAATTGTAAATAATTATTAAAATAGAAATAAAAATATTTTTCACCTAAACTACCTGAACAAAGTATCAGTCTTCCTTTTCTCAGATGCTCATTTTAATTTATTTATTGATTGTTTAGATTTTTGAAGGGAATGTGCATTTTGACATGCCAGAGCTGCGGCGGTTCGAGGAGATCGTGACTCGCTTCGTCAGGATTTACCCTGAACGCTGGTCTCCTGGTGGCATCGGGATGAGGATAGAGGTTCTGGGATGCAGCCTTCCAGGTAGGACGCTGCTGGATGGGAAACTAATCAACGATCTACAGTACATTTAAATGTTATAGAGGAAGTTAGTTCCTGTTCCTACTTATGTTATAGTAGCTATAAAGAAAACGTTCCTTTACTACGTCTCGGTCTTAAACAGAATGACGCAAAATTTTGAATTTCTGATGATGGAAAAACAAAATCGCTGACACTGGAGACTCTGTCCATAAACATTACATAAACACAAAACTTTAGCATCATCACATTTGTTGCACACATTTGTTTGTTTTTACTGTTAAACAGCACCTTTTAAATCTGTTTCTGTAAAGCATCTGCTGTACACGTTTCCATTGTGAGGTGTTACTATGGAAACAATAGGGTCATTCCATGTCAAATCAACCAAAATTCAAAGGTTTTCCCACCTCAAATATTTTATTTTGATAATTTTCCTTCCAGTGATAGATACACATATATGATGACCAAAGCCCAAATATTAGGTCTCTGTGATGATCTATGAGCTTATTTCAGCCCAGTTTGCATAAGGGGGGGTCAAAATTACAATTTTCGCCTATAATCTGGAGCAAAATTAAGGCTATAAAAAAGACATTTATGATGGCCATATCTTTATTATTTTGCTTGTACTGTAAGTTTGGGAGGTATATTTTAGGATTTGGGCATCATTATCATCAACTTTGAACATACTGTATGTATGAAGGGCAGCATGTTAAAAATAGAAAAAATAATTTACCCAGTCATGATTGCATTTTCTAGTAAGTTAGAGTGCTTATTATGAAAAAAACTACACCACAATTGTCCATATCTTTAACAGCGTACTATTGTGGACCAACTTCTTATGCCCTTCATGTATTTGCATGGCTGTAGATGTTATATATCTTAAAGGAAGGAACATGCAAACTTGATCCAGAATGAAAATGCCAAATTATCCCTTATTTTAGGGGGTCAAAATCCAGGGAGGGACACATAGTACATAGCTGGTATTTTATATACAACCCCGATTCCAAAAAAGTCGGGACAAAGTACAAATTGTAAATAAAAACGGAATGCAATGATGTGGAAGTTTCAAAATTCCATATTTTATTCAGAATAGAACATAGATGACATATCAAATGTTTAAACTGAGAAAATGTATCATTTTAAGAGAAAAATTAGGTGATTTTAAATTTCCTGACAACAACACATCTCAAAAAAGTTGGGACAAGGCCATGTTTACCACTGTGAGACATCCCCTTTTCTCTTTACAACAGTCTGTAAACGTCTGGGGACTGAGGAGACAAGTTGCTCAAGTTTAGGGATAGGAATGTTAACCCATTCTTGTCTAATGTAGGATTCTAGTTGCTCAACTGTCTTAGGTCTTTTTTGTCGTATCTTCCATTTTATGATGCGCCAAATGTTTTCTATGGGTGAAAGATCTGGACTGCAGGCTGGCCAGTTCAGTACCCGGACCCTTCTTCTACGCAGCCATGATGCTGTAATTGATGCAGTATGTGGTTTGGCATTGTCATGTTGGAAAATGCAAGGTCTTCCCTGAAAGAGACGTCGTCTGGATGGGAGCATATGTTGCTCTAGAACCTGGATACACCTTTCAGCATTGATGGTGTCTTTCCAGATGTGTAAGCTGCCCATGCCACACGCACTAATGCAACCCCATACCATCAGAGATGCAGGCTTCTGAACTGAGCGCTGATAACAACTCGGGTCGTCCTTCTCCTCTTTAGTCCGAATGACACGGCGTCCCTGATTTCCATAAAGAACTTCAAATTTTGATTCGTCTGACCACAGAACAGTTTTCCACTTTGCCACAGTCCATTTTAAATGAGCCTTGGCCCAGAGAAGACGTCTGCGCTTCTGGATCATGTTTAGATACGGCTGCTTCTTTGAACTATAGAGTTTTAGCTGGCAACGGCGGATGGCACGGTGAATTGTGTTCACAGATAATGTTCTCTGGAAATATTCCTGAGCCCATTTTGTGATTTCCAATACAGAAGCATGCCTGTATGTGATGCAGTGCCGTCTAAGGGCCCGAAGATCATGGGCACCCAGTATGGTTTTCCGGCCTTGACCCTTACGCACAGAGATTCTTCCAGATTCTCTGAATCTTTTGATGATATTATGCACTGTAAATGATGATATGTTCAAACTCTTTGCAATTTTACACTGTCGAACTCCTTTCTGATATTGCTCCACTATTTGTCGGCGCAGAATTAGGGGGATTGGTGATCCTCTTCCCATCTTTACTTCTGAGAGCCACTGCCACTCCAAGATGCTCTTTTTATACCCAGTCATGTTAATGACCTATTGCCAATTGACCTAATGAGCTGCAATTTGGTCCTCCAGCTGTTCCTTTTTTGTACCTTTAACTTTTCCAGCCTCTTATTGCCCCTGTCCCAACTTTTTTGAGATGTGTTGCTGTCATGAAATTTCAAATGAGCCAATATTTGGCATGAAATTTCAAAATGTCTCACTTTCGACATTTGATATGTTGTCTATGTTCTATTGTGAATATAATATCAGTTTTTGAGATTTGTAAATTATTGCATTCCATTTTTATTTACAATTTGTACTTTGTCCCAACTTTTTTGGAATCGGGGTTGTATTTAAAGTAGGTGAATAATATCAAATAATATATAATAATTAGGTAATGTAATATCTTTCCTTCTTAGAAAAAATATTGGCATCATTTATGCACAAAAAATGCTAATTTTCTCTTCTGAGCCAACTTTGCATAAATTGTTAATTATGATGATCTGGGATCTAAATTTGTGGTAATTTATTTTTAGCTTTGCTGACTTGAGCAGCAAAGCTGTTCAAATAGCTTAGTCCGGCATCCGTCTGTCCGTCCGTCCATCCATTAGCAGGGCACGTTTTGACACCGTAAGAGCTAGGAGGCTCATATATGGCCTGAATATACAGTACCTTGGGTGACCACAACCTAGCTCACCAAAAACTAGGTCACTGTGACCTATTTTACTGACTTTCTAGGCCAAAGTTTGATGTTTTTGGGGCAATTTACATGTATTCCCAATGGGGAGGATTTGGGCCAGTATTTCAGTGGCCTTTTCAAGTTGCATTTACTTTGTGATATGATTTAATAGACTTTGACAAGACCTTTTGACCCATATGACCTACTTGACCTTGACCTTATTTTCAAGGTCACAGGAGGGTTTTAAATCTTCAAACAATAAAGTCTTTATAGTGGCTTCTAGGTTGAAATAAAGCATGTAGTTACTATTACCAACAGACAGGAAGTCAGATACCGGTATGATCTTTCATTTGCCACAGTCATGACCTTTGACCTAGCATGACCTTGAAAGGTCATATCAAGGTCGAGTAAATGGTGGCTTTATGCTTTACATTAGCGTCTTGGCCATTTTTTATAAATAATTTACAACTTCTGAGCTAATAATTAACATTCTAAATTCTTAATTTTTGCTCACAGAATATATCATTTGTGTAGAAAAAATTAGACCATAAAACATTTTATCAACTCTTGCATTGCGTTATTCAATGTGACTTGTTTTGAACATTACCTAGAGTCATTTGGAAATTATATTTTGCTGTGATAATTAATACATGTTGATCAATGATCTGGCTTGTACTGAATTTATCTTTGATAGCTAGATGTGTCTGACTTGAAGTATGGCTAAACTGTCAGTTAATAAACATTTTTGTGTTAAATAAAACAATAGTGTTCCCTTTTTCAGAGGATTTCTAACAGTTGGTTAATGTCAGACCCCGGGTCCAATTGTCTTGTTGTAACTTCAAAAGGGAGAGTATTACATCTTCCATTTTTTCACATATTATTACCAAGGCACTTATTTTCAAGCACAAAAAAACTGAAATTGCTATAACATGTCCCTTTTGAGAAAAGTATGTATCCAATTATGACAAAAATAGCACTTTTCATTCTGGGTCCAACTTCAGGGGTCAATAAGTCAGTGAATATAGCCACTGGGGCCTCGAGCTTGTTTAATATGCTTAAGACGTTTACTAACAGTGTACATTTAAAATTTTAGGTCTCTATCATCACTAAGCTAAGAGTAATGAAGAAATCAAAATCGTAAAAATACACTAGCGAATTTTCATTTAGGTGATTTTTGCTTTTTCTATACCACCTGAGGACTAAACTGGACAAAATATGTAGACAATGATGGTTAAAATCAGGAGAGGACCAACTTTTCTGATAATAAAATCCATGTAATAAGACCTAACACTTCTGCAAGTACTTTTTCTAGATGCACAAAGTTGCTCCAGAATTGAAGCATTCAAGAAGGAAATGACCCCTACTTAAAAAAACAAGGCTGAATCTCAACAGTTAGCAATAATTAAGCTTAAATACTTGGGCTTAGTACTACCAAGGCATGCTACTTGCAGTGCGCAAAGTTTAAGCAAAATCAAAAATTTGAGGTGGGAGGCTCTGGTTGAGTTGACATGGAATGACCCAATAATGTTGCACACTGACGAATCAGAATCAAGAATTCTGCAGAATCCCTTGTGCTTTTTTCACGCTTAAAAGTAGCAAATGATTGAACAGAATAACAAGAGTGCTCTGAGAGCACAATATCCCCCTCTGGCAACTCGGCCATAACTCTGGTAAAATGTGACTCAATTGAATGAAAGTACAATATGCGTATTACTGACATATAACAAAGAGTCCTGTCAAGTTTCGTGAAATTCCTCCAAAAATTGTGAGAGGAGTTGATTTCAGAAGGTGAGTACCCTTCACGGGATGGACAAATGGACGGACGGACATCGCCACGATATAATCCCCCTTCTGGCCTTTCGGCCAGCGGGGGATAAAAATTGTGAGGGAAGTTGATTTCAGAAAGCGAGCACACCTTGATGAAATTGCCAAAGTAGAAGTTTGTTAATAATCAAGGGCATAACTCTGGTAAAAATTGCCCAAATTAAATGAAATTTCAATATGCTTATAACTGTCATATAACAAAGCCTTCTGCCAAGTTTGGTGAAATTCCTCCACAAATTGTGAGAGGAGCTGATTTCAGAAGGACGTACACCCTCATGAAATTGTCAAAGTATAAGTTATTTAATCAAGGGTCAAAACTTTAATTTTCACAAACAAAATTAAATCGCAATATGCATATTACCGTCATATAACAAGGCCTTTTGCCAAGCTTCGAGAAATTCATCCAAAGATTGTGAGAGGAGTTGATGTCGGAAGGTGAGGACCCTTCCCGGGATGGACAGACATCGCCACGACATAATCCCCCTTCGGACCTTTCAGCCAGTGGGGGATAAAACAAAACAAAACAAAGAAACAAAACAAAACCAAACCAGTGTGAGTTCAGTTTGATGGCTGAGCAGGCAGAGGTGGATTATTCTTGTTCATGTTCTTGGAATTTTTCTGATAAAAGTTGGAAATTCCGAGTTTGGAGGAGGAGGGAAAAGAGGAAGAGAAACAGGAGGAGATAAGGAACATAGAAGTTGAAGAGGAGGTCATGTTGGGTTTGCTATGGGCGTTTGAGGATTTGAGATGTTCAGCTTTAGAGGAATGGTGGGAAATGTGTGTGTGTGTGTGTGTGTGTGTGTGTGTGTGTGTGTGTGTGTTCAGCTCTTACTGAACGTCCCCATGATTATATGATAAGACAGTAATACAAGACTGTGTGATGTGAAATCCTGAACATCTGTAGGACGGACCAACCCGCAATCTGGAAACCGTTTACACACACACACACACACACACACACACACACACACACACACACACACACACTTAGATGTACACTCAGTGCGCATTAGTGCAATTTATTGATTCACCTTACGGTGACTGAATGAGCAATGCATGTTTGAACATCTGCTTGTGGCGTCTTATAGCATATACGGTGAACAACACACACACCAGTGAATGGTGAGCAACAGAAAGCTTGCCAATAATCTGCTGTGTTCTATTATTTATTACTCAGCTAATGGCTTGAGCGTGTGTGTGTGTGTGTGTGTGTGTGTGTGTGTGTGTGTGTGTGTGTGTTGCAAATGCCAGTCGGAGCAGTAACAGTGCACCATATAGTAATGTCAGCATTGCATTCCCATGTGTTTGACATT
This sequence comes from Neoarius graeffei, assembly GCF_027579695.1. NCBI lineage: Eukaryota > Metazoa > Chordata > Actinopteri > Siluriformes > Ariidae > Neoarius > Neoarius graeffei. Next base: position 19,261,202 of record NC_083586.1, read on the forward strand.
CATCTGTGTGTGTGTGTGTGTGTGTGTGTGTGTGTGTGTGTGTGTGTGTGTGTGTAAATTGCTGATCTCTCATGTGAACTCCTGTTCCATGTTTCCTCTCCCCATGAACACACTTGCAAACAGAGACTGATTGTTCTTCTTCTCTCTCTCTCTCTCTCTCTCTCTCTCTCTCTCTCTCTCTCTCTCTGTCTCTCTCTGTCTCTCTCTGTGTGTTGCATTTGGCTGTGAAAATATTTTTGTTGTTCCTCACATCTCCCTTTCTTTCCCTCGTTCTGTTTCTCATCAGACAGCATGCCACGCTCTTTCCCAGGCTCTCTCTTTTTCATACACATACACATGTACACTGGTATCTGGTGTCTTTGTGGAAAGAATCAAGACTCGTAATTCCATACATCACATTACACCACCACTGTATGAGGAAAGAACAAACAACATGTGTGTGTCATGCTGTTACAGGAAACTAATCAGAGAGAGAGAGAGAGAGAGAGAGAGAGAGAGAGAGGTATGATGGTTGAAATGGCAGTTCTCACTGATGTGCGCTGGTCTGAAAGGTCAAATCCATCTACACACACACACACACACACACACACACCATTCCAGTGAACATCATAATATATTTTCAGCCTCCTGTGGCAATAGAAAGGATATCTAATCTAATCTAATGTAAAATCAATGTGTTTCTGCAGTTAAGTGTGCAGCCTGGTGTATTACACACACACACACACGATGAAGAGTGTCATCGTCTCCTCATCGGACATTGCTGTCACATCTAGCAAAGGTCAGAGTCATTAGATGAGCTGACCTTTACACACTGACAGCCTCTTAAGTGTGTGTGTCTTTTCTCACCAAATCGACAAACGCAAACGACTTGATACAGTAAACAGTAAGAGAATGAACGTGATAGGAGAAGGAAAAAAAGACAGGAAGTGAGTAGGAAAAAGCAAGGAAGTAGGATTAGTATGCCAGTATGCTAGCATGCTAATTCTGCTAGGTAATCAAGGGTCAATTCGATTTTCCTGCAGAGTCGTTTTCACTGGGGCTACGTAAACACAAGCAGGTTTTTATCAGCTTCCAAGTGAAAAAGCAAACCGACTCTGCATCGACTTGCCTCCAGGAAGCGAATCAAACACGTCGTGTATTATTTGCGGAGAATCTCCCCCCCCAGCATGAGCTGATGAACTGATCCAAAGCCCAGAGCTCTCAGCTTATGGTTTGGCTCGTTGTTTCATTTGGTTTAGTGTAGAACCAAACTGCTGAGAAAACGAATCAAAAGAATCGGTTCGTGAATCATGAAAGAGTATAACAGGCATTCAGCAGCTAATATTATTTTGTATTATTATATAGTTTTAAAACATACATAGGATTTAATCTCTCTCTCTCACACACACACACACAGGCACGTGCTGTTCTTTCTCCATCCCCCTCGCCTCGGTATATGAGTTCCAGCTCCAGTCTTGTTCCCCTTCAGTGTGTAAAAGTGATTTGTGTCACTTTGGTGTTGAGGAGATGGAAGGGACCGGAACATTTCTCTGGATGTTTGTGTGCACACTCTTTTTTTTTTTTTTTTTTTCCATTTAAGGTCCCTGAAGCTTGTCTCATTTTTCATCTCCAGGGTCCTGATGTTATGATCTGAGCTAGAGGTGTGATGTTGAAATGCAGAGAGGGAATAATGTTGTGTTTCGCAATCTGGTGCATCACTGGTCCTTAAACGTTTACTAGATAGGCTTTAGTTTTGGAGATGAGTATACTAAAAACAGAAGATCAGGTATCAATAATGACTGCATTTCAATATTTAACTAATATACAGTCTTTTTGTGTGTGTGTGTGTGTGTGTGTGTTCTGTAGAAATGTCCACAGTTACCGTGCCAACTTCCACGATCATGCGTTCTTCCCCTGCAGAAAGCAGCACTGTTCATAAACTCAGCTCCCGTAAGTAGACGACTAATTACATGTTTTTACTCAGGAAGTGTTTGAATTTCACATTTGTTATCATTAACAAGCCATACACATCAGTATGAATAAAACGTAATAGAAATAAAACACTTGACGGTTGTGCTGTTGTAGGAAAATAATCAACGACAAGGTGATGCGATGTAGTAGAAAACTTACCGTTAACACCCTGAAGATCGATGCTTTAGAGAACATATCATACTTTTTATCCATTCATTACATGTTACATGCAATATTGTCTAACATCCCTGAACCGATTCTCTTAAATTTCAGCTTAAAAACAAACAAACAAAAAATAAATAAACACGCCAGCAGCTTATTTCAAGTGTTTTTAAACTTCAAAACATTTTTAAAGTCAGCTATCGCAGTTGAAAAATTTTCCTGGTCAAAAGTGCTGACAGTGGAGACTCCTTCCATAAATGTCTCCTTAGCGATTTTCAACAACGGACTTGAAAATAATGACGTATTAGAAAGAGCGCATTATGGCTGGAACTACTGTCAGAGGTGCTGTTTTTGAAAACAACACCTTCTGACCAATCAGAATCCAGAATCATGATATAATCAATATTATTACACATACAGGACACGTATGTAGTGAAAATTCATGGCTACGTTCACACTGCAGGCTGAAGTGACTCAAATCCGATCTTTTCGCCCATATGTGACCTGTATCCGATCTTTTATTGACAATATGAACGACACAGATCCGATTTTTTCAAATCCGACCCAGGCCGTTTGGATATGTGGTGCTAATTCCGATCCCTATCCGCTCTTTTCATATGCGACTTCAGTCTGAACCGCCAGGTCGCATTCATCCGACTTACACGTCATCAACAAGCCACAAACGTCACTATTCTGCGCTGAAGTAGGCGGCGGGTCTCTCAAAAAAAGTTACAACAACATGACGCATAATCACGGGCGCAGATAGAGGGTGGGACGGGTGGGATTCGTCCCACCCAGATTTTAATTCACTTCGTTCGGTCCCCCCCACTTATAGGGAGGAAAAAACGTCTATGCTGTCTTTCTTTGCATAAGGCAAACCTCACGGAAAAATCAAAAGACTAATTACCATTCGGTTTATTGAGGTGCACAGCAGTGTATACATAGTTGCAACAACTCGCATAAAACAAAACAAAGACTGATATTCGGTTGGTTGAGCTGCGCAGACTGCACAGGTTGCGAGCTCGAGCTTGGTTGCTATGGTAACCCACAAGAAGTTTGACAGGCATATTGGGGTTGGGGTTGGTTTGCTGGCAGCTTTGTCCCCCCCCAGTTCAAAAAACGTATCTGCGCCCCTGCGCATGACATCAATGCGAGGGACGCTTCGGGCTGTGAAGGTTCTGAATCTTCTCAATGGAAGGACGCAGAGGTTAGGGAGCTGATTTCCATTTGGGGGGATGCAGCTATTCAAGCTAGATTGGATGGGTCATACCGCAACCGGGCGGTTTTACTTCCGTAAACACTGGCCATGCTCACTGCGTGTGACGTCGTCGTATCCTGCAATGCGCATGCGGAACACTTTTAGGTCGCTTTTCGTTCATACTGAGGATCACATACAAGTCGCATATATTTGTTAATGTGAACGACCTCACAAAAAAATCGGATTTCACAAAAAAATCGGAATTGAGCATTAAGCCTTGCAGTGTGAACGTAGTGTAAGTCTGATTATTATAACTATTCTTTAAGTTCATTTCTTAAGACACGTATTTTTTAGTATGTTACCTCGTTTGTTGACAGTTTCGGCGAACACTTCCGCCTTCTTCAAAACAGTCACCAGATGTCGAGTGGTGACGTGCCTTATCAGCTGATGTACTCTATGGAGGCGTGAACATCCCGCCCAATTTGACAGGTAGTCCACGCCTCCTGCTGTCAGGTCGCTGCCCCAGGACTGCGCTCCAGGTGTGTGACAGCGCGTACGCTCCCTCATCCCGGTTCATCGTCCTCTGCGCCCGCTTACGTATCTCCACTGCCTCCAAAATCCAACGCTGGTATCTATTCTCTTCAGCGCGAATGACTCTGGCCTCTTCCCAATTCATAATATGATTTTGTCGTTTGCAGTGGTCTGAAATGGCTGATTTTAAGTTTTCTTGGTTTGCTTTTTCTTTTTCGGATCTTGTGAGTCTTTTTGTTGTTTCTTTTTCACATTCTAATTGGTGTTCTTTCCTGCGAGTGTGGAAGCATCTGCCCGTTTCGCCAATATAGACTTTATTGCATGAACGGCAAGGGATTTCATAGATGACATTGCATTTATTGTCCAGTTGTATTTTATCTTTGGGGTGAACTAGCAGCTGTCGGAGGTTCTTGTATGGTTTGACCGGGGTGTTGATGTGGTATTTCCTCATGGATCGTTGGATGCGTTCTGTAACTCCTTTTATGTATGGTAATGTGACAAAGCTCCGGTTTGTTTTTTCTGTGTTTTTTCTTGTTTGTTTGTTTTTTTCCTTTTTTTGTGTCTGTAATTTTCCTTTCCGAATTGCCCACGGTGGATATTGGCAGTTTTTTAATGCCTGTTGGATGTGTTGTTCCTCCTCCTGTCTGTCTTTCTCCTCCGTGATGTTCTGTGTTCGGTCGTATAGTGTTCTGATTACTGACATTTTGTGTGCGATGGGATGTTCAGATGTCCAGAGAAGATATTGGTCGGTATGTGTAGGTTTTCTGTATGTTGTAATTCTGATATTACCTTCTTCTGTGTGGTGTATTTTTAGGTCCAGAAACGCTATTGTCTTGTCCGTTTCCTCTTCGTGTGTGAATTTGATGTTGCCTGTCTTGTCTATGGAGTTTAAATGATCCGTGAGTTGTTGTGTGTGGCCTGTTTTGGTTATTTCAAGAATGTCATCAACATATCTTTTCCAGAAGATAGGTTTGCAGTCATCCGGTGCTGTTTCTATGGCTCGGGTTTCCAGATCCTCCATAAAAAAGTTGCATAGAGTGGCAGATAGCGGGTCCCCCATTGCAAATCCCTCTTTTTGTCTGTAGATTGTACCTCTGTATTGGAAATATGTGGACGTGGAAATGAAATGTAATAGTTTTGTTATGTCCTGTGCTGTAAGTTTTGTACGTTTTTTCAGGGTTCTGTCTGCTTTTAACCGGTTTTCTACTATGTTGAGAGTGTTTGTGACCGGTGTTTTCGTAAAGAGGGATATGACGTCATGTGATACAAAGATTTCATCCTTTTTTATCTTGATTTCCTTTAGTTCTTTCGCCAGTTGTTTTGAGTTTTTGCAGTGGTATTCCGTGAGTCCGAGGAGTGGTTTGATTATGTCTGCCAGTGTCTTGGAAAGGTTGTAAGTAACTGATCCTATACTGTCTACTATGGGTCTTAGTGGTGCTCCGGGTTTATGAATTTTCGGTGTGCCGTATATCCGGGGGGTGATGTCTGCTGTGGGGATGAGGTGGTTGTATGTTTGTTTATCAATTTTGTTGTCGTCCATTAACGGTTTGAGTAATAGTTTTAGTCTTTTTTTCTTTTCCTCTGTCGGGTCTTTTTTGAGTATTTCATATGTGTATGGGTCCGTGAGCATTTCATTCATTTGTTTTTCATATTGATTAGTGTCCATGATAACCGTGGTCCTCCCTTTATCAGCCGGTAGTATTGTTATTTTCTTGTTCTTTGTGAGTGTTCTGATGGCTTCCATTTCCTGTTTAGTTGTGTTTCTGGGTGGCGGTTTAGCTGAGGTGAGGATGCCTGCTATTTCGTTCCTTAATGCGGCTTTCTGTCTTTGGTCCTGTAACATGTTGCATGCTAGTTCGGTAGCCAGTATGAATTCTTCATTCGGGATTTTATTTGTTGTGATGGCATAGTTTAGTCCCCACTGTCAACTGAAACTGTCAACAAATGAGGTAACATACTAAAAAATACGTGTCTTAAGAAATGAACTTAAAGAATAAGAATACATACAGGACACGTTTTCGATGGAATAAAAATGTGTTCTATTCCATTCTAGCGGGTTTCATTCATTTGGTTTGATAGCATGCAATATTGTTAGCATATCGCTTATCCTACGTGTATTACGTCACTCTACCAAAACTTCATTAGATATTCTTCACACATATTTACAAGAGAAAAACATACCAACGGACATTGAAAAACTGTAAAAGAGAGAGAGAGTGTGTGTGTGTGTGTGTGTGTGTGTGTGTGTGTGTGTGTGTGTGTGTATAATAATAATAATAATAATAATAATAATAATAATATTGGCTGGCTTTTTTTCATGGTATACCAGATATATTCCATTCAGCTATCATGTTAGCTGAATCGAATATATCTGATATACCACAAAAACAAGCCATGCCAATATTTAAATGTTCGCTGAGGCAAGCTTAATGTGAAGCGTGACGAGTTATTGGTTAAAAATGTACTGAAGATCTAACAAAAAAGAAATGAGTGAGAAACACTAAAAGCTATTTATTGATTCACGTTTTGTTATCCAGCTGGCACTCTGAGGTCAGACTCGACTCGTGTTTGATGTGAAAAAGCTCAATCTGGCATTGGCTTCTCTGATTCGCCTCTTTCAACCCTGAAGCATTTTACATTGTGCGAAGGCTAAAGCCAAAGGTTAGCGAAGGCTAGTCATGGACTCCCCAGCCCACGCAGCGCTTAACCGCCTGTTCCAAACTGATATGAATTTATTACATCAACGTGCAAGTGGAGCAGTCTTTCATTCTTGTTCTTTCTGTCTCTCTTGCTTTCCTGTCCATCCCAGCAATCTTCAGCACATCTCCCCCCTCTTCCATGGTCCTGTGCAATTTTGAGCAAGGTTTGTGTGGATGGACTCATGACCCCAACTCCGACCTCATCTGGGCTTTGCACACATCCAGCAGAATCACTGCCCAAGGCCAAAGTCAAGACCTCTCTTTAGGCTCGAACAGTGAGTCTCTCTCGCTTTCTCTCTCACAAACAAACTCTATAATCAACCACCCACAAATGAGCACACACTCCCACCTACACTAGCTTGTAAATTAGCATGCCTGTGGGATCACATTAACATGCTTCTACACACATGGGCTTAATACCTCATATACAATCACTCAATGAAAAGAAATGAATAGAAAATTTCCTAAGGGTGTTTTTTTTTTTTGCTATGTAAGTCTGGTATGGTGGTACAGTGCATAGTGTCACTGACTCACAACTCCAGGGTTTCCCCTGGGTTCTCTAGTTTCCTCAGACAAACATGCTGGTAGGTGGATTGGATACTACATCGCGTAGTATGTGAATGGAGGTGGTGGTTGTTGTTGTTGTTGTTGTATGATTTAGGGTGAGTCCAAAGGGAACTCTAATTTATGGATACAAAAGCAATGAAAGGCACTGGAGTAAAGAACTTGAATGAGTAGGTCGTAATAGAGAGAAATGCATTTTTATCAGTATGGTGAGAGCCATCTGATCTTGCACTACATCCAAGAGTTAAACCATGACACTGTAACAATCCTAATGTGCATGGTCCCATCATTACAGCCAGGGTATACTCCTGCTTCGCATCCAGTGTTCCTGGGATATGCTCCGGATCCATCACCACCTTGTCCAGGGGTACAATCAAACTCTTGGCAAGTCTTAGACTTTGCTTGCCCCATATGGAATGTGTATGAGTAATGATGCAGTGATGGATGCTCAGCATGCTTCTGGGTGTCTCCTTCGGACATTATCTGTTCATTTGCTTCCAAAAATGTGGCAAGACACAAAGCAGAAGCAGCTATCAAGCAAGGATTCTCTTGACAAACACAAGGTTGATGTTTTAGATGTATTTAGATGAATATGATCAAACCCTTTCATACTATATATTTTTTTTAGATTTTGTATAAAGAAATAGACTCCTTTCCTTTCTTACATCGTTCCAGCCTACTGAGCTCCTCCACTGCTTGGATCCATACTTGACTTCAAAGCAACCTACAACCTTGACTTGGAGATCCTTCTGGCCTGTATGTTCATTTTCCTCTTCAACTGTATGCTGAAGTTAAGAAAATTATCTCATCTCATCTCATTATCTCTAGCCGCTTTATCCTGTTCTACAGGGTTGCAGGCAAGCTGGAGCCTATCCCAGCTGACTACGGGCGAAAGGCGGGGTACACCCTGGACAAGTCGCCAGGTCATCACAGGGCTGACACATAGACACAGGCAACCATTCACACTCACATTCACACCTACGGTCAATTTAGAGTCACCAGTTAGCCTAATCTGCATGTCTTTGGACTGTGGGGGAAACCGGAGCACCCGGAGGAAACCCACGCGGACACGGGGAGAACATGCAAACTCCACACAGAAAGGCCCTCGCTGGCCACGGGGCTTGAACCTGGACCTTCTTGCTGTGAGGTGACAGCGCTAACCACTACACCACCGTGCCGCCCTAAGAAAATTATTATCCTAGATATTTTTCATGCAGGGCAGCATGGTGGTGTAGTGGTTAGCACTGTCGCCTCACAGCAAGAAGGTTCTGGGTTTGAGCCCAGCAGCCAACGAGGGCCTTTCTGTATGGAGTTTGCATGCTCTCCCTGTGTCTGCGTGGGTTTCCTCCAGGTGCTCTGGTTTCTCCCACAGTCCAAAGATATGCAGGTTAGGCTAATTAGTGGCTCTAAATTGACCACAGGTGTGAATGTGAATGGTTGTTTGTCTCTATGTGTCAGCCTTGCAATGACCTGGCGACTTGTCCAGGGTGTACCCCGCCTCTTGTCCATAGTCAGCCGAGAGAGGCTCCAGCTTGCCTGAGACCCTGTACAGGATAAGCGGCTACAGATGATGGATGGATGGATTTTTGATGCACTCTCTGACAGCTCGAGGTGTTAGAGATGACCTTTGGCATCTGATCCTGAATCTTCATCCTATCCCACAGAATCAGCTCATTTTCCCCACCAAACGGTGAAGGGAAAACCATGTATGAATATAAGGACAGGTGAAGGAATGCACATCTGTCTCTATATTTTTTGGGGGTACTGTTGGGGATCTTATTCACAAATGTTGGAAAAAAAAGAGCACCAGCTTGACAAACAGTTTACCGCCATTCAGCATTGCTGTACATCTCTGATGGTGAAGCAAGAGACAGTTTACAGACAAAGCTTTTTGTTTCCTGATCAATTGCAATCTCAATCTCCATCCTCAAGGTCATAAGCAATGGGTAGTGACCAAAAGAATAAAGCAATTGGTGGAATTGAGGCTTCTCTATTGGGTTTCTTGGATCACTCTCAGTGACAGGGTGAGGCTCTCACCAATCCAGGAGAGATTTGGAGTAGATCCGCTGCTCCTCCAAAAGATGCCGCAGTTGAGGCTGTTTTGGGTACCTTGCAAGGATACCCCCTGGTTGGGTCATGGGTGTCAGATGTTTCCCATTGGGAGGAGGCGCCAGTGAAGACCCAGCACCTGCAGGACAGCTTCTATCTCACAGTTGGCTTGGGAACATCTGGGAATACAGATGACCCAGAACGAACTGCAAACTGTGGCTGGGGATACAGCTTGTTTTCCAGATGTTCCACAACATTAAATATACCTATAAATGGATAAAATCTACAACGTGCCATTCTTTTAATAAACAGATTATTATTGTCAGGAAACTACTGTGTAAAAAAAACCAAACACTTCAGGACATGCTGACATGCTGTCTCAGGAAAACAGTCAAATTTGTGGTTTCACATCTGGCCACATCACACCATCTTGTTTTGCGATTATTATCCTATAACTGCACTCACTGTTGTGTTTTATTCCTTTCTTAAATTGTGTCTAAATATATTAAACCACAACTAGAAAGCATATGCTGTCCCAGAGAGACTTTCCAGCTCACTAATTCTTAAAATGTTTTGCTCCTCATGCTGGAATTTCCCCCTTGGCAATCCTTTAATATTTCTTAAATCCCTAAAAGACGATGCAGTTGTGTGAAGTTTGCATACACTAGGGACAAACTGCAAAAGAAATTAAATACATCTTTGGTTCTTATTGGTCCCCACCTCACTTTTTCTCCTGAATGAATGAGGCAAACATTTGCAAAAAGTTTGTCCATAATTGTGTCTCTTTAGTGAGATAATATTTATATTGAGGGTTGTTTGCATGGCTTCAGTCTCATGGTTACCATCGAGTTGGCGCCTGGTGGAATCATTTGGTTTATATCAGCTGGTGAAGTGGGATTAATGGCAAGTGTTTGATTTGAAATATTACTTGCAAGTGTTTGCCTAAACTGACATTGTAGATGGATTTAAAGATGTGTGTTTACATTCTCAGCTTCTGTTTCGTGTACACTGTCATTGACTTGCGGCTGTTATGTCCGCACAGGTCTGGGAAACTACCTATATGTCGAAGCTAGTCCCAAGACACAGGGAAAAAAAGCCAGGCTCTTCAGCCCAGAGGTGGGTCCCGAAACAGGGCCTCTGTGCTTGAAGTTCTCCTATCAGCTAGAGAGTGACGGAACCTTGCGGGTGCTACTGCGCAACCGACTTCAAGAGGAAACCCTTCTCTGGGCTCTCCATGGCAGCCAGGGTTCCGTGTGGAAGGAAGGACGCACCATTGTACCTCGATCACCGAAGGAGTTCCAGGTAAACTGCAGTGTTGTATCCAAAGTTGGATAAGAAGAGTCCTATTTAATGACAGCAACTCCCATAGTGCTTGATGATAAATTTGAGTGATAAATATAGGCATATTCAGGAATGATTATACTCATTTGAGCTTTTGGTTTCATTTTCTGGAAGGTGGTCATCGAAGGCATCTTTGAAAAGGCAACCACAGGACACATCTGGATTGATAATATCCATATGAGCTCCAGCACACCACTGGAGGAATGTACACGTAAGAGCTGGTGTTTTACAGATCATTTCCCTTCTACATACAGTGGTGCTTGAAAGTTTGTGAACCCTTTAGAATTTTCTATATTTCTGCATAAATATGACCTAAAACATCATCAGATTTTCACACAAGTCCTAAAAGTAGATGAAGAGAACCCAGTTAAACAAATGAGACAAAAAATATTATACTAGGTCATTTATTTATTGAAGAAAATGATCCAATATTACATATCTGTGAGTGGCAAAAGTATGTGAACCTTTGCTTTCAGTATCTGGTGTGACCCCCTTGTGCAGCAATAACTGCAACTAAACGTTTGCGGTAACTGTTGATCAGTCCTGCACACCGGCTTGGAGGAATTTTAGCCCGTTCCTCCGTACAGAACAGCTTCAACTCTGGGATGTTGGTGGGTTTCCTCACATGAACTGCTCGCTTCAGGTCCTTCCACAACATTTCCATTGGATTAAGGTCAGGACTTTGACTTGGCCATTCCAAAACATTAACTTTATTCTTCTTTAACCATTCTTTGGTAGAACGACTTGTGTGCTTAGGGTCGTTGTCTTGCTGCATGACCCACCTTCTCTTGAGATTCAGTTCATGGACAGATGTCTTGACATTTTCCTTTAGAATTCGCTGGTATAATTCAGAATTCATTGTTCCATCAATGATGGCAAGCCGTCCTGGCCCAGATGAATCTCCTTTGTTTGTGCCATGATACACTTCCACAAACGTGTGTTGTGAAGATCAGACTTTGATAGATCCCTGTTCTTTAAATAAAACAGGGTGCCCACTCACACCTGATTGTCATCCCATTGATTGAAAACACCTGACTCTAATTTCACCTTCAAATTAACTGCTAATCCTAGAGGTTCACATACTTTTGCCACTCACAGATATGTAATATTGGATCATCTCATCTCATTATCTCTAGCCGCTTTATCCTGTTCTACAGGGTCGCAGGCAAGCTGGAGCCTATCCCAGCTGACTATGGGCGAAAGGCGGGGTACACCCTGGACGAGTCGCCAGGTCATCACAGGGCTGACACATAGACACAGACAACCATTCACACTCACATTCACACCTACGCTCAATTTAGAGTCACCAGTTAACCTAACCTGCATGTCTTTGGACAGTGGGGGAGCACCCGGAGGAATGGCCCAATATTGGATCATTTTCCTCAATAAATAAATGAGCAAGTATAATATTTTTGTCTCATTTGTTTAACTGGGTTCTCTTTATCTACTTTTAGAACTTGTGTGAAAATCTGATGATGTTTTAGGTCATATTCATGTAGAAATATAGAAAATTCTAAAGGGTTCACAAACTTTCAAGCACCACTGTACTTACATTCACCTACATTAGGATTCTCAGATTCAGGTTTTTTTTTTTAATTTTAGAACATATAATTTACTTTATAATCCTTACCATGTATTGCAAATAAAAACTATGGATGTGCGCTCAAGAAGACAGCCAAGTGTCACAGCAACAACCGTAGCACTGCTTCTCAAAATAAATCTGTGACATGAAAGCGGAAGAAGGGGTAGGGGTGGGGGGAACATGACTGACGTTACTTGCCATCAAACCCAAAAGAAGAATCCAAACTAGGCCGCAAAGTCTCACGGGCCTCCATGCTAATCTATATTTCATTATTTTCACCTCATTTCTCAGTATTTGTAAACAGTATTCTCTGAAACCAGGCTTACTCAACATCTAAAGTGATCTTCTCACGTCCAGGGATTAGCTCTGGATTCCAGTTGATCTAAATTATGAAACCCAGATTTTATTTTGGTAATATGTGACCAAATGTGTTTCATGTACATTACCAGTCAAAAATTTGCACACCCCTACTCATTCAATTCATATATTTTTCTTTATTTTGAGTATTTTCTACATTATAGAACAATACTGGAGCCATCAAAACTATGAAATAACATATGGAACATACACTGATCAGCCATAACATTAAACCCACTGACAGGTGAAGTGAATAACATTGATTATCTCATTACAGTGGCACCTGTCGAAGGGTGGGTATATGAGGCAGCAAGAGAACAGTCAGTTCTTGAATTTGATGTGTTGGAATCAGGAAAAATGGGCAAACGTAAGGCTCTGAGTGACTTTGACAAGGGCCAAACTGTAATGGCTAGATGATTGGGTCTGAACATCTCCAAAATAGTACATCCCATGGGGTGTTCCCGGTATGCAGTGGTTAGTACCTACCAAAAGTGGTCCAAGGAAGGACAACCGGTGAACCAGCGACAGGGCCATGGGTGTCGAAGGCTTACTGATTTGCATGGGACACGAAGGCGAGTCCATATGGTCCAATCCCACAGAAGAGCTACTGTAGCACAAACTGCTGAAAAAAGTAATGCTGACATCTTTCTGTTTCAGCCAGCATTAACTTTTTCAAAAAAACAACAACAATAAAAAAGTTTCATATCAGGGCTCTCAAGTTTTGAAGTTTGCTCGGAGTGAGATTTTTTTGTTTGTTTGTTTGTTTGTTTGTTTGTTTGTTTTTTGGTGGGGTGGGGGGTCCCTCCTAGTGTCCCATCGACCCAGCTACTTAAAAAAAGAACAAATTCGATTAGATCAATTACACTGTTTGTTTATTCTATAACAAATAATAATACAGTAAAATATGTTTTGTTCTTTATTGTGCATAAAAATCTCATCTCATTATCTGTAGCCGCTTTATCCTGTTCTACAGGGTCGCAGGCGAGCTGGAGCCTATCCCAGCTGACTACGGGCGAAAGGCGGGGTACACCCTGGACAAGTCGCCAGGTCATCACAGGGCTGACACATAGACACAGACAACCATTCACACTCACATTCACACCTACGGTCAATTTAGAGTCACCAGTTAACCTAACCTGCATGTCTTTGGACTGTGGAGGAAACCGGAGCACCCGGAGGAAACCCACGTGGACACGGGGAGAACATGCAAACTCCACACAGAAAGGTCCTCGCTGGCCACGGGGCTCGAACCCGGACCTTCTTGCTATGAGGTGACAACACTAGTGCATAAACATTTGCATTTCAAATTAAATAAAGGCAAAAAACACAAATATAGCCCCAAAGGGCCCCACTGAACAATGGTGGATATTGTGTGTGTGTGTGTGTGTGTGTGTTTATGAGTGATGCTGTGTGTTGTAAGTGTTTGTGGCAGATTTAGATGCCTTAATTACTGACACTGGGGGCTCCCATTTAAAGCAATGAGGCTCAATGCCAGCCATTTTCACTGTCATGATTGCTGAGAGGGTTCCGTCCAGGGCCAAGGCATTTCTTGTTTTGGTCTTGTTCAAGCCCATCATGGAAAAAACCCTCTCAGCATCTGCATTGGAGTGGGGGAGAATTAAAACTAATTTGGCAATTGCAGACAGCCTGGGAAATCTGCTCATTCCAGTCACCTTTGGGGGAAAAAAAACAAGGAAGCCTAATTACACCCCTACATATTTTACACTTATTAAATTGCTCATGTCAATGTGTGTGCGCTGGATATTTATTACCCTATTCTTAAGTGAACTCATGCCTTCTCAGAAAGCCTCAATGTCAAATTCCGTTTGGTGTTCGGGCATTGGGACCTCCATTAACTGGTAGTCCTGAAACTCCTCTGCAAGTTGGTCTTGGTCTTGGGGTTCATGATATGGACGCAGTTTGGTGAACCTAAAGAATACAATGTGTACCTAACCAGGAGAAACAAAGGGCTAGTTTTTCAGCAAATGTAAACAAACTTTGCAATAGATTTGAAATGTTAAACCCTTACCGATCCACAAAGTATGCAGCATCATTGACTTCACAGTCTGCCCTCTGCTGCACATCCACAAACCTGGCGTGTTTCAGGAGACTCTCTTTAAGGGGCAGTTTTGCCATGGCATATTCAACTGCCCCTGTCAAAAATGCCAAGACAGCCTGCTGGAATCTCTCCACCTGCTGTGGAGTGACATCTCCAGCCTCTAGGAGCCGGTTGAGGGTTGCCCTGGTTGTAAAACCCACATTCAGCTTTTGTTCTATTAGAGTTATGAATAGGGTAGAATAGAATACAACCCCGATTCCAAAAAAGTTGGGACAAAGTACAAATTGTAAATAAAAACGGAATGCAATAATTTACAAATCTCAAAAACTGATATTGTATTCACAATAGAACATAGACAACATATCAAATGTCAAAAGTGAGACATTTTGAAATTTCATGCCAAATATTGGCTCATTTGAAATTTCATGACAGCAACACATCTCAAAAAAGTTGGGACAGGGGCAATAAGAGGCTGGAAAAATTAAAGGTACAAAAAAGGAACAGCTGGAGGACCAAATTGCAACTCATTAGGTCAATTGGCAATAGGTCATTAACATGACTGGGTATAAAAAGAGCATCTTGGAGTGGCAGCGGCTCTCAGAAGTAAAGATGGGAAGAGGATCACCAATCCCCCTAATTCTGCGCCGACAAATAGTGGAGCAATATCAGAAAGGAGTTCGACAGTGTAAAATTGCAAAGAGTTTGAACATATCATCATCTACAGTGCATAATATCAAAAGATTCAGAGAATCTGGAAGAATCTCTGTGCGTAAGGGTCAAGGCCGGAAAACCATACTGGGTGCCCGTGATCTTCGGGCCCTTAGACGGCATTGCATCGCATACAAGCATGCTTCTGTATTGGAAATCACAAAATGGGCTCAGGAATATTTCCAGAGAACATTATCTGTGAACACAATTCACCGTGCCATCCGCTGTTGCCAGCTAAAACTCTATAGTTCAAAGAAGAAGCCGTATCTAAACATGATCCAGAAGCGCAGACGTCTTCTCTGGACCAAGGCTCATTTAAAATGGACTGTGGCAAAGTGGAAAAATGTTCTGTGGTCAGACGAATCAAAATTTGAAGTTCTTTATGGAAATCAGGGACGCCGTGTCATTCGGACTAAAGAGGAGAAGGACGATCCAAGTTTTTATCAGCGCTCAGTTCAGAAGCCTGCATCTCTGATGGTATGGGGTTGCATTAGTGTGTGTGGCATGGGCAGCTTACACATCTGGAAAGACACCATCAATGCTGAAAGGTATATCCAGGTTCTAGAGCAACATATGCTCCCATCCAGACGACGTCTCTTTCTGGGAAGACCTTGCATTTTCCAACATGACAATGCCAAACCACATACTGCATCAATTACAGCATCATGGCTGCGTAGAAGAAGGGTCCGGGTACTGAACTGGCCAGCCTGCAGTCCAGATCTTTCACCCATAGAAAACATTTGGCGCATCATAAAACGGAAGATACGACAAAAAAAGACCTAAGACAGTTGAGCAACTAGAATCCTACATTAGACAAGAATGGGTTAACATTCCTATCCCTAAACTTGAGCAACTTGTCTCCTCAGTCCCCAGACGTTTACAGACTGTTGTAAAGAGAAAAGGGGATGTCTCACAGTGGTAAACATGGCCTTGTCCCAACTTTTTTGAGATGTGTTGTTGTCATGAAATTTAAAATCACCTAATTTTTCTCTTTAAATGATACATTTTCTCAGTTTAAACATTTGATATGTCATCTATGTTCTATTCTGAATAGAATATGGAATTTTGAAACTTCCACATCATTGCATTCCGTTTTTATTTACAATTTGTACTTTGTCCCAACTTTTTTGGAATCGGGTTGTAGAATAGAAAGCCTTTATTGACATTATACAGAGTATAAAAACATTTAAAGCTGCTCCATAAAGTGCACACATAAATATACTGTTCAATAAAACTACTAACTACTGTACATAGACTGCAAACATACAGTAAACATCAGACACTTAAACCACAAAGGCAAACACCTCCCACAGTTTTAACAGAATCTTCACAGACAAAGTATCATAAAGTATCTCTGCTTTCACATTGGTGACATCCTCACTGTCAAAACTGAATAAGTCATTTGTGGTCAGTAAACAGAGAGAGTTTATGTATTTGCATATAGGGAGAAACTTGGGGAGCATTACCAGACAGCTGGTTGGATGGATCTGTGTAATTGATGTCCTCCACCGCTCTGCTCTGCAGTGCCTGAACTTGCAGGAATCTTCCGCACAACTTGCGAATGAACTTGGTCATCTACAAAGTTGCAATCCATTACATTACATTGAAGAGACGGTTTTATCCCAAGCGAGTACACAAGCGTAACAAGGCTAGTGAAGATGAGTAGGGTTAGTAGTTATGAAGGAAAAATTCACTGAAGATGTTAGTGACAGCAGATGAAAAACCAATGGCATAAACAGAGCTGAACCCTCATATATTTTACCTCTTCATAGAGAAGGAAGACAGATGATTTCTCTCTCTGAAGGAGGAGATTAAGGGAGGAGAAGGCTGGCAACGTTGCCTGATAGAAAAGCAGGTAGACTTCTGTTATTGGGTTGGAGAATGCATGCGCAAGCCGTGTGAAGCGTGGTTGTTTCTCATCTGAAAAGGAAAGAAAACATAGTATTCATTCACATGGCAATCTCTTAAAGAACCTCAAATTCATGTTAGTAAAATATGCAACTTACTTGCTGACTTGAAATAGCTGGAGAGTGGCTTGTATTGCTGCAGAATCCGATTCAAGCAGCGTTCCAGGCTCAGCCAACGGATGGAGATATGTGAAAGTATCTCCATATACTCCGACTCGTGCAAGTCACAGAATTCTGCAATGTGAAGATTACATTTCAGTGTCATGAAAGTTTTTGCATTGCATTCACACACTATAGTACTGCTGAAAATCACAAACCTGTTAGGTAACCTTTACGGTTCATACTGCCTCTGAACCAGTGCCCAACATCTACTGCCAGATCTTCAGGGTCAAATCCAGTCACCTACAAATTAGATTATGTTACAATTTGGTCACAAATTCATTACACCACAGCACAACAAGCTATCTAAAGGTTACTGAAAGAATACAAACTTACTTCCAAAAAACCCTGCCCAGCATGTTTTGCTGTGTTATGCAGAATATGGCATGGGCACCCATGGATGTACACGCTGGGATTCTCTGCCAATATCCTAGAGGCAATCGAGTTTCTTGCCCCCGTATTGACTGGGGAATTGTCAATAGGCAAAGCAACACAGTTACTCCAAGGTATGTTGTGTTTTTCGAGGACATCATTGATCTTCTGGAAAATGGCTTCGGCAGTGCCACAGCGTTGCCCGCTTGTTGTGCACATGTCCAGAAATCAGTGAACAACCTTGCCGTCAAACACCCTGACAGTGAGGGGGTTCATTTTCTCACGTCCTGCAAGGTAAAGGTTTAAGCATCACATTAGAAACATTACACACACAGCCTAAACCAGTGGTTTTCAAAGTGGGGGCCGCCAGGGGGCGCTAGGGGGGCCTCAGAAAGTTGGAGGGACGATAACAAAAAAATTGCGGAAAAAAATATCTCTCTCATCTCATTATCTCTAGCCGCTTTATCCTTCTACAGGGTCGCAGGCAAGCTGGAGCCTATCCCAGCTGACTACGGGCGAAAGGCGGGGTACACCCTGGACAAGTCGCCAGGTCATCACAGGGCTGCACATACAGACAGACAACCATTCACACTCACATTCACACCTATGGTCAATTTAGAGTCACCAGTTAACCTAACCTGCATGTCTTTGGACTGTGGGGGAAACCGGAGCACCCGGAGGAAACCCACGCGGACACGGGGAGAACATGCAAACTCCACACAGAAAGGCCCTCGCCGGCCCCGGGGCTCGAACCCAGGACCTTCTTGCTGTGAGGTGACAGCGCTAACCACTACACCACCGTGCCGCCCACGGAAAAAAATATACTTTTTTAAAATAATTATTATTAAATATATTGTAATTATTTTTTAATCATTATTATAAAATATAATTATTAACTAGAGACAACAATTCCCCTGTGGGAAATTGTGAGAGTGATGCAGTGCACGTAGCAGTCGCTATTGCAGGAGCTGCACTGAACTGTGTGAATGTGTGACTTGCCATGAGGCTACAAGCATGTGTGTCTCTGAGAGGGAGCAGCCCCTCCCTCCTGTGTGTGTGTGTGTGTGTGTGTGTGAGAGCGAGCAGCCCCTCCCCTCTCTGCTCCCTGAGTGGAGCTCGTCGCCTTGGTAACGGTGCACAGGTGCAGGGCAGTGACACAATATGACTACGTTCAGACTGCACCCTGAAACGACCCATATCCGATTTTTTTGCCCATATGCGACCTGTATCTGATTTGTTATTGACAATCTGAACGACACAGATCCGATTTTTTCACATGCGACCCAGGCCGCTTGGATATGTGGTCCTAATTCCGATGCGTATCCGTTATTTTCACATGCGACTGCAGTCTGACCGGACAGGTCGCATTCATGCGACCTACACGTCATCAACAAGAGACAAACGTCACTATTCTGCGTTGGCTAATCCCGCCTCTTTGGTGGAAAACAACAACATTTGTACAGTTTTCAGAATTTAAATAGACTTTTATAGAATTGATCAAGCTAATGGTGGATTTGGTAGGGACCTGGATCATCATCATCGTGTTTTCCCGCGTGGCACGTGGTCGGCCTTGGGGGGCAGCTGCTTGGCTGATGGAAAACAAGAGGCCAACAGCTGCGTGAAGGATGTTAAACCATCCTGGATTATAAGATTGTTCTGGAAATTTCCAGTAATTTGACACCTTCGGTCTCATTAGTCTGCTGCCCACATTAATCAGATTATTGTGTGAGTTCCGCCGCCGCCACAAAAACCACATCGCCAGGTCTTGCCTCATCTCCATGCTTTACTTGCAAATTTGAAGAGTGCGCTTTTTTTTTTGTTTACGTATTACGTAGATGTGCTTATTACGTGTCAATTTGCGCATGCGGGACACTTTTGGGTCATTTTCCGTTCATATTGGAGATCGCATACAAGTCTCATATAATTGGTAATGTGAACGGCCTAACAAAAAAATCGGATTTCACAACAAATCGGATATGGGTCGTTTCAGGTTGCAGTCTGAACGTAGTGTAAGACAAGCAAAGAGCGCTTTTTCTCAGAGTTCCCTCTCCTCGAACAACAGTGATTTACATGGAAATGAAAGGAGCTATTCACAAAATTCTTTCACACTGAGCGCTACAAGGCTCTCATGAACACATTGATGTAATTTTTTGTCCCTAGTGTAAAAAAATGTGGACAATAGAGCGAGTTGAAAACAAGTGACATTTCTGATTTTGTAGTAAAAGCGCTGTCAGGATTATAATGGGAGTCAATCAAAACGTTGTTTGCCATGCTCATCTCTCCGATTGCCTGTGATGCTGTGGTTTGTGCCATTTATCAAGCTGCTTTGCTCCTCAAGCTAGCGTATTGCTAGCGCAAAATGAACAGGTTTTTGAAGAAGAGACCGAATGAACAAACCAACAGCCCTGCTGTGGAGGACACTGCTGCGAAAAAAAAAAAAAACATAAGAAGTCCTGGCCAACTAAAATCCGAAAATATGAGGCAGCATACATTAAGTATGGCTTTACAGCCATACAGAAAAATGGCCATGATTGCCCGAAATGCGTCCTCTGTCTGGAGACCCTGTCAAACGAGTGCTTAAAACCTTCAAAACTTCAGCGTCACTTGGTACAAAAACATCCGACAGATGCCGAAAAAACAGTAGATTTCTTCAGATGCAAAGAAGAGCGTTTGGTCAGGCAATCTGCTGCATTCATCCAGCAAGCTACTGTCCCCGAGCGGGCCCTGAAGGCATCATTTTTAGCCTCATACCACATTGCTTGTGCTAAAAAACCTCACTCAATGGGAGAAGATTTGATTTTACCAGCCACCAAAGACATTGTCCAAGAATTGCTTGGTGAGGATGCTGCCAAAAAAATCGATGCTGTCCCACTCTCTGATAACACCGTGAGCCGACGGATTGGTGACATGGCTCAAGACGTATCTGCTCAGCTGTTGGAGCAGGTGAGAGCCAGTGAATACTTCGCACTTCAGCTGGATGAGAGCACAGATTTATCCAATGAGGCCCAACTGCTTGTGTACATCAGATTTATTTCACAGGAAAGATTTGTGGAGGAAATACTATTTTGTAAAGCACTTGAAAGAAGAACTACTGGGAAAGACATTTTTCAAGTTTTGGACGATTACATCGAGTCTAACGGATTGGACTGGACCCATTGTGTGGGGGTGTGTTCGGACGGAGCCACGGCGATGACCGGGAAGATCAGTGGAGTGACCACTCTCATTAAGCAGAAGGCCCCGCATGTACGGTAGTGGCCACACACTGCATGCTCCATCGCGAGGCACTGGTCGCAAAAAGGATGGATAACGAGTTGAATCAGGTACTACAGGAGGTTATACAGTTTATTGTTCAGTGCGAAAATATTTGTGTTGAAAACATGTTAGTTAATAATATTCTTATGCTAAACAAATGTAACAATTATTGACTATTGAATAAAAGTAAGAGAAAACATTCTAAAAGTTGATGTTTCTTTACATATTTTGTAGCATTGTCTGTGGGTTTGCAAAGGGGGTCCCCGGCCAGAAGCTAATGCTGTTTGGGGGGCCTTGGCATGGAAAAGTTTGGGAACCCCTGGCCTAAACCACTGACGTGTAAAAAATTTGTGGAAAATGAGGATGTCTTAATTGGTTGTCAGTACAACACCTGTATCATTTGAGCCGTCTGTTATGAGAGTGAAGGGACTGGTCTTCATTTTGGTGACCAGCTCCTCTCTGAAATGCGGTGCCACAGCTTCATTTATTACGCAAGTTGTTTTTGTGCTGGCACACTTATATTGCTGTGCTGTGGGGGAGTCGCTAAAGCAATTCCTTAACAAAGGACTAAAATGTTCTGCCGTGGCAAATGGCATATTGTGCTGCACCATGGCCACAGCCACTTTCACCTTAGCTCTCCTTGTCTTAAACAGAAAAGAATAATAACCATGTTATCAGCAGAAAGGACATTCAAGACAAATGTATTTGTAGAGGTAATTTATGGTAAACACAGACACAACTCAATCAGCTACCGGGTAATTGTTCATAATTATTTAAAATATATGGTAATATTTTTTTTTATATTCGGAAATGATGAAAAACAAGATTTCATGCAAGAATCTGAGCTTCATGTAGTCCTTTTGACCAGGACAATACCTTGGATTCTTGTGCAGTCATGCCACCAACAGTCACTGGGGGATAAAACTGTCCAATCCTACTTGTGGACTGAAGTGCCTGCTCTTTAGACTGGTGTGCTTTACTCTTAATGTGTCGCTGCACATCTGCGACACCTTGATGGCCACAGGAATTTTCCTGCCTACATACTGAGCACCAGTAGTAGGAGTTGGTGGTGCCTACAGTTATAAATGGCCATTTTGCAGTCCATTCACTTTTGAATGTGGATCGGCAGGTGGCAGCTCCAGTTAAGGCCTTTTTTTCACCACTACCCTGACCTCTGCACTGTCTTCCTCGGTCACCCTGCCTTCTTCCGTCACCCTGTCCTCTTCTGGCACTCCACCTTCTGCATTCACCTCCATTCTTTCTTCGTCTTCCACTGTCTCTTTGTCCACCTCCCCTGTCTCCTCTTCTGTCACTTCCTGCACATTCACTATCTCACCTGATGTCACAGTCTCCCTCTCAGTCTCTGGCACATCAACTGACCTCCCTGCCTTTGTTTTCTGAGCCTTGGCTTCCCAGAAGGAAAGGAGGCTCTTCTGTTTCTTCGCTGACATGCTAAAATAAATGACACAAACGATTAAAAAAATGAAAAACACCTCTCTGTTCATGACAGCTCCTAGGCGACTTAACCAAAGTTATTCATTCTATAATCCCCAGAAAAACAGTCTTTGACTAAACGAACATTTAAATCGTCGTCAGCACAGTATGCTATTTTAGCTGGTTTACATCTAGCTTGCTAGTTAGACAGTTATCTACGATAGCTTGAAATGGACAGGTTTTCGATACTGAACAAGGTGTAGACCAGAAATATTGGTCTATAGAGTAAAACTACAAAGTAACTAAGTAAATATTGATATAAATTAAGTTATTACCTGATGGTCCTGAGTCCTGACAGTTCTCCAGTTCTTTCAATTCTCTCGTTCGCTCCAGGTCGTTCTCTAGTTCACTCACAATTTTGCAGGTGCAGCGCGCGCTTGTAGCTGAAACTCACGGCTCCCCGACAACAGAACAATCTATTTTCTGATTGGCTGATGCTGCTCCGAGCACAGGGGCGAGTTCAAGACACATGAAACGTTTCAACACAGTTGCAGAACGGTGCACGTTTCGACCAATCAATAAGGAACAATTACACTACGTTCAGACTGCAACCTGAAACGACCCATATCCGATTTGTTGTGAAATCCGATTTTTTTGTTAGGCCGTTCACATTACCAATTATATGAGACTTGTATGCGATCTCCAATATGAACGGAAAACAACCCAAAAGTGTCCCGCATGCGCAAATTGACACGTAATAAGCACATCTACGTAATACGTAAACAAAAAAAAAAGCGCACTCTTCAAGTTTAATGATTTCTTTTTTGTTTGTTTGTTTGTTTGTTTGTTTGTTTGTTTGTTTGTTTGTTTAATTATCTGGTTAGTGTTAAAGTGTGAGGTCTCGTGTGTGTTTTTGTTTCTGAACTGAAATGAAAACGTGTAGACTGGTAACGAGGGTTGACTCCTAAATGTCTCTCTAATTTCTATATAAGTGCACTACATGTTACTAGGAAGTAATGGATGTTTAAACTCTATATAGTGCACTCGAGCTTCAGTAGGCAGTCATTTGGGATATGGCCGCTGTATTACCAAACTCTTAATTCAGGCTTAATAATTTGCACGTATTTATTTCGTCATATTAATAAACTTTTTCTACATTTTTATAAATATTTATTTAGATTGTTTATAGCCAGCTGAATTCTGCAACTTCTCTCAGCGCTGGCTCAAGGTGCAGAAACACCAGTGCAGTTTGCTATGGAGATGAGGCGAGACCTGGCGATGTGGTTTTTGTGGCGGCGGCGGAACTCACACAATAATCTGATTAATGTGGGCAGCAGACTAATGAGACCGAAGGTGTCAAATTACTGGAAATTTCCAGAACAATCTTATAATCTTGTAATACAGGATGGTTTAAGTTATAAATCAGTTATAGAAACTGTTTTATTTAATCAGGCTAACAGATCAACATCCAGGTCCCTACCAAATCCACCATTAGCTTGATCAATTCTATAAAAGTCTATTTAAATTCTGAAAACTGTACAAATGTTGTTGTTTTCCACCAAAGAGGCGGGATTAGCCAACGCAGAATAGTGACGTTTGTCTCTTGTTGATGACGTGTAGGTCACATGAATGCGACCTGTCCGGTCAGACTGCAGTCGCATGTGAAAATAACGGATATGCATCGGAATTAGGACCACATATCCAAGCGGCCTGGGTCGCATGTGAAAAAATCGGATCCGTGTCGTTCAGATTGTCAATAACAAATCGGATACAGGTCGCATATGGGCAAAAAAATCGGATATGGGTCGTTTCAGGGTGCAGTCTGAACGTAGTCTTAGAAAAACGTAGCAAACCGTTGCAGCGGTTGAACTCACCCCAGGAGCGCTGTGACCTGCGGCTGTGGCGTTTGTAGATAGCTTGAAGGAATTTCTGTGCGATTATTGGAGAAGCTCAGAGTGAGAAATGCCATGTGTGGTGTGTGAGCGTGTGAACTCGTTGAAATGCATGTGTCTCACTCTCAATGCGTGAGGCTTGAGAGCCCTGTTCATATTTTAGATTCTTCAAAGTATCCAGTGTACACTATTGGCATTATCTTAACCAGCTTCATGAGGTAGTCGCCAGGAATGTTCTTTAACACGTGTGCCTCATCAAAAGTTAATTAATGGACACGTTTCTTCCCTTCTTAATGCGTTTGTGTCGAGGTAGTGTTGGCATACAGTTGCCTTATTTGGCAACTGTAGTAATCCATGTTATGTTGAGAACCACTCGACTAAGAAAAGAGAAACGACATCGATCATTACTTTAAGACATGAAGATCAGTCAATCTAAAAAACTGCAAGAACTCTGAATAGCCAACAAGTGCTTCAAGACTTGGATAAAGCATTCCAGATGACGATCTCATGAAGCTGGTTGAGAGAATACCAAGAGTGTGCAAAGCTTTCATCACTTTGAAGAATTAAAATATAAAACATTTTTTTTGCTTTGTTTACTTTTTTTTGCATACCACATCATCTCATCTCATCTCATTATCTGTAGCCGCTTTATCCTGTTCTACAGGGTCGCAGGCAAGCTGGAGCCTATCCCAGCTGACTACGGGCGAAAGGCGGGGTACACCCTGGACAAGTCGCCAGGTCATCACAGGGCTGACACATAGACACAGACAACCATTCACACTCACATTCACACCTACGCTCAATTTAGAGTCACCAGTTAACCTAACCTGCATGTCTTTGGACTGTGGGGGAAACCAGAGCACCCGGAGGAAACCCACGTGGACACGGGGAGAACATGCAAACTCCGCACAGAAAGGCCCTCACCGGCCACGGGGCTCGAACCCAGACCTTCTTGCTGTGAGGCGACAGCGCTAACCACTACACCACCGTGCCGCCCATACCACATCATTCCAAATGTTATTTCATAGTTTTGCTGTCTTTGGCATCATTCTACAATGTAGAAAATAATAAAAATAAAGGAAAAATATAGCTGCAAGTGGCGAAAGGCCTGAGCACCTCCGGTATACCAAATCCGGCATGAATCCAACAAACTGCCTCAGGAGAGAATGTCAAAATGTAATACATGTCAAAACACACAAAACCAAAAATAACTCACTTCCTGTTGAGTATGGATAATACAGTGTACATTACAATTTGGTTCATCTTGGGGTGCCCCATACACCTACCAAATTTGACACAGATAGATGACAATAGCTCCAGCTGCAACGTTTACATTAATGTGCTCCTTCTAATAATTCATTTCTACAGTAACAGTTTTCTCTGAGGTGACGTTCTGGCAGAAAGCTTTGTGGTTTCTTGGTAATAATAAGCTGTGTTCATAACATTAAATGCAATGAAAAAATTATTTTAAAAAATGATGTTATTCTTCAATGAAGAAAAAATTATTAGCATTGACAAAACACTCTGATAGAAGAGGAGTAAACACTGCACAGTCGTTGATTATTTTCCTCTAAAAGCACATCTTGTTATCCCCTGGCATATAATGCGGGGGGATATAGCTATTGCTCTGTCTGTCTGTCTGTCTGTCTGTAAACATTTTAGTTTCCAGAGCATAATTCATAATCTATTAGGATTTTTTTCACGAAACCTGACAGTTATGTTAAGTGACTAGAAGAGTTGTGCCTTTTGGCATTTCTGTGATTTTTTTATTTTTCTGTATTTCTATGGCAACCAATTGAACTTAGGAAAATTTGGAGTGGGGTTTCATGTGGGGGCCGGGGGGAAAGATGTGTCATCTCCTGATGACTCTTGTTAGGTTTTGTTCCTGGTACATTCATGCTACCTGTAAAGTCTTTTTTTTTTGCAAGAGGAAAGAACACCTTTAATAATCTTTAGCTGTAAAAGTGAATGTGTTTCCTTTCTCTCCATCTCTTTTTCAGAACCTTTTGCTGCCTTTCCTCCAGATATGCCTGGTGAGTCATGTCAACAGTAGACCCCTTGCACTGATGGCACATTTACGTTAGCAACCGTCACTACCCTTGTCCTGGGGGACACGCAAACTTCATTTACATACTGTTCATATACTGAAAATGAGTGATATTGAAGATGTTGCTGTTGTCCGAAGAAAACTACAGCTAAAAAAGCTCTACTACTGGATTACTTGGATAATCTTAATCAGAAAGAAGCGAAGGATAGATATACGTGGAAATTAGAGTTTATTAGCGGTTGTGAGCCAAACAAAATTCCTTGAAATGACTGGAGTGATGATCCAGATTTGTGGCCTAGTGTTAGCTACATAGATGTTGGACTATATCTTCTTTTTCCTGAAGAGTCTTGACATGGAAGAACAGTTAAAAAAAAAACATACACTGACAGTCAATGAAAATGTCCAGGTGACATTTATGAAAATAATTTTATTCATAAGCTATGAAATCATGTACTAGAAGCTTACAGATCAATATACTGACATTTAACTCGAGATGAATAAACAAAAAATCACAATTGTTGTGAGCTTTGATAATGTACAGTCCGAACAAAATGGATACCCTGTAATTGGAAAGTTGCAGCTTCAGTACCGAGTATTGTCCCCACCAACAGCAATACAAGCCGTCAGTCTGCGACGCATACTGCGTATCAAACAGCGAATCCTGTCTTGTGGAATGGCCTGCCACTCCTCTTGAAGAGCCTGGATCAGTTGATCTCTGTTCATGGGACGAGGAACACGGTTCTGGATCTGAACACCAAGGTGATCCCATAAATGCTCAATGGGATTGAGATCAGGTGAATACGCAGGCCATGGCAGGGTTTGGACATTCAATCGACGCCCAACTTCTGAAAAACTTAGGCCGGCTTGCACCATGCCGAGGGCCCGCCATCTGTCATCTGGATTTAACCGTGGC
The DNA here is from genome assembly GCF_027579695.1 of Neoarius graeffei. Classification (NCBI taxonomy): domain Eukaryota; kingdom Metazoa; phylum Chordata; class Actinopteri; order Siluriformes; family Ariidae; genus Neoarius; species Neoarius graeffei. The sequence goes on from NC_083586.1 coordinate 19,288,378, forward strand.
ATCTTGGACATAAGGAATACAAAAGTCGGCTTTTTCATGGCCTTAATAAAGGCTATCCAACCCATCCTTTCAACCGTGTACAAATTTTTGTTTTTCTCCAAAACAGCACTTTGAGCTGATTCCTAAAGACCACTCCCTGAAGACTATTGAAAAATGTTTGGATTGAGGAGAACTCATTAATGACTTCTGTGCACGCTATTCAATAGAAACATCTCAAAACAAACATTTCCCCAACTCCGTATTGCATAATATGTTGAATTATTGACCTGGACTTTTTCATTGACTGCCAGTGTACAAAAGCAAGAAAACCTTTGTGGAAAGAATTTTCCCAACATCAGCTTTTGGGAACAGAACGTTGCGAAAGCCAAAGCATTTACTCTCAAAAGACTCGTACCTGAACTGTGGGTTAGATGGTATTCCTGCCCCTCCATGTCTCAGCAACCCCATGGACATCTAGTTACACAGCTATTTGCACTCTATCATTTATACAGTGATACTTATTATTGTTAAAACAATATCTGAAGTGTTATTTGTAAAATAAAAAAAAAAATCTTGCTCTTGACTTTCAAAGACTCTTAACTTTTGTTGTTCTTGAAGCACTTGCTTCTTTGTTAACATTTTTCTTGATAGCAGGAAGACAGTAATACTTTTAATCTATTTCTCGATATGAATGATTGGAACAACCAAACCCAGTGCAAAAATGAAGCATATTTAAGACAGATTAAGCCTTGCTTACAGGAAAGACAGTGTTTGTTTGCCCCCCAGGTGAGATTATCACGTGACACGTGACGTCATGTGCAAGGGGTCTATCCGTACAAACTATACACTGCAGATCCAGGATCAGTTTTAGCTCATGTTCCACATTTCAAAATGGCAGTTCAGGTACTCTGCCATGACACGCTGATCCTGGATGTGCTACTGGAAGTAGGACAAACCTTTTTTTTTTCTTTTTTTTTTTTTTAAATAAGAATTGCCTGTTTGGTATTGGATTGGTTCTGGCACCACTAGCGAGCATAAACCAGCATCCCTAACTTTCCCACACTGGTTCGCATGGTTTTGGTAAATACTTGGTTAGCTGGCACATTTCCTAACCACTATCATACAAGCTTTTATTTAAGTTGAAAAGATTACATCATCCCAGACAGATTCATCAGCACTTCCAGCCTTGCACAACTAATTTCCACCGTCTCGTTACAGTTTGTGCAGAGCTCAAGACACCATCTGTTTTAACGAGCAGCATTCTCCGTGACACAATATAGCAATCACAAGCTCGTCTTTTTGTTTAAAAAAAGCATGTTGGAAACAGCATTCACGTCTTCTGGTCCCTAGAGTGTTGTTCCTTTGTGGCTTTTTTATTTTTTTTTTGGTTGCCTGTGCTCAGCGCTCTTTTTAGCAAACGTTGCAGATCTGACAAGAAAAAAAAAAGAAACCCACACAAGTGCAACATTGTGCCTGAACCATGGTTATTTTGAGTAACAGGACTCAATGAGGCCTGGCTGAATGTTCAGTAATTGGTTTCAGACATTGTGTCAGGTAAACTCTGCTACTCCACACCCTACCTCTTGCTATAATGAAGACAACTCGAATAGTACCAGGCTTCTGGTTGGATTATATGACTAATCCATAAACTGAGGATTAGAAACCTCAATCTTCCCTACACAAACTCACAAAACAGCAACACACCTACGTATGTGACATCCTCTTACTATAAACTAACACTGCTACCACACAATTAATAACAGAGTTAACTCAAAGCTTAAAAGAAACCTCCACCCTGAAACACATTTAAATATGTTTAGATTGAAATTTGTGGTCTGTTTATTGATTCTGGTGCTAATTTATTATTATTATTATTATTATTATTATTATTATTAGTTGGTGCTGTCTTTTCGTTAGCATTTCCACATCATGCTGATGCCACAATGGGATATTGTTATTGCAAGCAATTAATAGGACGCAAAATATCAAAATGAGTGATAATGGTTAGAATTTGTTCCTAGAAATGAAAAAGAGCGAGTGGTTCCTTTCTGCTTTTTCCAGCAGCATGCAATATCATATTAATGAAAAAAGCCAGCATATTGGTATGAGCTCAAAGTCCCAGAATGCAATCCAGATATACAACAGCAGAGACTCGGATGCACAAGATGACGGGCATGATAATGGTGATGCTTTGGAAGCGGATCTGTTTGAGCAGAGTGTACAGCTAAGCACGTGAAAGAGCTGGTAAAACTATATCTGAAGTGTTATTATTTGTAGAACAACAAAATATAAACCACAAAATGTCTAAATTACTAAAGCGCTGCTGCATCGTGCTGTTTAGCAAGAGCACGATGCGGTAGTGCTTTTTAGCAAGAGCACTACCATCAGCGGTAGGGTGCATCAGTTGCCCCCTAAAAATGAAAAGTTCCTCTGATCATGATGCATTTTTGTTTTTATGTTCCTTTTGGTAAGAAAACACACTGGGTGAAATATTTTGACAAAATTCAAAAGTTTAATGGTGGCACCAGGAGCTCAAAGTTATGGAAAAAGCTGCTATTTTATGACTTTTATGACAAAATTTCGATCACTTTTCATGAAACATTATGGCACCTTATAGAGTATACCAAATATCTTAGATACACATTTTTAGTACATATTCTAACTATATTATCAAGCACAGTTTGAGTTTTAGCTGTTCACTGAATCATTGTTCAACTACTTTTAAACAATACAAATGTATTATGAATCACATTAATGCTTCTCAATCCCTTGCAAAGGTTCTTAACATGATCTCTGGCTCACAAGAAATCAATAAATGGAGTCCAACATTGTGATTCAAACCTTACGCGAAAACATAAAATAAGCGTTTTTTGGCAAAAAATGAACCTCATGGTGCCACCATTAGACTTTTGAATATGGTCAAAAAATTTTACAGGATGTCTTGATTGGTGAAAAGGAACACTCAAACAAAAATGCATCAGATTTTATGAAAGTGAGGGCAACTGATGCACCCTAATCAGCGGGTAACCGAACAGCAATTTAGGACACAGTTAACCAAAATGAAAATAAAAGTGAAGTTTTAGCTAAAAAAGCCGTTAAAATTAAATATTGGACACTGTTGAAGAGCATATGTTAATTTTAGAAATAAATATACAAGTGGTTCAGGGTGGATTTTTCCTTTAAATACAAAAGACAGTGGCTTTATTTTGGCATCATGAAAGTATTCCAAATGTGCATAAAGGAAAAAAAAATGCATGTACCTCTGCTTGGACCCCCAACTTGAATGCAGCCCTACATATATCCCTGAATGAAGTCATGTAGCTGCCCTGCCTTCAAATAGTCCTGGAGAGCTGGTCATTATTCGTGACAATAATTCAGGTTAGTGTATATTTAGATTGCTTATCCTACTATCTCATTAACCCTTTGATTGCTTTTTAACCAAGGACTAACCTACATAGCAAGGACATTTAGCCCTACTTATGGCTTGACAGAGTGCATTTTTACTCTGCTATGCTTGCACAATGAGCCTCGACAGTAACGTGGGGTGTTGTCACATGTTGTATATCTCTCCACCAGGGGGAACCCTACCAGGCAGGAGTGAGCCAACAGTAGATACCCTGTCAGTGCCTCCTATTTCCCCCAACTGGTATTACTTCATGGCTGGCGGAGGCGCCATCTTGTTCCTGGTTATTGCCGTTGTCATGGCCATTGGCTGTCGCCGCCTGACAGCCAAGAGGAGCCGACCCACCATGGCCTACTATAGTCCCCACAGTGCTTACTACCCAAATGGTGCCATGTCCAGAGCAGGGGGGGGTCCTAAGTTGACTGTCTGGGTTGAGAAGGGGGATGGAAACTCCTACTGGTGAGGGGACTCTGTGTGATAGATGTTGACCTACATTGCTGACAGAAGGTCAGAGGAAAAGAACTCAGAAGAGTACTGAAAAGTTGGTTTAGCATAAGGGATGCCTCAAACAAGAACTATTTTTTTCTTTGGTACCACCCTGCTACCAACTGCTTGGGAACTGCACAACCGAAAAGTGGACAAGAACCAGCATCTGCTCTAAACCTGTTGGTATTCTTTGTGTTTTTTTTTTTCTTTCGATGCACCTTCACATGCTGGATGTGCTGAGACACTGTGAGTCTGTTTACTGCAGAGTACTATCCAGAGGTTTTCTGGAAGAGTGCCATATGGGAAAACCTTCCAGTACGGGCTTAACTGTGATGTAACCAGGTTGAAAGCTCCTTGTGCCTGTGCCTGGTGATAGCGCCTGAACTACCAAACCATCAGAGACTAAGTGGACATGGTGTCCAAGCCAACAACCTTAATCATAGATCCAAGACTGGCATGATGCTTTAATAACATTTCAGATGGGGATTGGTTCCAACTGGTCCCAAATCAGGGCTAGATGATGGAATGGATCACGAGATCAGGACTGAAGGACAGTCTTTAAGCTTTTGCAGAGCTAGATAAGAATATTAATAATCATGTTGTATATCTAAATGTGGTGTCAACCTGTGTGGTTTACAAAACTGAATGAATCTTGGGTAAATTTACAGCTGTCAAAATGTTTGCACTTTGAATAGATCCTGGTAGTATTTGCGAGGCGATCTGGGAAAACCCGTCGGATGATGCTGTGGATAAATTTGGGCAAATTGATAAAAAGGTTTTGGCCAGAATTGAGCATACTTACCATACCACAGCATAAATATATTGCACTGAAATGAAAATGCTTTTATTTACTTTTTGAACTTGCCTTGATGTAAAGATCATATTGGTTAAGTTTAGTGAAAGGACATCCAAAACCTCTCTAGCCAAGTGCAATTTTCTCAAACGGTTAACATCAAACTTTGGATAGCTACATGCCGTAGCAAAATGTAGCTGAATCAATTCAGTTTCTGATACCCGCAATGCTCCTCCGCCAACATTGTAAAAGAATCCTTGTTCAAACTTAAATTTCTCACTTTTTAGACTTCAAAATGCTAGAACCAAACTTGTGTCTGAGGTACAAACAAACAAAAAAAAAAAATCCCAAGATATTTCAGTTAAAACATTGAGTAAGAACAATATAATAGAACAAAAAGAAGGGGTTTCCCAGGCCGCCACACAATTTACAATTTCTATGTTTACTATTCAGCCAAAAAAGACAAAGACAGTCAATGGACCATTTCTAATGAGTGTGTTGAAGCTGGGCAATGGGGTATAATACAGTTGAGCATGCATGTGTACAATTTTGTATATCTCTACAGGCTCAGGTTCAGTGATCAGCGTGACTCTAATGAAAGAAAGTCCAGTCAGAACCTTCCAGAACAATAACAAATCACATTTCATCTCATGTATTTTAGGTCACAGTAAAGTTGGCATCAAAGATGTTCATACTCAGAGTAAAACTAGAAGAGAGAGAGAAAACATTTTTTCATTGCCATATTTCTCCACTTCAAGACTAGTTTTACTTGAGTTCTGCAGTTTTATGCCTGTTCCTCAAATTTCACAGCAGAAATCCCCCAAAATATTGTGTAGGCCCCGTCGGTTCCAAGCCAGAAGTGAGGAGGCGTGCATTATTCCAACCAAACGGCTGTCAGTGTTTTATTCCCTGCAACAAGCCACATAAACAACACCAGCTGCTTCCCTTCACCGCCTCGTCTTAATGAGGACCGAGAGAGAGAGTGGAGCAGTGAAGGAGCGATCTCTGTGCACTCCCAACAGCTGGCAGACATTTTGTTATGCCGCAGGCCTTGGAGACTTCCAGAACAATGAAGAGCATGCAGCACCTTTGCGTGGTTCGCTAGTTTTTGGAGCAGTTTTTCGAAATCAATTTATCGTTACTGAGCAATTGGGTCAAAAATTAGATAAAGAGATTGAGAAAGACTTTCTTCAGTGTTCGTTCTACTTGTTCCCTAATTCCCAGGGCAGTTCCTTGTTTGATAATTTTGAGGATTTCTTAGCTTCTTAGAATTTTTGAACGAGTTTCCTAGTTTCCTTGTTCCCTGGATTCGAGTGTTTCCTAGTTTCCTTGTTCCAGAGGTTTGAGTGTTTTCTAGTTTCCTTGTTCCCGAGGTTCGAGTGGTTCCAATTTCCATGTTCCCTAGGTTCGAAGGTTTCCTAGTTTCCTTGTTCCTGAAGTTCAAGTGGTTCCTAGTTTCCATGTTCCCTAGGTTTGAGTGGTTCCTACTTTCTGTGTTCCCTAGGTTTGAGAGTTTCCTATTTTCCTTGTTCCTGAGGATCAAGTGGTTCCTAGTTTCCTTGTTCCCTAGGTTTGAGTGTTTCCTACTTTGTATCTCCTAGGTTTGAGAGTTTCCTAGTTTACGTGGTTCAAGTGTTTCCTAGTTTCCTTGTTGCCTAGGTTCGAGTTGTTCCTAGTTTCCTTGTTTCCTAGGTGTGAGTGGTTCCTACTTTCCATGGTCCCTTGGTTCAAGAGTTTCCTAGTTTCCTTGTTCCCGAGTTTGGAGAGGTTCCAAGTTCCCTTGGTTCCCAGGTTTGAGAGTTTCCTAGTTTCCTTGTTCCCTAGGATCAAGAGTTTCCTAATTTCCTTCTTCCTGAGTTTTGAGAGGTTCCAAGTTCCCTTGATCTCTAGGTTGGAGAGTTTCCTAGTTCCCTAGGTTTGAGTGGTTTCTACTTTCCATGTTCCCTAGGTTTAAGAGTTTCGTAGTTTCCTTGTTCCCTAGATTTGAGTGTTTCTTAGTTTTCTTGTTCCCTAGGTTTGAGTGGTTCCTACTTTCCATGTTCCCTAGGTTCAAGAGTTTCCTAGTTTCCTTGTTCACATGGTTCAAGTGTTTCCTAGTTTTCCTAGATTTGAGTGTTTCTTAGTTTCCTTGTTCTGTAGGTTTGAGTGGTTCCTATTTTCCATGTTCCCTAGGTTTGAAAGTTTCTTAGTTTCCTCGTTGTTGAGTTTTGAGAGGTTCCTAATTTCCTTGTTCCCTAGGTTCAAGTATTTCCTAGTTTCCCTAGGTTTGAGTTGTTCCTAGCTTCCTTGTTCCTTAGGTTTGAGTGGTTCCTACTTTCCATGTTCCCTAGGTTCGAGTGTTTCCTAGTTTCCTTGTTTCCTAGGTTTGAGTGGTTCCTACTTTTCATGTTCCCTTGGTTCAAGAGTTTCCTAGTTCCCTTATTCCTGAGTTTTGAGAGGTTCCAAGTTCCCTTGGTCCTTAGGTTTGAGAGTTTCCTAGTTTCCTTGTTCCCAAGCTTCAAGAGTTTCCTAGTTTCCTTGTTCCTGAGTTTTGAGAGGTTCCAAGTTCCCTTGGTCCCAAGTGTGGCAGCGGGGGCGTGGTCAAGCGCCGGTCTGTGACAGGAGGGTGGAGCCGGGGAAGGTGAGTGGCAGAATCGCGACACCTGAGGATAATTAACCTGTGTTTGTGTGTGTGTTTTCCCAGTAACCGCTCCCTATTTAAGGAGGCAGAGAGAGAGGAGAGGGAGCGCAACCCGGGACCAGACAAGTGTGTGCGTGTGAATGAATGAATGCGATTATACTGAAAAGTTGTAAAAATAAATCGCCTGTCTGCCTCCAAACGCTGTCCTGCCGTCCTCTGTGCTCCACCCACACTCGATACGCGCAACAGTGGTGCCGAAACCCGGGATTGAACCAGGGCCCTTTAGATGGAGTTTACCACCCTCTTTGGGCTGCATTCCCAAACAACCCGACTCCGAGAAGTCCGCGTCCCCGGCGGGGCGGGGGCCGTTACCGGCCTCACACCGTCCACGGGCTGAGCCTCCATCAGAAGGACTCAGGCCCCCGGCCCGCGCCGGACGATGCGGGCTTCCGTACGCCACATTTCCCCGCGCCCGCTCCGGGACGGGGGATTCTGTGCGGACCCCAACCGTTTACCTCTTAACGGTTTCACGCCCTGTTGAACTCTCTCTTCAAACTTCTTAGAGGGACAAGTGGCGTTCAGCCACGCGAGATGGAGCAATAACAGGTCTGTGATGCCCTTAGGCCGGCGTCCCAAACTTTTCAGTATAATCGCATTCATTCATTCACACGCACACACTTGTCTGGTCCCGGGTTGCGCTCCCTCTCCTCTCTCTCTGCCTCCTTAAATAGGGAGCGGTTACTGGGAAAACACACACACAAACACAGGTTAATTATCCTCAGGTGTCGCGATTCTGCCACTCACCTTCCCCGGCTCCACCCTCCTGTCACAGACCGGCGCTTGACCACGCCCCCGCTGCCACACCAAGTTTTGAGAGTTTCCTAGTTTTCTTGTTCCCTAGGTTCAAGTGGTTCCTACTCTCCATGTTCCCTAGGTTCGAGAGTTTCCTAGTTTCCTTAGGTTTCAGTGGTTCCTAGTTTCCTTGTTCCCAAGTTTTGAGAGGTTCCAAGTTCCCTTTTCATGAGGTTTGAGAGTTTCCTAGTTTCCTTGTTCCTTAGGTTCAAGAGTTTCTTAGTTTCCTTGTTCCCGAATTTTGAGAGGTTCGAAGTTCCCTTTGTTCCTAGGTTCGAGAGTTTCATAGTTTCCTTGTTCCCAAGGTTCAAGTGTTTCCTAGTTTCCTTGTTCCCTAGGTTTGAGTGGTTCCTAGTTTCCTTGATCCTTAAGTTTGAATGTTTCCTACTTTACATGTTCCCTTGGTTTAAGAGTTTCCTAGTTTCCTTGTTCCCAAGTTTTGAGAGGTTCCAAGTTCCCTTGGTCCCTAGGTTTGAGAGTTTCCTAGTTTCCTTGTTCCTTACATTCAAGAGTTTCCTAGTTTCCTTGTTCCCGAATTCTGAGAGGTTCCAAGTTCCCTTGGTCCCTAGGTTTGAGAGTTTCATAGTTTCCTTGTTCCCGAGGTACAAGTGTTTCCTAGTTTCTTTGTTCCTGAGGTTCGAGTGGTTCCTAGTTTCCTTGCTCCCTAGGTTCGAGTGTTTCCTAGTTTCCTTGTTCTTGAGTTTCTAGTGGTTCCTACTTTCCATGTTTCCTAGATTCGAGTGTTTCCTAGGTTTGAGTAGTTCCTACCTTCTATGTTCTCTAGGTTTGAGAGTTTCCTATTTTCCTTGTTCCTGAGGATCAAGTGGTTCCTAGTTTCCTTGTTCCCTAGGTTTGAGTGGTTCCTACTTTCCATGTTCTCTAGGTTCAAGTGTTTCCTACGTTTCAGTGGTTCCTAGTTTCCTTGTTCCCTACGTTTGAGTGGTTCCTAGTTTCCCTAGGTTCGAGTGGTTCCTGGTTTCCTTGTTCCTTATGTTTGAGTGGTTCCTACTTTCCATGTTCCCTAAGTTTGAGTGTTTCCTAGTTTCCTTTTTCCCTAGGTTTGAGTGGTTTCTACTTTCCATTTTCCTAGGTTTTGAGAGGTTCAGAAGTTGAGAGAGACTTTCTTCAGTGTTTGTTCTACTTGTTCCCTAATTCCCAGTGAAGTTCCTTGTTTGATAATTTTGAGAATTTCTTTGTTTTCTAGAATTTTTGAGCGAGTTTCCTTATTCACGTGGTTCAAGTGTTTCCTACTGTAGCTTCCCTAGGTTTCAGTGGTTCCTAGTTTCCTTGTTCCTTAGGTTCGAGTGGCTCCTATTTTCCATGTTCCCTAGGCTTGAGAGTTTCCTAGTTTCCTTTTTGCTGAGTTTTCAGATGTTCCTAATTTCCCTAGGTTTGAGTTGTTCCTAGTTTCCTTGTTCCCTAGGTTCGAGTGGTTATTATTTTCCTTGTTCCCGAGGTTTGAGCATTTCCTAGTTTCCTGTTCCTGAGGTTCGAGTGTTTCCTAGTTTCCTTGTTCCTGAGGTTTGAGTGGTTCCTAGTTTCCTTGTTCCTGAGGTTTGAGTGGTTCCTAGTTTCCTTGTTCCTGAGGTTTGAGTGGTTCCTAGTTTCCATGTTCCATGGGTTCGAGTGGTTCCTAGTTTTCTTGTTCTTGAGGTTTGAGTAGTTCCTACTTTCTGCGTTCTTCTTGTTCCCTAATTCCCAGTGCAGTTCCTTGTTTGATAATTTTGAGAATTTCTTAGTTTCCTAGAATTTTTTAAGTGAGTTTCCTTATTCACTTGGTTCAAGTGTTTCCTAGCTTCCCTTGGTTTCAGTGGTTCCTAGTTTCCTTGTTTCTTAGGTTTGTGTGGTTCTTATTTTCCATGTTCCCTAGGTTCAAGAGTTTCCTAGTTTCCTTTTTTACATGGTTCAATTGTTTCCTAGTTTCCCTAGGTTTCAGAGGTTCCTAGTTTCCTTGTTCCCTAGGTTTGAGTGGTTCCTAGTTTCCCTAGGTTTGAATGTTTCCTTGTTCCTTAGGTTTGTGTGGTTCTTATTTTCCATGTTCCCTAGGTTTGTGAGTTTCCTAGTTGCTGAGATTTGAGAGGTTCCTAATTTCCTTGTTCCCCAGGTTCAAGTGTTTCCTAGTTTCCCTAGGTTTGAGTTGTTCCTAGTTTCCTTGTTCCCTAGGTTTGAGTGGTTCCTATTTTTCATGTTCCCTAGGTTCAAGAGTTTCCTAGTTTTCTTTTTCACGTGGTTCAATTGTTTCCTAGTTTCCCTAGGTTTCAGAGGTTTCTAGTTTCCTTGTTCCCTAGGTTTGAGTGGTTCCTAGTTTCCCTAGGTTTGAGTGTTTCCTTGTTCCTTAGGTTTGTGTGGTTCTTATTTTCCATGTTCCCTAGGTTTGTGAGTTTCCTAGTTGCTGAGTGTTGAGAGGTTCCCAATTTCCTTGTTCCCCAGGTTCAAGTGTTTCCTAGTTTCCCTAGGTTTGACTTGCTCCTAGGTTCCTTGTTCCCTAGGTTCGAGTGGTTCCTGTTTTCCATGTTCCTTAGGTTCAAGAGTTTCCTAGTTTCCTTGTTCCTGAGTTTTGAGAGGTTCCTAGTTCCCTAGGTTTGAGAGTTTCCTAGTTTCCTTGTTCCATGGTTTCAAGCATTTTCTAGTTACATTGTTCCAAGTGTCTTTCATAATTTCCTTGTTCAATACTTTCAAGTATTTCCTAGTTTCCTTGTTCAAGTTGCAGTGTGTTCCCAGCTCACTAGCTTTCTTGTTCTCGTTTTGAGCATGTTTCTTTCATCTCATGTACCTTTCCTCATTTATTTATTTTCTTATTTCAGTAGTCAAGTGTGTTTCTTTGTTTCCTTGTTCCCAGTGTTGAGTAGATTTCCTAGTTTCAAGTGTTTGTTCCTAGTTTCCTTGTTTAAGTTGCAGTGTATTTCCTAGTTCCTGTGATATGAGTGTCTTATGTGTTCAGGGGCACTTTTGATAAAATTTAGCTCAACTATTCACCCTAGTCATGTGTAATAGTTAATTATCCTTCACTGCATTTCCCCCCAAGCTGGTACTCAAAGTGCGGTATTCAATCTGGCGAACACTGTTTGGTTTCTTGTTGTAACAGGAAGTAGAAAGCAATGATCAAGTCTCACTAACTTTGGGTTTTGAATGACAAATAGGTTAGTATTTCACTACTGGATGGTTTTACCTTTATAGCTAGAATATCTCACTTGATTAGTATTGTGAGAAGAGAAGGGATGGAGGCAAAAAAAGAGAAAGACAGTACTTTTGTGAGCTATTCCAAGCGATTTAGAGAAGTGGTCAGAGAAGTATTGGCACTGGCTTGCAGCATGCTTTTAAATTAATCTCATCTTGCCGTACATTTTATTGCGCATATAATATTTTTAATTATTTAATGGACCCAGTAGCATTTATTACAACTGCTGGAAGTTTTCCTCCTTCATATCTGTGTAGAATGTAGCAACGAGTGAACACTTTCTCCAGAAAGATGATGCCAAAATCCTTTTATCTCCCAGAGATCTACACTTTTTTGTTCCCCTAACTATTCATGACACTAAATGATGCTCTTCTTTGGACTCGGGCATCTCAGGGCTTGTAAAACATACAGACATGCAGTTGTCATCTTCTTCTCAGAGAATTTGTTGTTATCTCGTCCCTGTAGAACAGATTGCTCACAGCAGAGCTAGTCAGCCCACCACCTTCGCATCTGTAGCATGCAGGCTGCTTTCACGTCAATTTCTCAGCTTTGTTTGGTTTGGACCCAGCAGGCCTCAGTTCAAACGTTTTCTCAACAAAGCCGGTATTGTCCCGATAAACCACCTAATGCCGCTTGACATTCTAGCCGTTTTTATCACCCCACACAGCTTATGTAGGTGGTTCTGATGTTCAGACTGTACTTATGTTTAAAAGAATGATGATGATGATGATGAAGGTGATGCACTTTCCTGTATGAATGTGGCACTATACCTCAAAATCTTAAAATGAGTGTGCTGTTTGGGGAAAAAAAGTAATGAACGGAATATTTTTTGCTTGATGAATTGGAAATGCCCTTTTAAAAGACGTATGGTAATAAAATCTTATTTTTCTAACCAGGCGTTTCCTTTACTTCTTAATAATTTCCTATTAATTATGTGTAGTAACCTGTAATTAACTTTGCCATCTTCCTGTTTCTGTAACAACACCTAATTTTCATAATCGTTGTTAATGACTTTTACAGACTGGGCTTTGGGCAATTTTGTATTTTAATTAAATCATTTCTCCTCCCCACAGTTAAAAAAATGGACCCCAGAGGTAATCGTCTTCTCATCAACCGGGACCACAAAGACACAGGTAGGAAATTAGCGACTTTTTTTTTTTTTAATACTGCAAAAAGAAATTTTTGTTTCTCGGAATTCTCTTAAAAGTTCCCCCATAAAGACTTTTTTTTTTTTTAAAGGCACAGAATAACTAGAGACCCATAATCTGTGCATCTTTATACATTGGCAGCTACCTGCCCCATTAATTAAGCATAATTAAGTCTATCCTCAGCCCACATGCCCTCCACCATGGTGCCAATCACCTCGAGCTCATTTGTTGATGCCAACAGGGCAAATGTGTATCTACACTAATGAAAAGCAGAATAACAACAAATTAGTGTGAGGTTTGTTAGATTGTAGAATCTTCACATCTTTGGCAAAGAGATAGAGGGGGGCACAAAATTTAGGAAAATGTAGATATGTTCTCTTGAAGTCCTATACATATGGTGTCAATGTTACCAATTCAGGCTGATTCTTCATCCCTCCACACCACACCACCTTTCTTGGGTGCCCAAGGTTATATATAGTCTACAAACTGTCTACAACCAACCAACTGCACTTGTTTAGTCATGTTGTCATGCCACTGAACAAACAAACAAGCAAACAAACAAACATACAGTGGGGCAAAAAAAGTATTTAGTCAGCCACCAATTGTGCAAGTTCTCCCACTTAAAAAGATGAGAGAGGTCTGTAATTTTCATCATAGGTACACTTCAACTATGAGAGACAGAATGGGGGGGAAAGAATCCAGGAAATCACATTGTAGGATTTTTAATGAATTAATTGGTAAATTCCTCGGTAAAATAAGTATTTGGTCACCTACAAACAAGCAAGATTTCTGGCTCTCACAGACCTGTAACTTCTTCTTTAAGAAGCTCCTCTGTCCTCCACTCGTTACCTGTATTAATGGCACCTGTTTGAACTCGTCATCAGTATAAAAGACACCTGTCCACAACCTCAAACAGTCACACTCAAAACTCCACTATGGCCAAGACCAAAGAGCTGTCAAAGGACACCAGAAACAAAATTGTAGACCTGCACCAGGCTGGGAAGACTGAATCTGCAATAGGTAAGCAGCTTGGTGTGAAGAAATCAACTGTGGGAGCTAGGGTGCATCAGTTGCACTCACTTTCATAAAATCTGATGCATTTTTGTTTGGGTGTTCCTTTTCACCAATAAAGACATCCTGTAATTTTTTTTGACCATATTCAAAAGTCTAATGGTGGCACCATGAGGTTAATTTTTTGCCAAAAAACGCTTATTTTATGTTTTCGCGTAAGGTTTGAATCACAATGTTGGACTCCATTTATTGATTTCTTGCGACCCAGAGATCATGTTAAGAACCTTTGCAAGGGATTGAGAAGCATTAATGTGATTCATAATACATTTGTATTGTTTAAAAGTAGTTGAACAATGATTCAATGAACAGCTAAAACTCAAACTGTGCTTGATAATATATTTAGAATATGTACTAAAAATGTGGATCTAAGATATTTGGTATACTCTATAAGGTGCCATAATGTTTCATGAAAAGTGATCGAAATTTTGTCATAAAAGTCATAAAATAGCAGCTTTTTCCATAACTTTGAGCTCCTGGTGCCACCATTAAACTTTTGAATTTTGTCAAAATATTTCACCCAGTGTGTTTTCTTACCAAAAGGAACATAAAAACAAAAATGCATCATGATTGGAGGAACTTTTCATTTTTAGGGGGCAACTGATGCACCCTAGTGGGAGCAATTATTAGAAAATGGAAGACATACAAGACCACTAATAATCTCCCTCAATCTGGGGCTCCACGCAAGATCTCACCCCGTGGGGTCAAAATGATCACAAGAACGGTGAGCAAAAATCCCAGAACCACACGGGGGGACCTAGTGAATGACCTGCAGACAGCTGGGACCAAAGTAACAAAGGCTACCATCAGTAACACACTACGCCGCCAGGGACTCAAATCCTGCAGTGCCAGATGTGTCCCCCTGCTTAAGCCAGTACATGTCCAGGCCCGTCTGAAGTTTGCTAGAGAGTGTTTGGATGATCCAGAAGAGGATTGGGAGAATGTCATATGGTCAGATGAAACCAAAATAGAACTTTTTGGTAAAAACTCAACTTGTCGTGTTTGGAGGAGAAAGAATGCTGAGTTGCATCCAAAGAACACCATACATACTGTGAAGCATGGGGGTGGAAACATCATGCTTTGGGGCTGTTTTTCTGCAAAGGGACCAGGACGACTGATCCGTGTAAAGGAAAGAATGAATGGGGCCATGTATTGTGAGATTTTGAGTGAAAACCTCCTTCCATCAGCAAGGGCATTGAAGATGAAACGTGGCTGGGTCTTTCAGCATGACAATGATCCCAAACACACCGCCCGGGCAATGAAGGAGTGGCTTCGTAAGAAGCATTTCAAGGTCCTGGAGTGGTCTAGCCAGTCTCCAGATCTCAACCCCATAGAAAATCTTTGGAGGGAGTTGAAAGTCCATGTTGCCCAGCGACAGCCCCAAAACATCACTGCTCTAGAGGAGATCTGCATGGAGGAATGGGCCAAAATACCAGCAACGGTGTGTGAAAACCTTGTGAAGACTTACAGAAAACGTTTGACCTCTGTCATCGCCAACAAAGGGTATATAACAAAGTATTGAGATGAACTTTTGTTTTTGACCAAATACTTATTTTCCACCATAATTTGCAAATAAATTCTTTAAAAATCAGACAATGTGATTTTCTGGAATTTTTTTTTCTCATTTTGTCTCTCATAGTTGAGGTATACCTAGGATGAAAATTACAGGCCTCTCTCATCTTTTTAAGTGGGAGAACTTGCACAATTGGTGACTGACTAAATACTTTTTTGCCCCACTGTATACGGTATCTAAAAAATAATCAAAAATGACTGGCTTGAATCCTGTGCACCATGTGAGCTGATGTATCTTCAACGTCTTTAGTTCCTTTGGCAGGGTTTCCAAAATTTGTAAGAAGACGTGAAGAAAAATTTCCCCCTATCCAGTAGAGATAATGTAAAGATTGTACCATGTGTCCACGTTCATAAAAAACAAAGTCTCCACCCTTTTCTTCTAGATGTACAACTCTCAGACTGGACCACTGTAGAACCTTCCTCAGAGCCTCCGGTAACACGATCGACAGGCAAGGAGAATCCCTGGTTGAACACGCTGGATCCCATTCTCCTCACTATTATAGTGATGAGCTCTCTGGGAGTTCTGTTAGGTGCTGTGTGCGCTGGTCTTCTGCTGTACTGCACCTGCTCCTACGGAGGCCTGACCTCACGCTCCTCCACCACCCTGGAGAACTACAACTTTGAGCTCTATGATGGCATCAAGCACAAGGTGAAGTTTAACCAACAGCGCTGCTGCTCCGAAGCTTGAGGACCACCTGGCTGATGTTTCATCGGGCATGCACAATTTGGCGCTTTCAAGAGAGACTAGCCCCATCTCTTGGGATGCATGTTACCACCTTGCTGCTTGTTGGCGCAATTGTTGGAGCCGACGCTTCCAGCTAGCCTTTTTGCTTAGCTCAGATCTTGCTTGGCTGGATGCAGGTTGTTGATTCAAATGTGGATTATCGAAGGCTGCTTGGAGTTCTCTCTCTCTCTCTTGGGAAGCATTTCCCAGCTTAGCCTCAAATAGATATTAGTACATATCAGTTCTGTCTATTCCAAAAAATTAAAAAAAATCTCATGTTAAGCTTTGGGTCCTGAATGGGAGCCGGTGGAACTGATCCGAACTCTTGTCATCCCAAAATGCAGAGCTTTTGTGGCATGTGACTGATGGTGTGGTGATGTTTGTTGACGTTTTATGAGCTTTTAAGTTTTCTTTTCTTTTCAATTTCCTGACTGTGATGCCTTAATGCTGGTCAATTCCAAAACTGACCATCTTATTTCATTTTTGAATCTTTACATCTATTCAGTGCTCGTTTGGTTCTGTGATCTTGTTTCATGTTTCACTCTGGCTTTAGTAGAAAGACAAGAAACACAATGTAACCTTGTTAAGACAAGTAGAATTTCATAGGTTTTAGTTTGAAGCCATGTGATTATGCTAGGTTTAAGAAAACGCAGGACCATTTTCTGTGTGTGTGTGTGTGTGTGTGTGTGTGTAAAGCAACAGGGAATTTTGTCAGTGCAACCTATGGATTGCTGTGAATGCTAATGGACATACTGCTGAGCTTGATGGTATTACAGATTAAGAAAGAAAAGAGTGGTTTTTTTGCGGCGAACACACAGCCATGAGGAACACCATCACTGAGACTTTGAACAACCAAGGCCAAGTACTTATCATTTACTACGTCTTTCCCCCTCTGCATTCCCCCCAAACGAGGCTGAAGGTTAACAGGAGACAGGTTTAGTGATGAATTGGGTTGGAGCTTACGTAAGCTCCCTAGCGGCTTTCAAAGGCTTCATGATGAAGAAAAAAGACGAAGTAAATCTTTTCCCAGAGTCACTGATAGATATCGTCCATGACAAGCACGAGAACACGCACTCATGTACGCTCACACATCAACCGTGTTACACCTCTGCAAAACAAGACACGGAGGAGCGCACCAGAATGTTGAGAATCCGATTAGGGAAAATGAACGCGTTGTGCTTTTTGACTTCACGCTCATCTAAAAGACTGTCACTACTGGAATGGGACCGTTTCCAAGTGCCTTGGAGCTGCGCTGGCACTCAAAGACTCAAAGCTTTTATGTGTCTCAAAACACTCAAAAAGACTTGAGCAAAATAAATAAATAAATAAATAAATAAATCACAGCACTGGGTGGACTTCCAGTTCCTCTCTGGAAGGTTTGTACAGGAAAAAAAAAAAACATTAAGATGTGCTTTTTATGATGATTATTGTTATGATTATTTAATAAAGTATTGATAATATCAAGCATTGGGAAGAATCTTTTGAAGAGAAAGTGAATGTTGGGTTTGAGGTGTGACGAATACTGAGTTCCAGGGGTTGGAAAACATCACAGCTGGACGGGATTCAATCGACTGTTTAAAAACTTTCATGTGTGCGGTAACCATCCGATCGAATAACCGTGCAACCATCACGCCCTTGGTGTTAATTATTCAGAATAAAATGCCTTGATGTTGTGTTTAGCATGTCCACACACACACACATTTACACCAGTATGTTTTTGCAGCAGTGTGGAATTAGTTTGGCCACAAAGAGAACAACTGGCATCTATCTATAAAAGCTGATCCATAAAACATCAACATGCACTACACACACACACACACACACGTGCTCGCACACCACTGTGTTGGCTGCAGGCTCTCTCATCTCCCCATGGGCTCCCATTAGCCAAGACCTTCAGTCTCCTTCATTTAGAAACGCACAACATCAAAGCTTTGAAGTGCCTTAGTGTTCGCCACAACGTCTCCTTCATCCCTCCGTCTGACCCAGCCACCACACCGAGCCTTCCTCAGTTAACCATTTCACTCCATCCTACCAGAAAGTAGGATTCCTTCAGCCAATACTGCCATTGCACAATAACACAGCTAAATAAAATGTTTCACAATGCCCCAATTTTTAATCGATAAAGATTTTTTTACTCTCACTCAGGATCTTTCTATCTTCTTCTCCTAATGTTTTTTTAGGATGCTATTTCTCCCTCAGTTTTCAACCAATCATCACCAAATTTCACATGAAGAATACCTCTGGGCTGAATTACCTTGATATGACTTTTGGCGCTGATCCGGATCACTGATCCGGAATGATTCATGAAAAGCGGGATTTTTTTCAATCACATAACTCTGTCAATTTTCACGATTTTTTCAAATCAGTTTTTTTATGCCCCATTGGCCAAAAGGCCTGAAGGGGGATTATGTCATGGCAATGGCCGTCCGTCCATCCATCCATCATAGGAAGGGTGCTCACGTTCTGAAATCAACTCCTCTCACAATTTTTGGAGGAATTTCACGAAATTAGGCAGGATTATTTGTTACATGTTAGGGTGCATCAGTTGCCCTCACTTTCATAAAATCTGATGCGTTTTTGTCTGGGTGTTCCTTTTCACCAATAAAGACATCCTGTAAAATTTTTTGACCATATTCAAAAGTCTAATGGTGGCACCATGAGGTTCATTTTTTTGCCAAAAAACGCTTATTTTATGTTTTCGCGTAAGGTTTGAATCACAATGTTGGACTCCATTTATTGATTTCTTGTGACCCAGAGATCATGTTAAGAACCTTTGCAAGGGATTGAGAAGCATTAATGTGATTCATAATACATTTGTATTGTTTAAAAGTAGTTGAACAATAATTCAGTGAACAGCTAAAACTCAAACTGTGCTTGATAATATATTTAGAATATGTACTAAAAATGTGGATCTAAGATATTTGGTATACTCTATAAGGTGCCATAATGTTTCATGAAAAGTGATCGAAATTTTGTCATAAAAGTCATAAAATAGCAGCTTTTTCCATAACTTTGAGCTCCTGGTGCCACCATTAAACTTTTGAATTTTGTCAAAATATTTCACCCAGTGTGTTTTCTTACCAAAAGGAACATATAAACAAAAATGCATCATGATCGGAGGAACTTTTCATTTTTAGGGGGCAACTGATGCACCCTAATGTTGGTACTACGCATATTGTAATTTTGTTCAATTCGGTCACATTTTACCTGAGTTACAGCCCTTGATTAACAAAATTATAATTTGACAATTTCATGAGAGAGTGTTTTCCTTCTGAAATCAACTCCTCTCACAATTTTTGGAGAAATTTCACGAAACTTGGCATAAGGCATTGTTATATGTCGGTACGATGCGTATTGTTATTTTGTTAAATTTGGTTGCATTTTACCAAGTCAAGTCAGTTTATTTGTATAGCGCTTTTAACAATAAACATTGTCACAAAGCAGCTTTACAGAATTTGAATGACTTAAAACATGAGCCAATTTTATCCCCAATGAGCAATCCTGTGGTGACAGACGACATGAGGAAGAAACCTCGAGAGGAACCAGACTCAAAAGGGAACCCATCCTCATTTGGGCAACAACAGACAACATGACTATAACATCAACAGTTTTAACATGAAGTCAGTTTCATTGATGTTATAACTCTTTATTGACGGAAACTTGAGTGCAAAACTGTTCATGACAACTGCAATCCTAAAGTTAGCAAGTCAACTGTAGTCCTCAGCCATAAAAGCATAACTGTAAGTGTCCAGAGCGTCTTCCAAGTGTGACTTTCAACTGTCCATATGGGGCCGTCCTCCACGGGAGCGATGTGATGAGACTCTGACCAGACATAGGGCATCAGGATGGATCAGGCAGGTCCGAGGAGCAGAAGAGGTCAGCATCTTGATCTCAGGATTGATATGTAACTCAGAGGGACAGATGGGGGGGGGGGGGGGGGGGACACAGGTTGTTAGGTATGCCCAATGTCACCTGAATAAGTAGAAACAGTATACATTTTGCACTGAATAGAAGCAGGGACTCCGACAAAACTAAGACAGCATAACTAAAAGGGGAGAGCCAGAAGGTAACACAGGCATGATGGAGCCCTGGGACATAAAGTAGCCAGCCACTACACCGTCAACAAACTCGAGTGAGCAAGTGAGTGGGGGACTGACATCATCCATACATCCCAGTTTACCAAAACACTCTATGTCTGAGGACCCTCCAGATCTACACCTTTACCTCATAAACACCAGTAACACAAGGCTTGCCTAAACAGATATGTTTTCAGCCACCGTGTCTGATTCCCGAACACTACTTGGAAGGCTGTTCCATAACTGTGGGGCTTTGTAAGAAAAGGCTCCGTCCCCTGATGTAGCCTTCACGATACGAGGTACCAGCAGTTGGCTGCACCTTTTGATCTAAGTAGATGTGGCGGGTCATAAAGGACCAGAAGTTCGCTCAGGTACTGTGGTGCGAGACCATTCAGTGCTTTAAAGGTCAATAGTAGTATTTTATAATCAATACAAAATTTGATTGGGAGCCAATGCAGTGTGGATAAGACAGGGGTGATGTGGTCATATTTTCTAGTTCTAGTAAGGACTCTTGCTGTTACATTTTGAACTAACTGGAGCTTGTTTATGCACTTATTGGAACATCCAGACAGTAAGGCATTACAGTAATCCAACCTGGAGGTAAGAAAAGCATGAACTAGTTTTTCTGCGTCATGTAGCGACATTAAATTTCTTATCTTAGCAATATTTCTGAGATGAAAGAAAGCTATCCAGGTAATGTTATCGATATGAGTTTTGAATGAGAGACTGGGGTCAATAATCACTCCGAGGTCTTTTACTGCTGCACGTGAAGAAACAGAAAGGCCTTCCAGCGTTACTATGTAATCAGAAAACTTGCTTCTAGCTGCATGTGGTCCGAGTACAAGTACTTCAGTCTTGTCAGAGTTAAGCAGAAGGAAGTTAATGAACATCTAGTGTCTAATGTCCTTTACACATTAGGGTGCATCAGTTGCCCCCTAAAAATGAAAAGTTCCTCCAATCATGATGCATTTTTGTTTTTATGTTCCTTTTGGTAAGAAAACACACTGGGTGAAATATTTTGACAAAATTCAAAAGTTTAATGGTGGCACCAGGAGCTCAAAGTTATGGAAAAAGCTGCTATTTTATGACTTTTATGACAAAATTTCGATCACTTTTCATGGAACATTATGGCACCTTATAGAGTATACTAAATATCTTAGATACACATTTTTAGTACATATTCTAAATATATTATCAAGCACAGTTTGAGTTTTAGCTGTTCACTGAATCATTGTTCAACTACTTTTAAACAATACAAATGTATTATGAATCACATTGATGCTTCTCAATCCCTTGCAAAGGTTCTTAACATGATCTCTGGCTCGCAAGAAATCAATATATGGAGTAAAACGTTGTGATTCAAACCTTACGCAAAAACATAAAATAAGCGGGGTTTTTTTGGCAAAAAAAGAACCTCATGGTGCCACCATTAGACTTTTGAATATGGTCAAACAATTTTACAGGATGTCTTTATTGGTGAAAAGGAACACCCAAACAAAAATGCATCAGATTTTATGAAAGTGAGGGCAACTGATGCACCCTATTACACATTCCTCAGTTCTATTAAGCTGGTGACTCTCATCTGGTTTTGCAGAAACATACAACTGTGTGTCATCAGCATAACAGTGGAAACTAATGCCATGCTTACCAATAATATCACCCAGAGGTAATATATATAAAGAAAAAAGCAGTGGACCCAAGACAGAACCTTGTGGAACACCAAACTTTACCTCAGTATTAGGGTGCATCAGTTGCCCTCACTTTCATAAAATCTGATGCATTTTTGTTTGGGTGTTCCTTTTCACCAATAAAGACATCCTGTAAAATTTTTTGACCATATTCAAAAGTCTAATGGTGGCACCATGAGGTTCATTTTTTGCCAAAAACTGCTTATTTTATGTTTTCGCGTAAGGTTTGAATCACAATGTTGGACTCCATTTATTGATTTCTTGTTAGCCAGAGATCATGTTAAGAACCTTTGCAAGGGATTGAGAAGCATTAATGTGATTCATAATACATTTGTATTGTTTAAAAGCAGTTGAACAATGATTCAATGAACAGCTAAAACTCAAACTGTGCTTGATAATATATTTAGAATATGTACTAAAAATGTGTATCTAAGATATTTGGTATACTCTATAAGGTGCCATAATGTTTCATGAAAAGTGATCGAAATTTTGTCATAAAAGTCATAAAATAGCAGCTTTTTCCATAACTTTGAGCTCCTGGTGCCACCATTAAACTTTTGAATTTTGTCAAAATATTTCACCCAGTGTGTTTTCTTACCAAAAGGAACATAAAAACGAAAATGCATCATGATCGGAGGAACTTTTCATTTTTAGGGGGCAACTGATGCACCCTACTCAGTATGTCTAGAAAAAACACCATTTACATCAACATACTGATAGCGATCAATTAAATAGGAGCTGAGCCAGGAGAGGGCCGTTCTCTTAACTCCCACAACATTTTCTAGTCTATCCAGAAGAATGGAATGATCAATGGTATCAAATGCTGCACTAAGGTCAAACAACACAAGCAGCGAGACACAGCCCTGATCAGATGCCAACAGTAGGTCGTTTACTACTTTAACCAGTGCTGTCTCTGTGCTATGATGAGGTCTAAATCCTGACTGATACATTTCATGGATGTTATTCCTATGTAAATATGAGCATAACTGCTGTGCCACAGCTTTTTCAAGGATCTTGGAGATAAAGGGGAGGTTTGATATTGGCCGATAATCGGACAGCTGACAGGGATCAAGGTCAGGTTTTTTAATCAGGGGTTCGATAACTGCTAGTTTAAAGGATTTGGGTACATAGCCGATCCTAAGAGAAGAATTTATTATTTTTAGAAGCGGTTCAATTACTTCAGGTATTATCTGTTTGAATAGACGTGTAGGTAAGGGATCTAGTACACAAGTTGAGGATTTTGATGCGGAGATTAATGAAAGTAATTCAATTTCTCTAAAGGGAGTAAAATATTCTAATTGCTGATCTGATACAGTTATATTGTTAACTACAGGGTCACTTACACTGTCTGGCCTTAAATTAGTAGTTTTTTGTTGGATATTTTCAATTTTGTCATTAAAAAAATTCATTAAGTCATTGCTACTACATACTGCAGGTGTGCATGTGTCTATAGTGGACTTATTCCTGGTTAATTTTGCTACAGTATTAAATAGGAATCTAGGATTATTATTATCAGAGTTATTACCAGAGTTGTGGCCCTTGGTTAACAACCTTGTATTTTCACAATTTCATGAAGGTGTGCTTGCCTTCTGACATCAACTCCTCTCACAATTTTTTGACGAATCTCTCGAAGCTTGGCAAAAGCCCTTATGACAGTAATGTACATATTGCGATTTAATTTTGTTTGTAAAAATTTTATCAGAGTTTTGACCCTTGATTAAATAGCTTGTAATTTGACAATTACATGAGGGTGTACGTTCTTCTGAAACCAACTCTTCTCACAATTTGTGGAGGAATTTCACCAAACTTGGCAAAAGGCTTTGTTACGGTATATGACAGTTATACACATGGAAATTTCATTTAATTTGGGCAAATTTTACCAGTTATGCCCTTGATTATTAACAAACTTGTACTTTGGCAATTTCATTAAGATGTGCTTGCTTTCTGAAATCAACTTCCCTCACAATTTTTGGAGGAATTTCATGTAATTTGGCAAAAAGTTTTTATCCCTGAAAGGCCCGAAGGGGGTTTATGTTGTGGCGATGTGCGTCCGTCCATCCCAGGAAAGGTACTCACTTTCTGAAAAAAAAAACCTCCTCTCACAATTTTTGAAGGAATTTCACAAAACCTGACAGGATTCTTTGTTATATGTCAGTAATACACATATTGCAATTTCGTTCAATTCAGTCACATTTTACCAGAGTTATGGCATATTTGCCAGCAGGGGATAATGAGCACTCGGGTTTTTTTTTTTTTTGTGTAATATCACATGGCTCCGTCATCACAAGACTCTGTCACCAATTTACTTGTGACTTGAATGAGAAAGTGATTTCTAATGAAACTTTATCCCTGCTGTAGCCCCTTTCATAAGGAAACACTTAAGACATATAGCACCAAATAACCCTCTGGAGTACAACCAGCACTTCACTGAGCAAACCTCAGGAATCTGCCTTGCACACTTTTGGGGAATTTTCCCCCATGTGTCTGTGTTCTCTCTGCATTTCCTCAGCCACTGGTCAAAACAATGACTGCTCCATCAGCTTTCAGATGTGAGCTTTGATACCGTGCAAGAGAGAGCAAGAGAGAGACAGAGAGAGAGAGAGCGCTCTGATCTACGGCAGGGTCAGCCCCAGTAGAGAATTAGATTTCAATCTGACAGCAACATTAAAAAAAAAACATCTTGAATAATTTGGAAAAAAAAGAAAAAAATCCCAAACAAACCGAGCCCGCCGGCCTGGCTCCTCGAGGCAATTTCCTAGGTTTCCATGGTTCACATGTCCATCAAAGCAAATCGCTGAGCTCTTAATGTCTGACGCGGCACTCAACAAATACTACATCAACAGCAGGTGAAAATGGGCATGACTACAGTATTTTGGCCACAATATACACTAATGCTTGATAAAGTTTGTAAACGTTTCTAAATTTCTACATCAATAAAATACTGCTCCATCAGCTTTCAGGTATGAGTTTTGATCCAAAACCATCAGATTTTCACACAAGTCCTCAAAAAAGATAAAGAGAATCTGATTAAACAAATGAGACATGCAGATTGTACAATGGGGCCACTGTCATTGCCGCAAGCTGTAGTGGTTTCCAAGCCATAATGTATGTACATATATAGATTGCTTGGCAAAAAGCTAATAAATTAAAATTAAATTAAATTTAAATTAAATAAATTAAAATTAGACAGAAATATTATACTTGGTCATTTATTTCCTGAGGAAAATGATCCAGCATTGCATCAGTATGTGAACCACGAGGATTAGTGTCAGATGTTTTCAATCAATGGGATGACAATCAGGTGAGCGTTCATGTTTTATTTAAAGAACAGAGATCTATCCCAGTCCGATCTTCACAACACATGTTTATAGAAGTGTATCATGACATGAAGATGTCTGAGGACCACAGAGATAGTTGTTGAGGCTCATCAGGCTGAAAAAGGTTTAAAAAAACAACAACCCATCTCTAAAGAGTTTAGACTCCATCAATCCACAGTCAGACGGATTAAATTCGACATCACTGTTACCCTCCCAGGAGTGGACCAACAAAGATCACTTCAAAAACATGGCCTGTAATGGTCCACGAGGTCACAAAGGAACCCAAGGTAACTTCTAAGCAACTAAAGGACTCTTTCACATGGGCTCATGTTAATGTTCAGGCCTCGAAATTAACGGTGTCCCGATGGCCACTGGCCACTAAAATTTAGGCCAGGACAACTAAAAAATCACTTTGGGACATTTTTGGGACAGTAGAAAAATAATCAACATCAGAATGTCCGCCCTTCATACGTTTGTCAGGCGCGCGACCCAGCTTTCGGCTCCCAAAAAGCCCCCCGAATTTGATCTGTGCTCTGCAATTACAGTGTGCGTGGGAGCCAGAGATGCGCTGATTCGTGACCCCGCCCATCGCCTTTGATCTGTATTCAGCACTATTACAGCGCGCGTGCGAATCACTTTCCCGCCAGTTCGCCAACATTCTATCCATGTAAACAACATTCAACCAATCACAGCTTCCAGCCAATCAAGGCATCCACCAAATATGGCAAACTGCAACTGTTTAATGTTTGGATATTTCCGGAATACGTTCGGTAAAACTCCCTAGCACGAATCATCCCGAATCATGCTTTCCGGACGATCTTCGTAAAGAATCGTGAGCTCAGTGATGTTCGGGAGATCAGCTGACAATGCCAAATATGGTCAACCGGCAAAGCTCGGGAATGTACGGTGTAGTTCGAGCTACCTCGTGAGTTTCGGTAAACTTCAAGTTTCCCGCAAAATGACGAGTGGAATTGCTGAAAACAGAAATATCAGTATGTTGTGATGTTGGGTCATGGTGCAGAGGACAATTCTCAAAGAAAGAAAATGTATTTTTTTTTATTTAAACAATTCGTCTTTGGTAAACATTTGTACATTGTATTAATAGTACTGCAGAGTCCACATAGATTACAGGGACCACTTGCTGTATCCTATGTAACAAGTGGAAAGTCTAGGCCAGAGTTTCTAGACTAGTGTAATGTATGTTTCTTTACAAATGTTTAACTAAGATAAGTAGTAGACTCAGCATATATCCTATGTAACAAGTGGGAAGAAAGTTTGAAAAGAAAGTATGTTTGGTTTGTCTTTGGTAAATTTGTAGACACAAGTCTAATAATAAACCGGACAAGACAAGTTTGAATTTGAGTTGATTTTAAGTTTATTTCAATTGACAATTAGCTTACACAGCAATACTGTACTCTGACTCAGCTTTATTGTTGTTGTAATACATACTTCCTGAAAACCAGGTTGGGACAGTCCATCCTCACTTTGGGACAGTTGGAATTTATTTTTGGGACAGTTCTGGGACAATAGGGGAAAAAAGTTAATTTCGAGGCCTGATGTTCCTGACTCCACCATCAGGAGAACACTGAACAACAGTGGTGTGCATGGCAGGGTTACAAGAACAAAGCTTTTTGGGGACTGTTCTCCAAAAAGAACATTTCTGCCCAAATACAGTTTCCTAAAGATCACCTGGACAAGCCAGAAGGCTTTTGGAAAAATTCTGTGGACAGATGAAAACAAAATATAACTTTTGGTTTAAATGAGAAGTGTTATGTTTGTAGAAAGAACCTTATCCAATCTGTGAAACATGGTGGTGGTAGGATCAGTATCATGGTTTAGGCCTGTTTTGCCGCATCTGCACCAGGACGGCTTGCTGTCACTGATGGAACAATGAGTTCTGAATAATTCCAGAGAACTCTAAAGGAAAAGGTCAGAACATCTGTGAACTGAATCAAGAAAAAGCAGGTCATACAGCAAAACAACGATCCTAAACAGACAAGTCGTTCTACCAAAGAATGGTGAAAGAAGAATAAAGATCATTGTAACCCTTCCCTGATGTGGGTGGAGTACAAGCACGGCAGGCGGGAGATGATATTCACACACACGTTTATTGTGGCTTTTCACCTTCACTTGCTCACTTTTAAGAGACACACATACACAAACACACACAGTCATGTTCTGGTCCGGGGAGCTCTCTTCTCTCTCCCTCCTTTTCTATGTTCCACCATCACTGCAACAAACACACCCACACACATAAAACATTAATTGACAACAGGTGTAATAATTTGGCCACTCACCTTCCCTGACCCCGCCCTCCATTCACAAACTGACACTTGGCCATGCCCCCACTGCCACATAACCCCACCGCCCGACTCAGGCCGGGGAACTGTCCGGCCTGCAGCGGACTACCCCCTGATGGGACAGGAAGTCTGCCACCACCATCTGCAACCCCGGCCTGTGGACCACCTTGAATTTAAATGGCTGGAGGGTGAGATACCAATGGGTAATCTGTGCATTGGCATCCTTCATGCGGTGGAGCCACTGCAGGGGCGTGTGGTCCAAACAGAGGGTGCCCCAGTAGGTAGTATTGGGGGGTGAGGACTGCCCACTTGATGGCCAGGTACTCCTTTTCGATGGTGCAGTACTTGCTTTCACACATCGAGAGCTTGCGGCTGATGTATAGCACGGGACTCTCCTCACCCTCCACCTTCTGGGACAAAACAGCCCCCTGTCCGATGCGCCCATCCATCTGTAAAATAAAGGAGAGAGAGAAGTCAGGGGAGTGTAAAAGTGGCCCCCCCACACAGTGCAGCTTTTACCTTAGTGAAAGCCTGTTGGCACTGCTCCGTCCCCAGGACTGGATCTGGTACTCCCTTTTTAGTGAAATCAGTCAGTGGGATGGTGACATCTGAATAATTAGGTATGAACCTATGATAGTAGCCAGCCAGCCCCAGGAATTGTCTCACCCCCTTTTTGGTCTTGGGCCTTGGGCAGGCCGCAATCGCTGCAGTCTTGTCAATTTGGGGATGCACCTGCCCATGACCCAAGTGGAAACCCAGATGCTGTACTTCTACCTGCCCAGTCGCACACCTTTTTGGATTAGCTGTGAGACCCACATGCCTTAGGACGGCCCTAAGGTGTTCCAGGTGCCACGGCCAATTGTTGCTATGCATAATGATGTTGTTGAGGTAACCTGCCACATAGGTGGTGTGAGGGCAGAGGATCTTGTCCATGAGCCACTGGAGCGTAGCAGGAGCCCCAAATAACCCAAAAGGAAGCGTGACAAATTGGTGTAATCCAAACAGTGTGGAAAAGGCCATTTTCTCTCAGGATAGAGGAGTCAAGGTGATCTGGCAATATCCCTTCGTTAAATCCAGTGTCGAATAAAAGTGAGCAATGCCTAACTGATCGAGCAACTCATCAATGCAAGGCATTGGGTAAGCATCAAATTTAGACACCGGTTTGACTTTTCTATAGTTCACACAGAACTGGATCAACCCGCCGGTCTTGGGAACCAGGACCACTGGACTGCTCCAGTCACTGTGTGATTCCTTGATTATGCTCATGTCAGGCATGGCCTTGAGTTCATCCCGAACCACCTTTTTTTTGTGTTTGGGCAAGTGGTAAGGGCGGCTATGCACCACCACTCCCAGGGCCATTTCAATGTGGTGTTCTATGAGGTGGGTGTGGCCAGGAAGGAGTGAGAACACGTTGGAAAATTCCTTTTGCAACTTGGCAACCTCCGTGAGTTTGGCTGGTGAGAGGTGGTCTCCACAAGGGAATGGAGCGGTTTGAGACGTTACTTTTTTTTACCTCTGGCCCCAGCTCCACCTTCTCCGGAACTACTGACACCAACGCCACAGGGACCCCCTTGTTCCAATGTTTTAACAGGTTGAGGTGGTAGATTTGCAGTGTCCTACCCCTATCTGTTCGCCTCACCTCATAGTTGATGTCCCCGACTCGCCGTGTGACCTAGATGGGCCCTTGCCACTTAGTAATTAATTTGGAGCTCGATGTGGGCAATAATATGACTACCTTGTCTCCCGGGGTGAACTCTCTAAGGCACATGCCCCTGTCGTACAGCTGGGCTTGATATTCTTGTGCCTTCCATAAATTCTCCTGGGTTAAGTGCATGAGGGTGTGGAGTTTTGCGCGCAGATCAAGAACGTACTGAATTTTGTTTTTACTAGGTGAAGGTCCCTCCTCCCAATTTTCTTGTAGAACATCCAAAATGCCATGCGGCTTCTCATCTCATCCCATTATCTCTAGCCGCTTTATCCTGTTCTACAGGGTTGCAGGCAAGCTGGAGCCTATCCCAGCTGACTACGGGCGAAAGGCGGAGTACACCCTGGACAAGTCGCCAGGTCATCACAGGGCTGACACATAGACACAGACAACCATTCACACTCTCATTCACACCTACGGTCAATTTAGAGAGTCACCAGTTAACCTAACCTGCATGTCTTATGCCCATATAATAACGCAAATGGTGAAAATCCTGTGGAGGCTTGCAGGACCTCTCATACTGCAAATAACAAGGGTTCGAGCCATTTATCCCAATTATGTGCATCTTCACTTACAAATTTCCGAATTAAGTTTTTGAGTGTCTGATTGACTCGTTCCACTAAGCCATCTGTTTGTGGGTGACAGACACTGGTGCGGATAGATTTAATTCCCAATAACCCATACAGTTCGTGCATTGTGCGTAACAAATTGGTCTGTCGGGATTTCTTTTGGAATCCCGACCTGGGAGATAACACAGAAGAGCACTTCCACAATACTGCGTGCTGAGATATTGCGGAGAGGCACAGCTTCTGGATATCATGTTGCATAGTCCACCAGAACTAAAATAAAGTGATATCCCTGTCCTGACTGATCTAATGGCCCGACGAGATCCATACCAATTCTCTCGAAAGGGGTCTCGATTGGAGAGGGTGCAAAGGCACTTTTGGAGTGGCCACGGGATTTACTAATTGGCATTCGCGGCACGCTGCACACCACTGACAAACGTCCCCGCGAATCCCTGGCCAATAGAACCGGGCCATTATTCAGGCTAGTGTTTTATCCTGCCCCAAGTGCCCAGCCATGGGATTAAAGTGAGCCACATGGAATACGAATTCCCTAAGACTCTGGGACTAACCACTGGGTTATCTGTTCACCGGTTTGAGTGTCTTGCATTACTCGATACAGCCTATCCTTAATAACAGCAAAATATAGGAAGGAGGGTGTCACATTTGGCTAGAGAGTTTGATCCTCGATTACTCTCACTTGGTCAAATGCATCATATAGTGTCTCGTCTTGCAACTGCTCTAATGGGAAATCCTCGAGGGGATCCCCAAAAGAGGGAGGAGGGGCAAGCTGCTCCTCACTCTTTGTATCGCCCTGATGCGGTGCTGACGTAGACAGCTCTGCGACAGCTTCCCCAGTCAATGCCACACCAGGATCTCCCATGACATACTAATGCAAGACCCACCACTTACTACATGTTACATCAATCCTTTGAACACTGGCCACTCAGTCCCCAAAATCAGCGAGTGGGTGAGGTGAGATTTAACCGCTGCCTTTATTCGATGCTTTTCTCTCCAAAATAGAATGTGGACAGACACTAATGGATAGCTGTGAACATCCCTGTGCTACACAGAACCTTCACCACTTGTGCTCTCTCCAATGCCTCACCTTGCACCAGGCTTTGGTGGACTGAGGTCTGATTACAGCCAGAATCCACCAATGCATGATACATATCCCCTTGAACACTTACCGGTATACAATATGCTCCGGCCCGATCGGGGGCGGTCTCTGGCGCATTGGGGATCTGGACCACTGCTCCTACCTCCATTGCGGAGCACTGACTCTGGAGATGTCCCGGCTCCCTGCAGCACCAGCCCAGGCTTCCCCTTTGCACTGGTGTTATGGGCGTCACTCACCTGAGGGGGAGAAGACACAGACCCGAAAGGGGAAGACGGGAGGACACCACAGGTGCAATGGGCTGGCTGGGGGGGAGAAGAGGAGGTGACATGTCCGCCTGCCGTCGGAACCGCCACTAGATGGTCCTCTACCAATTCGATGGCTTGATCCAGAGATAACACTGGACCCACTCTGCCATTCCTTCCAGAAGTCACACAATGAACTGTTCAGTGTTGCAGTTGTCCACCCTCAGCCACCGCCAGCAGGTGTCCCAGAGCTGTTGGCCAAACATGAACGGCCAGCCGACCTCCTCCAATTTCAGCGTCCGGAAGCGCTGGCGATGTTGTTCCAAGGAGCAGCCAACACGCTGCAGGATGGCTTACTTCAAGTCAGCATATACGAGCTGGCTGTCGGCGGGGATCTGCTGCACAGCGAGCTGTGTCTCACCAGTCAATATTGGGAGTAGGCACGCTACATGACCGGCCACCCCCATGCTTTGGGCGCTTGCTCAAAGAGTGCTAGGAAGACTTCCAGATCGTTGTGCGGGCCCATCTTCGTGAGGGTGACGTGGGGAAGATCCACTGCAGTGGCGATCGAGGACCCTGCCGACACGAGCAGGTGCCAGAATGCCTGGCGATCTTCCTGCTGGGCCAGCATCAAGGCTTCGAAGCATTGTTCTTGCTCCTTCCGGAGGGTGATCAGTGCTTGATGGTTTTGCTGAGCGGTAACAAGGGCATGGATGAGATCTTTGAATGGTGAGGACTCTGTGGGGTGGTTCCCTTCCATACTCCTGGGTTTCAGCACTATTGTAACCCTTCCCTGATGTGGGTGGAGTACAGAAGTACGGCAGGTGGGAGATGATATTCACACACACGTTTATTGAGGCTTTTCAGCTTCACTTGCTCACTTTTAGGACACACACACACACACACACACACACACACACACACACACACACACACACACACACACACAGTTGTGTTCTGATCCAGGGAGCTCTCTTCTCTCTGCTCCCTCCCTCCTTTTCTATGTTCCACCATCACTGCAACAAACACACACACACAACATTAACTGACAACAGGTATAATGACTTGGCCACTCACCTTCCTTGACCCCACCCTCCATTCACAAACTGACGCTCAGCCATGCCCCCACTGCCACAATCATGTTTTGGAATGAACAAGTCAAAGTCCTGACCTTAATCCAACAGAAATGTTGTGGTGAAACCAAGCAACATCCCAGAGTTCTGCTCTGTATACAGGAACAAGTTGTTTCATGAGAAAAGGAGGACTCAGAGATGTTTCTTCTGCACTGGAATGGAGTTTGAGCCACATAAACATAAGGTACAACATAACTAATAGTGTGTTAGTCGAAGGTCAGGGATGTTTGATCAGGTTGTTTGTATTAGAGGAAGCTGCAGTTCCTGCTCCCAATATTTCCACAGTTCACACTTTGCAGGCTGATTTGCTCTGATTAGATTTGATCTCTAATGTCTAATATCACCACCAGCTGTCAAGATTATGCTAAAACTCTCCACAGATCACTTGCATTATCCTGTTAGAGAAAACGATTCCTCATTACATAACGCACAGGCCTTTACATTTACACCCACTTCTTTATGTCTGGTGAAGCTCACGGGAATGAAGTGAAACAAGAGCTGATGCTCTCCCTCACTGAAGCACAGCAGGAGTCCTTCACAAAGGGTCCATGCTGTATAATACACTTACAGTGTATACACACACACACACACACACACACACACACACAGAGGTATAAAGTCTAATGAAGTGCAGACACGTACGAAGGGAAAGACACAAACAGGAAGGTGTGCAGGTTGGACTGTTGTTTTTGGATGCTGTCCTGGTGAAGGGGTTCATCTCACTCCATAACTCTGCTGATTATTTTCTCCTGAATGTTCATCATAAAAACCAAAACTCATACCATTTCAGGTGGGGATGAGGAAACTAAGGTGGGGAAAAAAAATCAACAAATTAATAAAAGAGAGATGTTTATACTATTATTCACAAGCTTTCAAATATGAAGAGAAAGAAAGAAGAGGGGTAAGAAAAAAGAATGAAAGGAAAGCAAAAGGAGAAAAAAGAAGAGGCAACAAAAGTAAAAGAAAAAAGCAAAAAAAGAAAAACATGGGAAAGGAAAAAAGAAAGGAGAAAGAAATGGAAGAGGGAAACGAAAAGAAAGAAGAAACAGATAATGGAAAGAAAGAGAAACTGGGAAGATGGAAAGACAAAATTGTGGTTGAGGCCACGCCCACTTTGGTAATGACACTGCTGTATGTACAGGATGTTACACAGAGAAAGATTTATTATCCATGTTCATGCACAGCCAATGACAAGTGTGAGTGAGTGTGTGTGTGTTTCATATACTACTGAGGACCAAATGTCCCCACAAGGATAGTAAAATCTGACAATTTCAACCTTGTGGGAACATTTGGATGGTCCCCACAAGGAAATTGGTGGTGTTGTGTTTAAAAAAAAAAAAAGAGCCAAAAAGTTTCCTTTTCATTACTGAGGTTAGGGTTAGGTGCAGGAACATTAATTAATTTCAATAATAATTATGTCAATGAAAGAAAGAAAGCACAGCTTTATTCATCACACACTTGTGAAATTCCTCTCTGCATTTAACCCATCTGAAGCAGTGAACACACACATGCACACACACGTGAGCAATGAGCACACACACATACCCAGAGCAATGGGCAGCCATGCTAACAGCACCCTGGGAGCAGTTGGGAGTTAGGTGCCTCGCTCAAGGGCACCTCAGCCCAAGGCTGTCCCATATTAACTTAACCTGCATGTCTTTGGACTGTGGGAGAAATCGGAGCACCCGGAGGAAACCCACACAGACACGGGGAAAACATGCAAACTCCACACAGAAAGGCCCCCGCTGGCCTCAAACCCAGAACCATGCTAATCACTTACACCACCGTGCCGCCCAATGGAAGGTCCTCACAAGGATAGTGAGACAAACGTGTGCATGTTGTGTTACTGAATAATGATGTGTGGACTGAAGAAAGTCAGACGTTAATTATCAAGAGTGAAGGTAAATGCAGTTTATTCCAGCAGCCAGCTGTTTGGGCTTCAAGCTCAGATCAGCGAGGATGAGGACAGGGTCATCCTCACCTCAGTCTTCCTCTCTGATTGGTCAGAAGCTGATTCCAGTTTGACTCCAGCAGCTCTGTAGGATTCACATTAGTGCACTGGATAAGAGCGTCTGCTAAATGCCATGTAATGTAATGCAATGCACTGTTTTCACGCGTTATCGTTTCTACGGTAACGGCGTGTGACTTGTACCACAGAGGCAGCACATTCACAGATGTCAAAATGAGTGTAATCACAAATACGGTGGAGAAAATTATTGAACGTTTCTGGAAGGAGGCTCCAGTGTCAGTGACCTGTAACAGTCTGGGCTCAAGCTGCTCGGAGAAAAGTCTTCAGGATGGAGGAGTTTACACTCTGCAGGTTCTTCACAACATGACAAGCTGAGGGAAAGAAAGCAGCACACTGGAGAGAAGCTGGAGAGGTTTATACTCTGATACATGCAAGCAAGCAAGCAAGAAGATACATGAAGTAAAAAAGTAACCACACTAAAGCAAGAAAGGACATACCTACAGAGAAAGAAAAAAAATGAGTTACAGAAGAATGAATGAATACAGGAAGTAAAGAAGGAAGGCGGGAGCCACACTAAAGAAAGAATGAAAAAACAAAAACTACACAGGAAAGAAGGTGAAAATTAAGAGAGGCCTTTGAGCGAATGAGTTTATAGGAACTATACCAATATTAACCTCCTAAGGCCCAAGCTGATTTTTACATGCATTTTTTATTTCTCTTTGCTATTTGGGCTTATTAGAACCTGATTAGAATAAAAACTAAGCATCATCTTTTGATAAGATGTACTTTTAGAGAAAAAGTATGTCCACATATGTGGATTCTTGTTCCGAATTTCCATAAAGTGCTGTCCACACATGTGACCGCTAAGCCCTAGGAGGTTAAGTGTAACTATAAATGGATAAAAAGCAGTACGACATCTGATCATTGAACAAATAAATAAAAAAATAAGAGCAACAGGGCTCCCCATGCATTTCCTCTGACTACACATGAATACAAATCCTCTCTTATGAAAACGTTGCAGAAGACAAACAAGGTTCATAAAAGCGCGCGCGACACACACACACACACACACACACACACACACACGTATACAACAGTGAACTGGCAAATCCGTCAGTCTGCTGGGTTTATTATGGAAGAGCAGGTGACAGAAATCAGATTTTCTTCCGATATTAAAAATCCGTCATCAGCCAAAGTTCCTCCGTCCAAAGAACAGGACGGAAGCGCAGAAGTCCGGGGCGGCATGGCTCATATCCTCACGCCGGTGGCTTTCGGCGGCAGTTGCCATGGAAACAGAGGTGGCTGGCAGGAGCATCGCTGAGCTATTAAAGTGCCATAATGATTCTCCTGCACATGGGGGAAGGACGGCAAGAGCGCTGTTCTTTTCTGAATGCAAATGACAGACAGGAGAAGATTAAATGACTATAGAGTTAAATATATTATTCATCTGACTTAAAGGGGAAAAGGGAAATAAGGAAAGGACCAGAAAAACGTGAAGCGAAAAGAAATGAGGAAAAGGAAGAAATTGCGTGAGATCATGATCAGGTGAAGACAAAGGGACACACTAACGGACTTTATTTACTGTTTCCTTTCCCTCTGGGTTATGGAAGGGATAAAGCACCTTGGAGGTGTGCTGTAGTAGAAAAAACATCAACGTCAGGGTCGTGCGATGAAGCACAGTCATGTTTATACAACTCAAAGCTGAATGAAATATTTATCCGTTTAGAGCTACATTTAATTTTATGAAACATCGACAAAGAAGGTTCACTGTGGAAAGAAAGAAAGAAAGAAAGAAAGAAAGAAAGAAAGAAAGAAAGAAAGAAAGAACCACACTGTAAGAAAGGAAAAAATGAAGGAAGGAAGAAAAGAAAGAACCACACTGTTAAAAAAGAAAGAAGCACATTGTAAAGAAGAAAGGAAAGAAAAACGAACAATTGTAAAGAAAAAAGAAAGAAAAAGAAAAACAAAGAACCACACTAAAGAAAGAAACAACTTTGTTGAAAGAAAGAAACAAACAAACAAAGGAAAAAACAAAGAATCGCATTAAAGAAAGTAAAAGAAAAAGAAAGAAAGACTCACAGGAATGAATGTGTGAGCACAGCATTAAATGTAACTATAAACATAATAATGTGACACTTTTAAACGTTAGCTAGAAGATGATTTCAGGTTCACTCAGCTAGCTCCATCACTCATCCACAGCTAGCTGCTAAGCGCTAATCCACGTGAAACCCGATAGCAAGATTCATGTTGATTAAGTAGCAGAGTGGAATGTTGGCGGAATGTAACTGTCCTGAAGGAATAACGCATGTCCACCACATGGAAGTGTGCACTGAAGGATCGCCGTCCCCTCAGTGGGAAGATCACGTTACCTGAGCTCCACACTGCACCACCGTGATGGATGGCCCGTGCTTGTTCTGGGACACTTAAACATGTTTTTCCTCAATGGAGACTTCTGGGACAGGGGAAAATCCACAGCTGAATCATGGAACTCGCTAATTCCTGAAGATGGTGTTTCAAAAGAGGCGGCGCTTCGAGAGCTGGTGTGGATTTCCCACATGGGGCTGTGTAAGAGAAGTGGAATGTGGTTTTGTGGCTTTAACACTGAAAACATGCTCCATCGTTACACAACTTAACGTTGTGTGATGAGTGCAGCCAAGTTGCAGAGGTAGTTCTTTGTCTATTATTTATATGTTTGTATTCCACTGTGTTGTTGAATTCTCATTTCGGATTGGTTAGAAGCTGCTGAATAATTTATATAGCAGCAGCTCGGACTGTCATGCAAATCAAATTTACATTAGTGTGCTCATTCTAATACATTACTGTTTCTATAGTAACAACAACTTCACGGGGAATTGTACGGCAAATGCTTTACATAATCTAAAGCTACTAATAATTAACCAAATTAAAAAAACATTATCCACTAAAATAAAAACTATTGTGATAAACATTGGTGATGTGGTAAAGCTTTCTGTAAACTAAAGAGATGTTTATTTAACATTTCTGGAAGCAGTTTTTAGTGTCAGCACTTTGCGACAGTTTTCCGCCATGGGAAAGTCTTCAGGAGAGAAAAATGTTCTGACATTAAATGCAACTATAAACGGATAAAAATACAACATGTTGATCTAAAATAAAATATTGTACTCCTTGGCACATTTCTGTGGTATAAACGGAATAGTGAAACATCTTTTTGAAAATAATAAATTGTAACTCTTCACATCAGGCTGCATCATCTCAACCGGTCATTGATTAATTTCTTATACCAGCATGCCCCTGAGTGTTTTCTTGACAATCCAGTGTGAACTGGCTCTGGACTAGACCTGATTAAAGTTCAGCAGCAAGGGCAATACATTGTTCTTCTGGCTGAGAACTGATGGTGCTTAATTGCACTTGGAATGTCTTGCCATTTCATCTTCACACTTAAGATTTCATCATCTTTGTCCTTGAGTTTTTATCATTAAAAGCACAAGTGACGGAAGCAGAAGGTTGGCTGAACTTGACAGGAAGAAAACATGATGGTAGCTTTGTGTCTGCTTCCATCTGGTGGTCAAGTGACTCCTGTACACATTTTTAAGAACGGTCTATTCCAGGAAAAGGACACAAATGGAAGCTGGGTCATAGAGACTGTACCAGTCTGTGGTGCTGAAGAAGAAGCTTGGTTTGTGGAGAAAGTTCTCAGAACCTCACTGATCATCCTGAGCTGTAGGTAGTACCCCAAAGAATAAGTTCTGTAGTGGAAATGACGTTCCTGTCCAGGGTTGCTGGACTTACTCTCCATAACAGGCTGAGAGAGCCTTTGGATCAAGAGGAACCAGTTGAGGTAGTCTGGTAGCTTCTTGCAAGGATGTCCCCTGGTTTGCTCTTGGTAGAGCTGTATGAGGTATTTCCTACAGGGTCCCATGGGCAAACCCAGGACCCACTGGAGAGATTTTTATCACAGCTGATTTGGGAAAATCTGAGGATCCAAACAACCCAAGAGGAACTGGAATTCTTTGACACAGGAGAGAGAATTCTGGGCTGAACTTCTCAGCTTATTGTCACCACCATAACCCCATCAAGAAAAGCAGAAGGTAAATCAATCAATGAATGAATTTATATTCCAGTTCCTGGAAATCTACCTGCCTGGTTGAGTCACCTTCACAGTACAGCCACATCCACCTAGTCCCACCAAACCCTGTTATTCATTTTGGGTCATTTATTTTTCTCATAAACATTTACAAAGTGCAAACACAACCGTTCTTAATCAAATGAAATAAAGTTATTGTTGAACTGCAAGCTCTCTGTTGCATCAATCTTTAAAATGTAAAATCTGACATGGGTTTGTGTTTTGACTTGCAGGAAGCTTATTTTGCAAGAGTTGTACTTGGTTGAATTGTATGCTATCATGGAATGAGGTATACGCAAACATCTTTTCACAAATACACAATTTCAAACATTCATCCTCTCCCATGTTTATTCAATTCCTTTCTTTCCATTTATAAAGACTATTAAAATAGTTTATTTATGAAGTTAATTAAATATTTGACGTTTGAGTAATGTGGCACTGTGAACCCAAGACACAGAACCATACCGCCATCTACTGATGCACTGCTGCCATTGTGGAATTTCATTCCATTCCATTCCAAATATATTCTGCTTCATTTGTGTCTCCATCAACAAAAGACTGGTTCCTAAAGGTTGTCACAGCCAGGGTGGCAGCAGGGTTGAGCTCTCTCTGTCATATCTGTGAAGATACTCAGTCATCCAGGTACATAGTAATCTGTGGTTGGTAGAAGAGAGCAACTGGACTTGCTTGAAAGGTCTTGAAGACGTTTCGCCTCTCGTCCGAAAGGCATCCTCAGTTCTGTCTGTCTAATAGGGAGTATCAAGTATTTATCCTCTCATGGATCATCATAGAATCCAAATCAGAATGCTGATGGCTGCATTGTAGGTGGCTGATAGATGTCTTGGACACCCACCTCTGTTCAGTGATGGTCGTTCCAGGTTGACAAAAATGAATGATCCTCTCTGGCTAAGATGTCTGCCACTTTTCTGGAAGTCCTCTCATATTCCTGCACCAGTCGAAGGGAACTCATCCCAAAGTGCGTAGAAACATATCTGTGAAGATACTCAGTCATCCAGGTACATAGTAATCTGTGGTTGGTAGAAGAGAGCAACTGGACTTGCTTGAAAAGTCTTGAAGACGTTTCACCAGTTGCTCTCTTCTACCAACCACAGATTACTATGTACCTGAATGACTGAGTATCTTCACAGATATGTTTCTACGCACTTTGGGATGAGTTCCCTTCGATTGGTGCAGGAGTATGAGAGGACTTCCAGAAAACTGGCAGACATCTTAGCCAGAGAGGATCGTTCATTTTTGTCAACCTGGAACGACCATCACTGAACAGAGGTGGGTGTCTATGACATCTATCAGCCACCTACAATGCAGCCATCAGCATTCTGATTCAGATTCTATGATGATCCATGAGAGGATAAATACTTGATACTCCCTATTAGACAGACAGAACTGAGGATGCCTTTCGGACGAGAGGCAAAACGTCTTCAAGACTTTTCAAGCAAGTCCAGTTGCTCTCTTCTACCAACCACAGATCTCTCTGTCATCAAATGCCCCAACGGCATGAGCCTCAAACAGCCTCTGACATCTAAAATCCACTCCTGGCCTTCACGTGGCGGAACTGTTTTCACAGACAAGGAGAAGGGGCGTAAGGCGGGCTACTGGTGCCTTAAAACCAGTTGCTTCAGGCAGATGGAGCTCGCTAGCCTGGGAGGGCAGTCCATCTAGGGGAAGGAAAACCCTGATTTCAAACCTCCGCTGCCTTGCGGCCACATCCCCATATGGAAAAGGCTATGGAAGTAAACCCAGACAGAAAAATCTAAAGTGGAGTCCTGTAGGTGGTTGGCTGTCAGTCTGGACTACCTTCCAGCAACTCCTGCAGCCAAACTCTCCCCAAGTGTAATGCCTTGCATTCCATTGGACCCTATCAGTGTGGCCAAGAGGGGGGCCCTGATGACTAGGCAACACTAGACCTCCATACAGTCTGCCCAGGCTTGCACTCGGGAGAGGTCACTCCAGTCTTATGATCGGTGAGAGCACAACGTGGAAGACAGAAGTTACAAGTTATAAGTTCCTGCTCAACTGGCATAAGAGCCAGACGCCAAGGGTTGTCTTTGATGGTTGGAGGGATGATCGCGTCCCATTGGTCAACTACCACCTGCCTCAAGCTGGGCAGCCCCCAGCCAGTAAGGTGTTGACCTGTCACGATCCGCCTGCTTCAGTGGGTGCCTGTAGCTTAGAAGCTGTAGTTCAACAAGCGGATCACTAAACAATGCACCAGGCAATAGTCAGAGGAGAGAAAACAACGCAGGAAGCAGAGACAGCAAAGACAAGAAACCCAGGTCCCCAATCCGCATTCCCAGTTCACCTGCAACCTGTGCGGGAAAGACTGTCACGCAAGGATCGGACTGCTGAGTCACTCCAGATGCTGCTCTCAACAGGACTGACTGCTACTAATGCGCAACCCATTATCTCATGAGACAGACGGATGCTTACTACTACTACTACTACTACTACTACTACTACTACTACAAAAAGCTCACAAACATCCTTCTTGATTTCATGGGAATGTTACAGCAAATACGGACATGTGGATGCCAAAAACGAGCCCTTTGTTTATGTCTTTAGCTCTTAAAGCCCATTTAAAACAACCCAAAAAGTCTAAATGCAAAGTTACTCACCAGGCATGAAAAAAAGTGCAGAGACATTATTCAGCTAAAAGTAGAATTATTGAGACCACAACATAGTTTCAATATTGAATATACAAGTTAATTAAAAAAGTATCTCCACTGAAATATACTCAAACTTTTCAGAGTAAAAAGTGAATATTTGTAATGGAGGAAAATAACTGATCTTGCATGGCTTGCTAGCTGTTTAAGGAAAATGTTATGCTAGCTCAAACAAATATCTAGAGAATTTCAGTTACTGATTAGCTAATGTTTAATAACCCTGCTGGGGTGAATGCTAAGGCATATTAGCAAAACAATACTGAAGTAGTTAGCTCATTTAACAAACTAATTTACAGAACTTAACTAGGTAGCAAATTTGACTACAATGTAAATAGCTAATTTATTAAAATTTAATTGAGCTAAGTTAACTTTTTAAGACTTTAAAGCTAGACTCCCTTTCAGATTTCTCAAATTTAGGCCATAAAAAGAATTTTCCCCGAC
Source organism: Neoarius graeffei (assembly GCF_027579695.1). NCBI lineage: Eukaryota > Metazoa > Chordata > Actinopteri > Siluriformes > Ariidae > Neoarius > Neoarius graeffei. The sequence goes on from NC_083586.1 coordinate 19,329,538, forward strand.
ACCCAATTATTTTTTTTTAGTGGACTGAAAGCTACTGAATCCGAATCATAGACTTCGATTTTATTACTTTTTTCCCTAAAAGAACAATTAATTAATTTAGAGCCCCGTGGCCCTAAATTCTCCACCATTTTTTCTTGTCTCGCCGTGACCTAAACCAAGATACTACGTCATGCATGATGTGGGGGTGGGGTTTCCCCTTTCGCAAGGCATTGTGGGATACAAATTTGCAACCTGAGAGAACAATGGAGCACGTGAGTGTGCGCTTGAAACACGGAAGACCGATTACAGTAACGGAAAGTGAGAAGAAAAGGCCCTGTATTGCGAAGGAAAGGAAAGGAAATGCAGGACCAAACTAATAAATACTGGCGATCGTATCCTATCACTCCTTCAATCAAACTTTAGGGCTCATCGGGTGGGTTATACAGGAAATTCACGAGGTTATACTAAAGTCGAGTTTAGGAAAGTCCATTAGTGGCGTTACAAAGATAGAGGAGGGTTCGTATTCCCAAAACTATTACTTCTGATCACTATGTTTGGCAAAAACATAAGCAAACACAAAAATCAAAAAGATGAATGTAACAGGCAGGCGGGATCAATGTCACTTTCGTTTTTTTTTTAATTGTCACTTAACACAAAACACAGTTTTCAGCAGTTTCAAAATAAACTGTGTCCACTTTCCCCACTTGATTTCAGCCAGGGGAAGAGGTCCTCTCACTGCACGCACAGCACCGGGCTCGCGCTCCATTCACAAACCAGTGCTTGACCACGCGCCCGCTGCCACAGTGAAAAAGAACCTTATACTGTCTTGCTCAATGAAATAAACTGCACAGTATGATAGTGAATCAAGAGGTTGTTCACCAGAAGTTGTGCAATATAGGTGTATAGTCTAATTACACACATTTTCACTCAGCGGTCTTCACCATCGCAATGATAAAAAAGGACCTTCTGTGTAAGCTATCTAATTCACAGGAATAATATTTACATTGTGAAATCAATACATAATTTTCCTTATGACGAACGAATATTGGCTCGAATACGCTCAGTGAAAAATGGACTTTAACGAGATGAGGCTCAAGTTCACCTCAAAAAGATACATATTTGGGCTAATTACAACTTGTTCTTCATTAATTACCATATTTACGATAGGGAGAAACATACTAACCAGCATTTGATGTATTGGATCCATTGGCTCCGTCATATTTTCTGTCACAACTTGAGTACTGAACTTGCAATGTGAATGTCATGATTAGCTCCTCGTCCCGCGGCAAAATGACGTAACTGGGTCAGTTAATGAAAACTTGTGCATGAGCACACCGGACTTCCTCTGTCTGCTTGACTCCGCAGGCACATGATTTCATGTACATTATTTGCTCGGGAATCCCCTCAAAATAAATAATTTCCCAGCCACAGAATAGCCTGTTTTTTGTTTGTTTGCTTTGTTTTTTGGGATATTACAAAAATAAACATATATCATAATGACCAAATTTCAGAGGGAACTAAATTTCACTGATTTTATGAAATTGAAAGGGTGTCTTGCTTTAAAGGCAGGGTAGGTCATTTTGCAGAAACTAGCAAGTGTAAGCTAGCTTTTGAAAGTATACAAATGAAAAATCCCACTCCCTCAAAAATATATGAACGCACACTGCCTGATTACTGCTGGAGGACGAGTCCACGATACCTGTTTTCAACCAACAGGGAACAAGTTTCATTTTGATTCGTGCACCAAATTTTGAAACATTCAGAGCATTCTGACCAAAAATAAATTGGTTTGGAACCTGAAAAGTTGATTCCCAACCGGAACTAAAATACGGCTGTTTTTTCCAGTGCAAACCATGACATCATCAGTGAACATATCATTACTTTGGAGAGGAAATGCAGTGCAGCAATGGAGAACACAATGGAAAAGGATACATCTTCAGAAAAAATAGACCACAAACATATCTGCGATCAGGGATGCAAACACAACCATGGTCAAAAAAGAGTGAGGTAGCGCGGTGACGCGGACCCCCCACCACCACCACACACACACACACACACACAATATCAGTCAGACAACAGTTTCAACAAAACAGAACATTTATTTAATACTATTATTTATTAATTCAGTTCCCAATCCATCTTCAGTTCCCCACCCCAAAGTCAGTCCATCTTTACTCCCTTCACTTTTAATCCAGGTCTGTAGTGTGAAATGTTCTCGGCTGTGTTTTTGTTTAAAAATGTTTTCCAAATTGTAGCTGTGTTTAATTCATATCCAGAGAAATATATATTCCAATATAATATACTCAGCATAAACATTTTAAATAGATTCTATATTTTTGGTCCATCCATGACATATTACTAAAGTAGCCTATTTACTGTTGTTGATGTGGGTCACTTGCTGTTAGCCAATTCACTTTCTCGTACCAGGAGAGCTGAAAGGAACGAGTATTATTCCCGACCTTTTTCACCAAGTCAGTTTGAGGCGTTGGTCTACCCTGCTCTTTAATTTTAATTTTTTCCTCGAAAGGAAGACTGGCAAAAGGCTTCACCAAAATTAAATCAGCAATGCTTGGCCTCCGTGCGCAGCTTTCTTGCTAGCTGACTAGCCCCCTCAAGTTCAAGTTCAGTCACTCAAATAAACGCAATTTCTGGAACTAAGATAGCAAACTTGACAACACTATATTTACACTTTATTTACAATGAAAATATATACAAACTAAAAAAGCTGGTAGAAACCGTATATGAAATCGAAATGTAAGCCGATCTCTTACAATACACCACAGCACTTGCGAATCCGCATGGGACTGAACTGAAATTCACCGCTGCCTGTCTATATTTGAAACAAGCTGTCAATCAAAGAAAATATCCGGCCGCTTTCACCAATCACCAGTCTCCTCGCGGAAACTGCCATGTCCCTCCCATGTGAGGCTCGGAGTCCGTAGGCGGGCATTTTCGCAGTATTTGTCCAATAATCGTCTTGCATTTTGAGATTGAAAAGCACATAGCTCCCAAATGCCGTTGAAGTCCACTGAGGCTGGGAGTCTGTGAGACTCCGTGGGCGGGCGTTTTTGCAGTATTTGTCCAATAATCGTCTTGCATTTTGAGATTGAAAGCGCATAGCTCCCAATGCCATTGAAGTGCACTGAGGCTGCGCTGCATCGCGCTGTCACGAGGGGGAAAAACTCACGCGCACATTAGGCGAACTGGGGAAAGTTATAACGGAATATATCCACCAGGGGGAACCAAACGTTGTATGGTCTGCACAGTACTCGGGTCTATCATTACTACCAGAGTGGATTACCGGAGAGCACCCCCCCCCCCCCCCCCCCCCAAAAAAAAACTCTTCGGATCTGCACGAATTACACAAGTCGCCCAAAATGCCAGGGAAAAAGCGGAATGCGCCTAAAAGCGCGCCGTTTGCACGCTTGTGCAATAACGGAACAAAAGCTCATACATAATCAATGTGCGCTGCCATCTTGCTCATACTTTCTTACCTCCATTATGTATCATGCAACACCCTCCATTCATGACACAACCTTGATTACAATGGTTCCACTCAAAACTGGTGAAAATGTGGGTTGGTTCACGAGCAGCTACCAATGTTCAAAGGATCCTGAACAGAACTGGTTCAAGAACCCATCCCCTGTTGGTCGAAAAGGGGTATGAGAGAGTGTGTTGGGGGTTGGGGAGGAGCATGCACGTTGTTATCATATCCACTACCTCGTGTCTCAATAAGAAAACACCCAACATTATCATAATGAATGCAAACAACGAACATGGCTATTGCCAGTAGTCACAGCTCTTGACTAGCATGCTAGCTTTAGCAATACGTCTGATACCCCTTTTCCATCAAATCAGTTCCAGGGCTGGTTTAGGGCCGGTGCTGGTTCACAACTCGTTCAACTTGCGAGCTACAGTGGTGCTTGAAAGTTTGTGAACCCTTTAGAATTTTCTATATTTCTGCATAAATATGACCTAAAACATCATCAGATTTTCACACAAATCCTAAAAGTAGATAAAGAGAACCCAGTTAAACAAATGAGACAAAAATATTATACTTGGTCATTTATTTATTGAGGAAAATGATCCAATATTACATATCTGTGAGTGGCAAAAGTATGTGAACCTTTGCTTTCAGTATCTGGTGTGACCCCCTTGTGCAGCAGTAACTACAACTAAACGGTTCCGGTAACTGTTGATCAGTCCTGCACACTGGCTTGGAGGAATTTTAGCCCATTCCTCCGTACAGAACAGCTTCAACTCTGGGATGTTGTTGGGTTTCCTCACATGAACTGCTCGCTTTGGATCCTTCCACAACGTTTCGATTGGATTAAGGTCAGGACTTTGACTTGGCCATTCCAAAACATTAACTTTATTCTTCTTTGACCATTCTTTGGTAGAACGACTTGTATGCTTAGGGTCATTGTCTTGCTGCATGACCCACCTTCTCTTGAGATTCAGTTCATGGACAGATGTCCTGACATTTTCCTTTAGAATTCACTGGTATAATTTAGAATTCATTGTTCCATCAATGATGGCAAGCCGTCCTGGCCCAGATGCAGCAAAACAGGCCCAAACCATGATACTACCACCACCATGTTTCACAGATGGGATAAGGTTCTTATGCTGGAATGCAGTGTTTTCCTTTCTCCAAACATAATGCTTCTCATTTCAACCAAAAAGTTCTATTTTGGTCTCATCCGTCCACAAAACATTTTTCCAATAGCCTTCTGGCTTGTGCATGTGGTCTTTAGCAAACTGCAGACGAGCAGCAATGTTCTTTTTGGAGAGCAGTGGCTTTCTCCTTGCAACCCTGCACACCATTGTTGTTCAGTGTTCTCCTGATGGTGGACTCATGAACATTAACATTAGCCAATGTGAGAGAGGCCTTCGGTTGCTTAGAAGTTACCCTGGGGTCCTTTGTGACCTCGCTGACTATTACACGCCTTGCTCTTGGAGTGATCTTTGTTGGTCGACCACTCCTGGGGAGGGGAACAATGGTCTTGAATTTCCTCCATTTGTACACAATCTGTCTGACTGTGGATTGGTGGAGTCCAAACTCTTTAGAGATGGTTTTGTAACCTTTTCCAGCCTGATGAGCATCAACAACGCTTTTTCTGAGGTCCTCAGAAATCTCCTTTGTTTGTGCCATGATACACTTCCACAAACATGTGTTGTGAAGATCAGACTTTGATAGATCCCTGTTCTTTAAATAAAACAGGGTGCCCACTCACACCTGATTGTCATCCCATTGATTGAAAACACGTGCCTCGAATTTCACCTTCAAATTAACTGCTAATCTGAGAGGTTCACATACTTTTGCCACTCACAGATATGCAATATTGGATAATTTTCCTCAATAAATAAATGACCAAGTATAATATTTTTGTCTCATTTGTTTAACTGGGTTCTCTTGATCTACTTTTAGGACTTTTGTGAAAATCTGATGTTTTCGGTCATATTTATGTAGAAATATAGAAAATTCTAAAGGGTTCACAAACTTTCAAGCACCACTGTAGCGGAGAACCAGTTTGCTTTTCCATATCTCGGGGTGCTAAGGGGAGCCATGTCATTACGTCGCTGTATATGTCAGTTATGTCGCTGCGTTTGCATAAACCTTGGTGCAAACATCGAAGCAACAACAACAACAATAATGGATGACTTCGCGTTTGTACAGCTGCTGCTTCTTGTCGCTTAAAAATGGCGACCTTTCGCGATCTTGCTATTGTTGTTGGTCTTAACAACTCCACCCCCCCGCTGACGTAAGCGGTTCTTTCCTCTGGCCCAGCAGAGAGTTGGTGCTAGCCTGGAACAGGTTTTTCTGGCCCAGAGCCAGTTCTTTGTCAGTGGAAACAGAAAACCCGGTTCCAAACTAAGCACTGGCCCCGAACCAGCCCTGGAACTGATTTGGTGGAAAAGGGGCATGAATAGTCCTGTTGGAAGACTCCGGTCATGCGCAATGAGTGCACGGGCAGGACGTGCGCAAGCCAGGCCGGCCATCCAAACATTTCATTTGGACCAACTGTCGTGGACAATGTTTTTTTTGTTGTTGCTGTTGTTGATTTATTCATTGCTGTGAGGATAGAAAGAAAATTTAAAGAAAAATAACAAAAACGTTTCTGAAGTAAATTACATACCCTACCTTTAATATTAGTTTTTACATGAGAGGAGATGTCTCATCTCATCTCATTATCTCTAGCCGCTTTATCCTTCTACAGGGTCGCAGGCAAGCTGGAGCCTATCCCAGCTGACTACGGGCGAAAGGCGGGGTACACCCTGGACAAGTCACCAGGTCATCACAGGGCTGACACATAGACACAGACAACCATTCACACTCACATTCACACCTACGGTCAATTTAGAGTCACCAGTTAACCTAACCTGCATGTCTTTGGACTGTGGGGGAAACCGGAGCACCCGGAGGAAACCCACGCGGACACGGGGAGAACATGCAAACTCCACACAGAAAGGCCCTCGCCGGCCCCGGGGCTCGAACCCAGGACCTTCTTGCTGTGAGGCGACAGCGCTAACCACTACACCACCGTGCCACCCTGAGAGGAGATGTGTAAGGAGAAAAATATTGTTTTGTTTTTTTTGCCTCAAGGAAATTTACTCGAGTAAGAGACTTGTAGTATAACTCTTCCAAAATAGTACTGTCAAGCTATCTAAACTATCACATCCCCCATCAGTGATAAACACCTCCTCCGCCATTTTGTTGAAACTTGAAACACCACAGCTCTGCGTTCAAGCCCTGGCACGCGGCCATGTGGGAAAGGGCAGTCACGTGACTCACCTCATTCGCCTTTCTTTTCAGCAAATAGTGACATTTATAACCATACCGATCTATAAAATACACATTTTACCTGTTAATTAATTAGGTGCATTAAAAGCAGTTTCATACTCATCAGAGTTTACTGCCGAGGAACAAAAACCAGGTGGAAAAATAATACAACCTTATAACTTCAAGAAGCAAATCTTTAATTAGACTTAAAGAAATCACGTGATCGAATTCGGCGCATCCTATTGGATAGAATGCGGGTGAGCCAGCTTTCTCGGGAAAATCAGGGAAAAAACATGGATAATTATTTCCTTTCACATTTCAGAATAAATACAGAGAGACAGAATTGTGATTTTTGGTAGTTAGTTGCCAATAAAAAAAAAAAAGGTCAGTTGGAGTGAATGGAGATGACGCGCCTCTCTCTCTCTCTCTCTCTCTCTCTGTCTCTCTCTCCACATGGCTCTGCATTTACAGATCCGTCCACAAGATGGCGGCGGAGGCGCGCGAGCCAAAACTTCTTGATTCTTTTTTTTTTTTTTTTATTGTCAGATAGCATTGCATACATTTTGTATAAAAAAACATATATAACAGTCTGCCAGGGGTTATGGCATGGAAATAATAATAAAAAAAACAAATAAACAGAAACAGGAAAATAAATAAATTTACATGAATGCATTGTACAGCACAAAAAGGGAATAAGACTTCACAGCTTTCTTATTAAGAGAGCAAGAGATGGACGCTATATAATGATTTACATAAATGGAGAATTCAATAAAGGTTGGCTTTACATTTTGAAATTTTGACTTGTGTATATAATGTTTGGCTAAAATGATAATGAGGTTAATTAAGTAAAACTCAGAAGTGGCATTCCTGTCTTGAGTAACAAAACCAAAGAGTACATTTTCCCACTTCAAAGCAAAATCAGGGTAGACAGAATCTATAATATATCTTGATAGTTTAGACCAAAATGTCTTTGTATGAGAGCATGACAACTTCTTGATTCTACTAAATTTCCGTTTGTGAAGATTTAACGTCATCTCATCTCATCTCATTATCTCTAGCCGCTTTATCCTGTTCTACAGGGTCGCAGGCAAGCTGGAGCCTATCCCAGCTGACTACGGGCGAAAGGCAGGGTACACCCTGGACAAGTCGCCAGGTCATCACAGGGCCGACACACAGACAACCATTCACACCTACGGTCAATTTAGAGTCACCAGTTAACCTAACCTGCATGTCTTTGGACTGTGGGGGAAACCGGAGCACCCGGAGGAAACCCACGCGGACATGGGGAGAACATGCAAACTCCGCACAGAAAGGCCCTCGCCAGCCACGGGGCTCGAACCCAGGACCTTCTTGCTGTGAGGCGACAGCGCTAACCACTACACCACCGTGCCGCCCCAAACAGAAAATCAACTTGCCAAAATTTGTTCATGTATGAATTTTACTTCTGTCAAAAATAACACAAAAGAGAGTAGTTACCATTGTTCATGACTAATGTGCATTTATTTTAAGACCCGAGTATTTTAACACTGTTGTTAAATACATAAATGAGAACAACACAGAGCACCATACAACAAATAATAATATACTGGGGGTGGCACGGTGGTGTATTGGTTAGCGCTGTCGCCTCACAGCAAGAAGGTCCGGGTTCGAGCCCCGTGGCCGGCGAGGGCCTTTCTGTGTGGAGTTTGCATGTTCTCCCCGTGTCCGCATGGGTTTCCTCCGGGTGCTCCGGTTTCCCCCACAGTCCAAAGACATGCAGGTTAGGTTAACTGGTGACTCTAAATTGACCGTAGGTGTGAATGTGAGTGTGAATGGTTGTCTATGTGTCAGCCCTGTGATGACCTGGCGACTTGTCCAGGGTGTACCCCGCCTTTCGCCCGTAGTCAGCTGGGATAGGCTCCAGCTTGCCTGCGACCCTGTAGAACAGGATAAAGCAGCTACAGATAATGAGATGAGAATAATATACTGGAAAACTTGGCAACTTGGTGTATGAGTATTGAAAACAAATACACTTACTATCTTGACTATAGCACCCAAAATATGTCCAACATGCTTTCTGTATTTAACCATTTATGAGAGAGAAAGCATTAGGAGCTTCATATTGACTAGGAATCAACTTGAAACAAATTAATTATTCCATAAAAATCGTATCGCAGCCAAGGCCTACCCTGCTCCCATGTTTGCTTATAAGTCCTTTGTCGTTTCTCCTTCTCGTACGCTTTATCGGCGGCCTTTTTCTCCTCTTCAGACCGAGGTCGCTTTGTCCCCATCTCTGGCGGTTTCTGTACACCTTTCAGAAAATTCCACATCACAACGTAGCTTTGGCAGATGTAGATGTAAGCAACAACAAAAACACGTGTTTAAATGGGCGATGATGTGGCCACATCTACTGAATTTGATAACGTGAATACTGCGATATTCAACGAGATGCGTTATATGCATGCGCAGTAGTGAAAAAAACGACAGCCTGACTCGTACACGATATGATTCGGAATTCTTCGGTATTTTCCGTCCTGCCGATAAACACATCGATTAACACAGACATGGCACACGCTTAATATGTGGTGGCTTTAGTTGACGGTGTGTCTGAATCTTCGCTTCATATATATTTTTTTATTTTCAACTAGCCAGCCGGGCTGGCTAGTGACAGGAATTACCCATCAAATGACAAATTAAGTCGCCTCAGGCGACTGGACCGCCGCGAATTTCGAGCCGTGCATAGTAAAGAGTTAGAAAATATTCACTTTTTGATGAAGTCGCGTCATCTCACACTGAAAAAATGGGAAAAATCTCATTTCATTTCATCTCATTATCTCTAGCCGCTTTATCCTTCTACAGGGTCGCAGGCAAGCTGGAGCCTATCCCAGCTGACTACGGGCAAAAGGCGGGGTACACCCTGGACAAGTCGCCAGGTCATCACAGGGCTGACACATAGACACAAACAACTATTCACACTCACATTCACACCTACGGTCAATTTAGAGTCACCAGTTAACCTATCCTGCATGTCTTTGGACTGTGGGGGAAACCGGAGCACCCAGAGGAAACCCACGCGGACATGGGGAGAACATGCAAACTCCGCACAGAAAGGCCCTCGCCGGCCATGGGACTCGAACCCGGACCTTCTTGCTGTGAGGCAACAGTTCTAACCACTACACCACCGTGTTGCCGGGAAAAATCCAACCCTTAATTTAAATAAATATCTCATCTCATCTCATTATCTGTAGCCGCTTTATCCTTCTACAGGGTCGCAGGCAAGCTGGAGCCTATCCCAGCTGACTACGGGCGAAAGGCGGGGTACACCCTGGACAAGTCGCCAGGTCATCACAGGGCTGACACATATGGCCCTTTTCCACTACCCTTTTTCAGCTCACTTCAGCTCGGTTCAGCTCACTTCAGCCTGACACGGCTTGCGTTTCGACTATCTAAGAGCAGCACGACTCAGCTCGCTTCAGCCCTGCTTAGCCCCAAAACTCGCACGGTTTTGGAGTGGGGCTGAAGCGAGCCAAACCGAGCTGAGTGAGGCTAGGGGCGTGAGGAGACACTCCCCTGTGCACTGATTGGTGAGGAGGAGTGTCCTCACATGCCCACACACGCCCCGCGAGCACGTTGGGATCTGTAAACACCGTAAACCCGGAAGAAGGAGAATTACGAATTACGAGAATTATGAAGCCTTATGCGCCTCACCTCATCTATACGCTCTTGCCAGTATCTGTTGGCGTTGTCGGTGACAACAAGCCACAGCACCAAGACCAGCAACACTAACGACTCCATGTCCTCCATGTTTATAGTTTACTCTCCGGGTTGTGAGACTACCGCTTAAAAGGTCACTGATGTCACTGTTTGCGCCGCATAACGACATCACCTGACGTCCACCCACTTTCGCTAACTCCACCCAATGTGTCCACCCACTTCCAGCCAGCACGGTTCAGCGCGGTTGTAGTTGAAATGCAACTCCAACAGCCCCACTCAGCTCGACTCAGCCCAACTCAGCACGGCACGGCTCAGCCCAACTCAGCCGCGTTGGTAGTGGAAAAGCGGCAATAGACACAAACAACTATTCACACTGACATTCACACCTACGGTCAATTTAGAGTCACCAGTTAACCTAACCTGCATGTCTTTGGACTGTGGGGGAAACCGGAGCACCCGGAGGAAACCCACGCGGACACGGGGAGAACATGCAAACTCCGCACAGAAAGGCCCTCGCCGGCCACGGGGCTCGAACCTGGACCTTCTTGCTGTGAGGTGACAGCGCTAACCACTACACCACCGTGCCGCCGGGAAAAATCCAACCCTTAATTTAAATAAATATATTCAGAGAAAAACAAATCCTACATTAAGAACTAATAATTTTCAACAAATACCAGAGAGGAACCGTCAGGGTCTTCTAGGCCTTCAGAGAAGGCCCAAACATATCAGCATTTCAAATGTTATATTTAATTTCTGTCATTCTTGAATTGCTTTCATTCTCTCATAATTTCATGATAATTGTCCTCTTCTAATTCTAATTTGGCCTAATTTTCTATCAAATTTTAAGGGTTCCATTAAAATAGAGTTGTCCAGTGAGATTTTTTTTGTTTATTGTCTCTAGGCTGAGAAGGGTTTAGAGCTGGCTCACTCATTGGTTAGGACTTCATTGCGGGGACAGAAGGCCATGGCAGTGTATGCTTATGTAGGAAGTGACATATGAATTAACCAATCAGATTTTGATTCATAGTGGGAGAGACCAAAAAATGTATTGCCCTAGGCCGTCTCGAAGGCCAACGATAGCTTTACTGCAAGTCGATGCCGTCAGAGCGACAGTGAGGTCACCTTCTAGCTGGTGTAGTGTTCATCAGTAATGTTAGCAAATGCTAATAAAGCAGTCAAACCATTGCTACTGAGTGCAAGTAGAGCAGGCTAACGACTGAGAAACTAAGATTTCTGTCTCCAGATTCTTCTTCCACACATGTTCACCACAGTATTTTGCACTCATACTTCAGTATTCATTTCCCTGTGTCATTTACTTAGTTACTTTTAAAATCAACATCGACAGCTACACAAAACGGAGCGACCTGGCAGCGTACCGCTAATCCCTTGCAAAATCCTTTGCCCTGTTGCTTTTTTGGTGTGTCTGGCTAAGTTTTGGCTGAGCTGAAGTCCCAGCTCTAATAGTAATGGTTCACCACTGGCAATGGTTCACCACATATGCCACTATTACTGGCACCCCTACATACAATACTTTGTACAACCCCCTTTGCCAATAAAACAGCACTGAGTCTCTCCTACCATATTTTATAAGGTTGGAGATACAGAACAGGGTATTTGAAACCATTACTCTTTACATAATCTCTCCACATCATCCAGAGTCCTTAGCCCTCTCTTGTGCTCTCTACTCTTCAGCTCACCCAACAGGTTTTCACTGGGGTTCAGGTCAGGGGACTGAGATGGCCATGGCAGAAGCTTGATTTCGTGCTCAGTGAACCATTTTTGTGTTGATTTGGACATATGCTTCAGATCATTGTTCTGCTAGAAGAGCCAATGATGACCCAGTTTTAATCTTCTGGCAGAGGAATAAAAATATAAAAGGAGCATGTGCCAAAGGCTCAGGGCAGCACGGTGGTGCAGTAGTTAGCACTGTCACCTCACAGCAAGAAGGTTCTGAGTTTGAGCCCAGTGGCTGACCTGGGCCTTTCTGTGTGGAGTTTGTATGTTCTCCTTGTGCCTGCTTGGGTTTCCTCTGGGTGATCCAGTTTTCTCCCACAGTCCAAAGACATACAGTACAGATTAGTTCAATTGGCTACTGCATATACAGTGCCTTGAAAAAGTATTCATACCCCTTGAACTTTTTCACATTTTTCCACCTTACAACCACAAACTTAAAAGTTCTTTATTGAGATTGTATGTGATAGACCAACACAGAGTAGCACATAATTGTGAAGTGAAACGAAAATGATAAATGGTCTTCAAAATTTTAAACAAATAAAAATCTGAAAAATGTGATGTGCATTAGTATTCAGCCCCCCTGTGTCAATACTTTGTAGAGCCACCTTTTGTTGCAATTACAGCTGCAAGTATTTTGTGGTACGTCTCTACCAGCTTTGCATATCTAGACACTGAAATTTTTGCCCATTCTTCTTTGCAAAATAGCTCAAGCTCAGCCAGATTGGCTGGAGAGTGTCTGTGAACAGCAATTTTCAAGTCTTGCCACAGATGCTCAATGGGATTTAGGTCTGGACTTTGACTGGGCCATTCTAACACATGAATATTCTTTGATCTAAACCATTCCATTGTAGCTCTGGCTGTATGTTTAGGGTCATTGTCTTGCTGGAAGGTGAATCTCCTTCCCAGTCTCAAGTCTTTTGCAGCCTCCAACAGGTTTTCTTCCAGGATTGCCCTGTATTTAGCTCCATCCATCTTCCCATCAACTCTGACCAGCTTCCCTGTCCCTGCTGAAGAAAAGCATCCCCATAGCATGATGCTGCCACCACCATGTTTCACAGTGGGGATGGTGTGTGCAGGGTGATGAGCAGTGTTAATTTTCCGCCACACATAGCGCTTTGCATTTAGGCCAAAAAGTTCAACTTTGGTCTCATCTGACCAAAGCACCTTCTTCCACATGTTTGCTGTGTCCCTTACATGGCTTCTGGCAAAATGCAAACGGGACTTCTTATACCTGTCTTTCAACAATGGCTTTCTTCTTGCCACTCTTCCAAAAAGGCCAGATTTGTGGAGTGTACGACTTATAGTTGTCCTGTGCACAGATTCTCTCACCTGAGCTGTGGATTTCTGCAGCTCCTCCAGAGTGATCATGGGCCTCTTGGCTGCTTCTCTGACCAGTGCTCTCCTTGCTCGCTCTGTCAGTTTAGGTGGACGGCCATGTCTTGGTAGGTTTGCAGTTGTGCCATACTTTTTCCATTTTTGAATGATGGATTGAACAGTGCTTCTTGAGATGTTCAGAGTTTGGGATATTTTTTTTATCTCTGACCTGTCTGGTGAGTTCTTTGGTCTTCATGATGCTATTTGTTCTTCAGTGTTCTCTAACAAACCACTGAGGCCTTCACAGAGCAAGTGTATTTATGCTGAGAGTAAATTACACACAGTTGGACTCTATTAACTAATTAGATGACTTCTGAAGGCAATTGATTGCACTAGATTGTATTTAGAGATATCAGAGTACAGGGGGCTGAATACTAATGCACATCACATTTTTCAGATTTTTATTTGTTTAAATTTTTGAAGACCATTTATCATTTTCGTTTCACTTCACAATTATGTGCTACTCTGTGTTGGTCTATCACATAAAATCTCAATAAAAAACTTTTAAGTTCATAGTTGTAATGTGGAAAAATGTGAAAAAGTTCAAGGGGTATGAATACTTTTTCAAGGCACTGTATGTATGTAACTGTATGTATGTAACTGTATGTCTTTGCAGGCAAGGATGGTTCATGGTTCACCACTTTGTACCAAAATTTATGAGAGAATTGTGAGTCAATTCAGCAAGAACATTTCTAAATGCAGGATTGCAGAGAATGTAGGTCTTTCAAAATCTACAGTACATAATATTGTGAAAAGATTCAGGGAATTCGGAGACATCTAAGTGTGTAAAGGGCAAGGTGGGAAACCGCTGTTGAATGTGCATGACCTTTGAGCCTTCAGGTGGCACTGCCTGAGAAACCATCATGCTAATGTGACAAATATAGCCACATGGGCTCAGGAGAACTTTGGAAAACCATTGTTGTGCAACACAGTCTGCTGCTGCATCCAGAAATGCAACTTGAAACTGTATTACACAAGGAGGAATCCATTCACCAATTCTATGCAGAAACGCCACCAATCTCTCTGGGCCCAAACTCATCTCAGATGGACTGAAAGACAGTGGAAATATCTGCTGTGGTCAGATGAGTCCACATTTCAGCTTGTTTTGGGGAAAATTGGATGTTGAGTTCTCAGTGCCAGAGGTGAACATGACCATCCAGTTTGTTATCAGAGAAAGGTGCAAAAGCCAGCATCTGTGATGGTATGGGTGTAGTGGTTAGCGCTGTCACCTCACAGCAAGAAGGTTCTGGGTTCAAACCCAGCGGCCGGTGAGGGCCTTCCTGTGTGGAGTTTGCATGTTCTCCCCGTGTCTGCTCTGTTTCCCCCACAATCCAAAGACATGCGGTTAGGTTAACATAGGGCAGCCATGGCCTGAAGGTTGGGCTGAAGCGCCCTTGAGCAAGGCACCTAACCCCCAACTGCTCCTTGGGCACTGTAGCATAGCTTCCCACTACTCTGCACATGTGTGTATGCTCATTACTCACTTTTGTGTGCATGTGTGTGTTCACTGCTTCAGATGGGTTAAATGCAGAGGAGGGATTTCACTGCATGCTTAAGTCTGTGCTTGAGTGCATGTGTGATAAATAAAAGCTTCTTGAATTGCACGGGCGACAACAGCGTGACTTCGTAGACACAGAGTGTGTGTGCTTGACTGGCCTGCTGCCAGTCCAGATCTTTCTCCTGTTGAGAATGTATGGTGCATCATGAAGAGGAGAATCAGACAATGGCGACCATGGACTGTTGAGCAGCTGAAAGTAAGAATGGACAAAAATTCCAATTGCAAAACTGCAACAATTAGTATCCTCAGATCCCATATGCTTAAAAAGGGTTATTAAAGGAAAGGTGATGTAATACAATGGTAATAATGCTTCTGGCCCAACTTTTTTTTTGAGTGTGTTGCAGGCACCAAATTCTACCTTCATTTATATTTACAATATATTGGGTGGCACGGTGGTGTAGTGGTTAGCACTGTCGCCTCACAGCAAGAAGGTTCTGGGTTTGAGCCCAGTGGCTGAAGGGGGGCCTTTCTGTGTGGAGTTTGCATGTTCTCCCCATGTCTGTATGGGTTTCCTCTGGGTGCTCCAGTTTCCCCCAGAGTTCAAAGACACATAGTTAAGTTAACATAGGGCAGCCTTGGGCTGAAGTGCCCTTGAGCAAAGCACCTAACCCCCAACTGCTCCCCAGGTGCTGTAGCATGGTTGCTCATTGCTCACGTGTGTGTGCATGTGTATGTTCATTGCTTCAGATGGGTTAAATGCAGATAGGAATTTCATAAGTGTACATGTGATGAATAATCTTCTTCTTCTTCTTCTTCTTCTTCTTCTTCAAAAAATACAATTAAGTTAGTTAGGAAAAATATTGAAAATACTGTCTTTGTAGTTTTGTCATTTAAATAAAAGTTCACATGAATTAACAAATCATTGATTTTTGTTTTCATTGCATTTTGTAAAATATCCCAACTTTTCTGGAAATGGGATTTGTCCATACATACATACATACATACATACATACATACATACATACATACCAGTACATACATACATACATACATACATTAGGGTGCATCAGTTGCCCCCTAAAAATGAGAAGTTCCTCCAATCATGATGCTATTTTGTTTTTATGTTCCTTTTGGTAAGAAAACACACTGGGTGAAATATTTTGACAAAATTCAAAAGTTTAATGGTGGCACCAGGAGCTCAAAGTTATGGAAAAAGCTGCTATTTTATGACTTTTATGACAAAATTTCGATCACTTTTCATGGATCATTATGGCATCTTATAGAGTATACTAAATATCTTAGATACACATTTTCAGTACATATTCTAAATATATTATCAAGCACAGTTTGAGTTTTAGCTGTTCATTGAATCATTGTTCAACTACTTTTAAACAATACAAATGTATTATGAATCACATTAATGCTTCTCAATCCCTTGCAAAGGTTCTTAACATGATCTCTGGCTCACAAGAAATCAATAAATGGAGTCCAACATTGTGATTCAAACCTTACGCGAAAACATAAAATAAGCGTTTTTTTTTTGGCAAAAAATGAACCTCATGGTGCCACCATTAGACTTTTGAATATGATCAAAAAATGTTACAGGATGTCTTTATTGGTGAAAAGGAACACCCAAACAAAAATGCATCAGATTTTATGAAAGTGAGGGCAACTGATGCACCCTAACATACATACATACATAACTCTGCAAAAATGTAGCTCATTATAAATTAATTAACATGTGTGCATAATAATAATAATAATAATAATAATAATAATAATAATAATTATTATTATTATTATTATTATTATTATTATTATTTGAATGACTTTTGTGTTCTTGTCTTTTTTCTGGAATAGTGCGCATGCAATGCGCTGTAAATCCGCCGGTAGGCGCTCGCGAGACTTTTTTTTTTTTTTCACCAACGCAACTCTTTCGCAGTAATTAACCTGTTATTTCGGATAGATATGAGTGGTATTTATATCTGTAGATATGTATATGTTGGTCTCGTGTGTGTAATCATATGTGAGACATCATCTGGTTTAATACTAAGTCAGTGATCTTCTGAAACGCTGTTCATATTTTTTTTAACAGATAAATATTTTCTTTGCAAAGTTGAAATCTCTGTCGATTTTTTTTATTTCGTAGCAATAAATTCAAAGGTGTTGAATCCAAACTAGTAATAATAATAATAATAATAATAATAATAATAATAATAATAATAATAATAATAAGTGAAAATGGCTCTATAATGAAACTCATACTGAATGAAGTCACCTGGAAAAGATTTCGAATTACTTAAATGTGCATTTTACCTTTAAAAAAAACCTCTACTAATACTAATAAATTGATCAATTAAAAAAATTATAGACGTTGAGTTGTATTTATATTTCTAATAATTATGACGTAATAATTACAATCGAATAAATTATAGTCATCTTCATTCCTTAGATAAGATTTAGCTGTAGCTCATTAATAATTGCACCGACTATACACAGGCTCTCATGTGATCATACTGACTAATTTAATTATCATCATCATCATCATCATCATCATCATCAGTTTGCATTCATTTCTTTTTGTTCCTGATAATTAATAGTGTAACAATTCCATTAATCATATTTCCTTCGGAAGGATTTTTTTTTTTTTAATGAACTCATTAAGCCAGCCCAAGACATGAGAGGGCTGTACAGCATGTGTGTTATTGTGAGTGGATGAATTGAAGTGTTATTGCATTACTCAGTAAAAGGAAACACTTGCAGCCTGAAAGAAACTGAAAGCTGACACTGAGATCATGGAAGTTATTTTAGCTATGATATATATTTTTTTCTTTTGGGGGGGGACAGCATTGTATTTGCTCGAGCATGCAAACACAATCTGCAGAACACTGTACACAGGCTAATCCTACCCACAATGCACACAAACCTGCGCGTGATGCTTATAATCCTGCATGCTCCATGCACTAACGGAGCTCTAAAGCAACTCAGGTCATGATGCAATAAAAAAATAAAAAATAAAACAAACAAAAAAATACTTTCAATTTCTTTCTTTTTTACTTTTTTTTTTGCAGAAAGCACTCTGGTATTTAGACGCACATTGAATAATAGCACGTGCACATGATAATGGTGATGAGGATGAGGATGACCTTCATTTATCATCATCCCTATTTCTATGATCATGTGGGGGGGGGGGGGGGATTAACCAGGAGTCGTCAATAAAGCCATTTTTTCTCCTTTGTGTGTGTGTGTGTGTGTGTGTGTGTGTGTGTGTGTGTGTGTGTGTGTGTGTTGGAGTAAACCGCGTCTCCGGTGTCTTCACGAGCTTTTTCTTGAGCTCGCGGCCCGTGATAAAGCGACCTGCCACCGCCGTTATATTCACTTCTTCTTCTTCTTTTTTCCACGCGCACACCGCCGAGCTGATCGGGCCGAATGGGCGCTAATTAAAACCTATAAATTATCTTGCGCGCGCGTGTGCGTGTGTGTGTGTGTGTGCGCGTGTGCGCGCGCGGCCTCCGCCTCTCAAAGATGTCGCGTGTGCGCGAGATAAGTCCGCAGCCCCTGTGCACTAATTTAGCCCCGCCGCGTGCGCGCGCGCGCGTGTGTGATGGAGTACTAATGAGGAAAGAATGAAGTGATGGAGCTTCTCCACAATAAAGATTTCACCCGCCGGTGTTTAGAGCAGAATAAACGCGCGCTCGCCTTATTTCTCTACAATGAGGCCCTAATTACGTTCCTTCACGCGGCCTGGTGGGCTGATCATATTTTAACGTTACAATATTTTAATAAGAGTTCGTGAAATCTGCGACCAAAAGACATTTAAAATAAATTCATGTTGTTTGTTTTGGACTGATGATGTACACGCACTGAAATGAGAGTGAGGTGTTGTTGTTGTTGGTTTTTTTTTTTTTAGTAGCCTAGAAATGCGCATTTGTGATCAAAACAACAGTGCTCAATGGCAAAGTAACAAGAATAACAAACAAGCAAACAAACAAAAACAGTAATAAATGACATGATTAAAAATAATGAAATAAATCAATAAATACTAATACAATAATGATAAATAATAGAATATCCAATAAATGTTTATAAATAATTATAACTACTACTATTTCTAGTTATTTTTGTTAAAGTGCAATAAAAAGTCTGTCATTATTATTATTATTATTATTATTATTATTATTATTATTATTATTATCGCTTTTGTGTTTAACAGTATTGTAAGATGTACATCTTAATATTTATTTATTTATTACTACTCAATAATAATAATAATAATAATAATAATAATAATAATAATAATAATTCGTTCTGCGCGTTATTAAATAATCCTCTCTCTCTCTCTCTCTCTCTCTCTCTCTCACACACACACCGTGGCACCGGGAGCGCGTGCTGAATTGTTCGCGCGCACGCCGGTTGTACCTGACATTAAAGACGCCTCCACTCTTTTGTTGTTTAAAAACGTCGTAAAAGTCGATTGGACGCTCTTTCCTGTGACATCAAGGACGCTTTCATCCCATTGGCCCATCGCACGTGTGATTCGCTCACGTGCTTCCGGTTGAGGAGAAAAAAAAAACAAAAAAAAAAAAAAGAAGAGGGGATGAGAGGAAGGGGGGGTTAAAAAAAAAGAAGAAGATTTTTAGAAAGAGTTTAGGAAGCGCGAGCTGTCATACGTGGGGGCGCGAGGCACGGGCCGCGGAGCATCACCGAGCGCCATGTGTGTGTGAGTGTGTTTTGATCCTCGAGATGCGTTGAGAAGAAACACAGAGCTAAATAAATGAATAAATCAGTGAAAAGGTGCACGAGGCATTCCGACGGTGCGGCGTCTTCAAGGTGTATCTAGAGATTGAAGAGGTTTTTTTTTTTTTTTTACTCCAGGATAAATATTTTGGTGGCAACAAGTGGGATTTTGTCATTGTTGTTGTTGTTGAAACAAAAATAAATAAATGGAGGAGCGGAAGGATCCGTCCGAGCGCGAGAGCGCGTCCCCTCCGGTTCTAGCGCGCGAGGCGGCGCCGCAGGTCCACCGCACCACGAACTTCTTCATCGACAACATCCTGCGGCCCGACTTCGGCTGCAAGCGCGAGCTCCTCTCGAGCAGGGAAAACGTCAGCCCGCTGGTCGCGAGGCCGCCGTCGCGCGCGGACTCCACCGCCGACCACCGCACTTCTTCTTCATCTTCTTCATCATCTTCGTCTCCGTCGTCTTCCTCTTGTTCCTCGTCGTCGTCGTCGTCGTCGTCCAAGGTGCTGCTCGAGGGAAACACGAAGTGCGGAGACGGCTTGAATCTCAGCGCGGTGAACGGCGCGAGCGGCGGCGGAAACGGAAACGGAGGCGCAGCAGGAGCAGCAGCAGCAGCAACAACAACAACAACAACAACAACAAGCACAACCGCTGTGGCGGCGGCCAAAGACGCCTCGCAACCTCTGCTGTGGCCCGCGTGGGTTTACTGCACGCGCTACTCGGACAGACCCTCATCCGGTGAGGCTTCTTCATCCTACTGCTGCACACTGAGCTTAACGGTTTGGGAGCGCGCGCGTGTCAGGGGGGAAAGAAATCCGTACAGGGTCTGTTTGGATTATTTCAGTAATAATAATAATAATAATAATAATAATAATAATAATAATAATAATAGCTTTGCCATGATAAGTCTATTAATATCACATATGAAAAATTATTTCTATTTTTAAGTGAGTTTTTTTGTTTTTTAATGTTTGTCAGGTAATGGTTGTGCATTAAATTTACGCACCCTCACCCTCATAAGCGTCTTTAATATTAAAGCATATATTCCTCAATTAAATTCTAATGTAGATAAATAAGCTGTATATTTATCTGTAGACAGAGTAAAAAAAAAACGTGCATTGATGTTAATACGGTTTAAAAGAAGAATAAGAATAAGAAGAGGGTCAGTCCAGTTATTATGTTATACTAAACATCATCTAAACCCAGAAGTTGTATGTAAATTTTATATATATATATATATATATATATATATATATATATATATATATATATATATATATTAATAGGAAGTTATATTGGGTAGAAGTGCAGCTTAGCTGCAATGTGTTGAGTGTTCACTAATTAAGTCACTGATCGTCTCATTAGGGTCTCGTGCACAAATGCAGCTCTTGCATGACAGTTTATTTGCGTGACGCAAGATGCGAACGGTGCAAGCAGCAGCAAAGCGCGCGCGCACACGAACGGTTGATTATACGGAAAGCGCGTGAGTCTGGATTTATTTCCGAATCGTGGACGTCAAATGACAAACCGTCAGAAACTTTAACTTTCACATCAGCCAGACAGTCACGTGCACACATCCCACATCCCACATCCCACAAGGCCTCCGAGAGGAAACTATAGCGGGCTGTGACCGAACCTTAAGTTTAATAATGAAACATAAAGGCGTTATAATTAATGCACATGCGCACAGGAGTGCTGTCGGGATTAAACAGTTCAAGTGCGAAGAGTGTGTGAGTGTGAAAGTGAACACAATAACACCGTTATAACACAAAGAACAAGGGACCGCTTGTAGTCTTGAGCTGCTAACAACAACAACAACAACAATAATAATAATAATAATAATAATATTAATAGTAGTAGTAGTAATATTACTAATAATAACCACATTTCTGAATAATCTAGCTATGATTCGGTCAGGACAGGAAGTTATTTTTTTTAGGGGGGAAAAATTAGGAAATGACTCTTTTTTTTTTCTTCTTCTATGCTCGTGTGTGTGTGTGTGTGTGTGTGTGTGTGTGTGTGTGTGTGTGTGTGTGTGTGTGTGTGTGCGCGCGCCTGCGCGCTAGCCCGAGAGCTGATGCCTGAGGCCTAACATCTAGCATGAGTTCTATCATATGAAACAGAAATAGTAATCGATTATTGATTGCTCTTAAGTGCATTATTATTATTATTATTATTATTATTATTATTATTATTATTATGGAAATGTTCACCCAGCACCACTGTACTGCACTGTGGGCTTCTGTAAAGTGAACTCTTTGATTTGAGGATTAAAATCCAACCTCACTTTTTTTTTTTTAAACAAAAACAATGCTGTTGAAATGTATTTTCGTTGAACGTGATTTCCAAACCCTCTCACCTGGAGACTAATATTGAACGATTCCCATTTGCATGTTGTACAGCAGTGTTGTCTATCAGTAGCCTACTAGCATTAGCTAATATAGACTCATATCTCGGTAATAGTGAACTCGTGTATTGTTTCTGCTCTGGCTTTTGATTCCTGTCTCAGTTTACTGTTAAATAGTGAATCATTTCAGTTAGCAATAATAATAATAATAATAATAATAATAGCTCAACACACACACACACACACACACACACACACACACACACACACACACACACACACACGTGGGTAGCCAGTATGCAGTATATTTGTGGATGTATTACTATGATGATGTTCATGTAGGCCTGTATTTGCTGTTTTATGTAATCTAAAATGCTCAACACACACACACACACACACACACACACACACACACACACACACACACGAGACACAACTGTGTCTGGATTAAAGTCTTAGTTTTTAGCACGTGCAAAAAAAATTACTCCGCATTTAATATCGGCCTAAATTACTTCCGGGATGAAAGAGAAAAAAAATAACAACACGGTGATACTAACAACAGGGACTCAAATAAGATCGATTGCATAACACTCACACTTTGAGAATTAAAGGCACTAAGTATGTTTCACCTGGTGCCTTCAGTTAGCTGAGGTTCTATAATGTGCCTTCAATTATATTTCAATATAAAAGATCTCCCAGTTTGGTACCTTGATTTGTCAGAGTACTAAAGGTATTTTTTTTCTGCAAAGAAAGAAAGAAAGAAAGAAAGAAAGAAAGAAAGAAAGAAAGAATAACACGATGCCTTCATAAAATCAGAATTATTGTATATTTTGGCTGTTTCGGCTCCCGGTGTGCAGTAAAAGCGTGATTTTACACACACACACACACACACACACACACACACACACACACACACATATACAGGTACCGAAGGGTACTTTTCCTCACCGCTGGAGTGGTATTATCACCTTCTGTACTCTATAGTGTGGAGATTTTACCTTTAAAACAATTTACGGAACACTGATGTGTTTTTAAAGCCTTATTTCTCAGTCTGAAAGCTGTAGGGACTGAAGATGTGCATTTGATCTGAACTGAATGCGGAAGATTTATTTTACTAGTGTTTAATTTATTTACAGCGCACGCGCTTGATGCGACATGGAAAAGAGAGAGAAAGAAAAAAATATATATATAATTTTAAAACTGACAAATTGTGAAAATACAACAGGAGCACTAATGGGCATCTTTTATTATTTAGATTACCTTTGAAAAAAAAATAATAATGTGAAGCACCTCAGGAGCACATAAAGCTAAAAGCTCCAGGGTTTATTTCATTTGCAGCATTCCAAGTATCGCACGCGCCAAATAAAATAAAATAAAATAAAGTGAAATAAAATAAAATAAAATAAAAATATAATTAAGAGAAATTGTGCTGTGCATGCAAAATATCTCTCTCTCTCTCTCTCTCTCTGTGTGTGTGTGTGTGTGTGTGTGTGTGTGTGTGTGTGTGTGTGTGTGTGTGTGTGTGTGTTTAATAAAAATCACCCTTAACGCTTAAAGCAGGGAATTGGTGCACAATGCACATTACAGTCCACTGATCACACTCTGAGAAAGAAAGGTACTAAATGTACTCTTTCACTTGTCACTGTGGTTGTAGCCTTAGTATGAACCTTTACTTTGTGCATTTGAACTTTAAAAATAACTGAAGGAGCGCTGATGTAACTTTCAAGCTAACAGCATGAGGGTTCATTTCATTTTATAAATAATAATAATAATAATAATAATAATAATAATAATAATAATAATAATAATAATGAAGTCCCCCTTGGTGCTTAAAGTAGGAAATATGAATAGATCGGTGCATTTGGTGCACAGTGCACGATTCCATCACCTATTGCTAACGCACTCTAAGGGTACTATGGGTACTTTTGCTTGTCACTGGAGCGGCATGTAGCTGTAGTGTGTCTGTTCCATGTTTTTAAAAAAATGGGCACGGATGGCAGTGTGTAAAGCTTGAGTATTGCACGTGCCCAAAGCAGTAAAATAAACAGTGCAAATAGATAGATAGATAGATAGATAGATAGATAGATAGATAGATAGATAGATAGATAGATAGATAGATAGATAGATAGATTAAAAACAAGAACAGCGTTGCATAAATAAAGCACGATCAGTGCGTTGCTCATGCTCTGAGATAGAAAAGGATCTTTATTGTACATAGAAAGAACTGAAGGAGCACGAGATCATTTGCATGGCAGACTGCAGCATTCTGGGTACAGCACGTGCCAAAACAGGATAGATAGATAGATAGATAGATAGATAGATAGATAGATAGATAGATAGATAGATAGATAGATAGATAGATAGATAGTATAGGGTATAGGGAGTGAGTGCATGCAAAATGTTTGGGATGTTGGATGTGTTTCATAAAATCACTGACGCTGTTGCTGCAGGAAATAAAACAAAAATAGATAGATAGATAGATAGATAGATAGATAGATAGATAGATAGATAGATAGATAGATAGATAGATAGATAGATAGATAGATAGATAGATAGGGAGTGAGTGCATGCAAGATGTTTGGGATGTTGGATGTATATCATAAAATCACTGACGATGCTGCTGCAGGAAATAAAACAATAGATAGATAGATAGA
The DNA here is from genome assembly GCF_027579695.1 of Neoarius graeffei. Taxonomy (NCBI): domain Eukaryota; kingdom Metazoa; phylum Chordata; class Actinopteri; order Siluriformes; family Ariidae; genus Neoarius; species Neoarius graeffei. The sequence goes on from NC_083586.1 coordinate 19,354,338, forward strand.
TAGATAGATAGATAGATAGATAGATAGATAGATAGATAGATAGATAGAGTATAGGGAGTGAGTGCATGCAAAATGTTTGCGATGTTGGATGTATTTCATAAAATCACTGACGATGCTGCTGCAGGAAATAAAACAATAAATAAATAAATAAATAAATAAATAAATAATCGGATTGTTATGCATGATGATGATGATGATGATGATGATATGAGGACTGTTATATTGTTGAGGATATTTACGTGCCGACTTTGCTTTTCTTTGCCACCGTTGTTCTTGGACCAGGACCGAGGACCCGGAAGCTGAAGAAGAAGAAGAGCGACAAGGAGGACAAGCGGCCGCGCACCGCCTTCACAGCCGAGCAGCTGCAGCGGCTCAAGGCGGAGTTCCAGGCGAGTCGCTACATCACGGAGCAGCGGCGGCAGTCTCTCGCGCAGGAGCTCAACCTCAACGAGTCGCAGATCAAAATCTGGTTCCAGAACAAGAGAGCCAAGATCAAGAAGGCGAGCGGCTACAAGAACGGACTGGCGCTGCAGCTCATGGCGCAGGGACTCTACAACCACTCCACTACCACCATCCAGGAGGACAAGGAGGACAGCGAGTAGCAGCGCGCCCGAGCCAGCCGAGGGTGGGGATTAGTCGTGTTTCAACATCAACATCATCATCATCATCATCAACAACAATAAACTCATTCACAATTTTCTTCGTGAATTTAATTTAAAATATCGAATTGGCGCAATCATTAGGGATCCAAGCACCACACATGCTGGAAAGCTTATTATTATTATTATTATTATTATTATTATTATTATGAGAAGAAAATCATCATCACTGATCTCCTCCTCCTCAATGATAGGACGCTGTTTTTTCTTTTTAATGGACGCTGACTCAGGACGGCGACCTTTTGACATGAAGAAAAGGACAATAATTCCTTATTTAATTCTGTACAAATATATGGACTCTATGAAGATTTCTATAAATATAAATATAAATATAAATATATATAACAGCCAAAATTGTAAGATGTATATATTTAAAATTCAGGTAAGGTTGAGACGTGTGTTTTTCCTTACTTGCTGGCATTTTTTTTTAAAAATCTTTCCCTTCCTGTGTCATACTTTTTAGATCCTTTTTGTGATTGCACTGTTCTACATCTTTTTTTTTTTTTAAAGGAAACCTCGCACAAATTCTACACAACGACGTAAAACTGAACCGATGCTTCAAACCAAAGATTTTCACCTGTTTAGGCATTATGTTGTCTGAAATAATAAAAAAATAAGAAAGAAAGAAATTTAGAATCAAAGTGTGATCAAATTTGGTGAACAAACGCGTGCTTTATTTCATGAAAGAGTTTTCATTTCTTTTTTTTTAAAGATAAAATGAAATTAGACCCAAGTCTTATAGGAACTTTTTTTTTTTTTTTAAATCAAACTACGTTACATTTTTTTTCTTTCTGCACTGTGGTCAAGGTCATCACTTAAATTTAACATTAATATGAATTGTAAAAAAAAAAAAAAGATTTCAAATCAATATCCATCTGTCTATCTAATTGAAAAAAATTGCTGAATTTCTAAAACACAGCCCGCCTGATCTTTCACCCTCACATCACTGTACAGTATCTATCGACCAATCATACGGCGATAACAGCACTGACACTCAGCAATCATTGGTGTCATTTCATGTATCAGAGATTTATTGCTCCCCCCCAAAAAAAAAAAAAAAAAATCCTGTGTCCGAGTGACTCCGGACAATTGATAAATCCATTCCAATTAATTCATTCTAAAATGATTTCCCTTTCACTTATCATCTTTTTTCCCCTCCTTTGTTTTTCTGACAATCCATAAAACCTATACATTTGGTCATATGTTTCCTTTCTAAAAAGAAAGAAAGAAAGAATATTAATAATAAATCACTCACAGGTGAAGTCGCGCGCAGTCACAGCGAGACACAGAATAGGAAACCCTAAAGGTCAAAGTTCAAAGTGTGCCGTCAAAACAGACTCCCTTGGGCCTTCAGTTTCTAAAAATAAATAAGTATATTAATAAAAATATCCTCATCACACCCTCGAGGGACTGCAGAGAAAATGTGCTGAAAATCAAAGATCTTTCAAACACACGAGGTGATTGATCCGAATCAGCTTCTTCTAAAACCACGAGGGGAAAAAAGTGTAGATGTGATTGATATTGATACTCTACAGTTATTACACTTTGGAACATGACCAGTATCGGTTAATTAACTTTTATAATAAAAAAGGGGAACGTAAAGAAGCTATAAATAATTAAATGCGCAATTAAGAAGCAAGAATGATCTGGGTTTGAGTTCCATTTAAATACAGTGTTGGGCTAATAGTATTGACTGGTTACACACACACACACACACACACACACACACACACTCTCTCGCTCTGGAAAAAGAAATGTCGGGACAGATTTTACATCAATTATTTTCACGCATTCACTTTGCTTTTTAGATTAAGTTTTCACACCTTAATGAGGATTTGTTTGTTTGTTGTTTTATTTCCGCTGAAGTTTTATTTGGAGGAAAAATCCGAATGTGGCCTGACCTCACAACGCCTCCTAACATTCGGTGCGTTTAATTCGGTTTATGTGTCTTAATGCAGAATCTAGATTCAAATAAATAAATAAATAAATAAATAAAATAAAATAAAATCGGGCAGGATCGCAGCGCGGTTTAGTTATTTAAGCCTTTAATACTCCATAGATCATTTCCTCATGCTCTTTGACCACACTGGCAGAGTTTGATGATTTCTCCATCCTACATAACAAACCGTGTGACGAAACCAGCCATTAATAAACTGTGGTTATTACTATATATATATATATATATATATATATATATATATATATATATATATATATATATATATATATATATATATCTCCTTATTGCTAATTGACTGAAATCCCATTTCCTGTATAAGTCCTGATCTGATGCTCATCACGCTGCTCAACACTCTGATCCCTGAAGCCTTCCATCTTAAAGGAACTGGATGATGTGGATCGTCAGAAGTCAGAAGAATAATTTCCACACCTCAGTCATTTTAAAAAATGTTGAAGGAGGGGAAAGCACAAGCTCAGCATCAGGAGTGGATTCTGGTCTATGAAAGCTATTTGGTCTTTCATAGATTTTCTAATAAGCTTTAATCCATTATAATTAACTCGAATCGACATTAATCTAGTCAGTGAGGAGGGCGATGACGTCAGCACGGAATGGGATCAATGCACACACACACACACACACACACACACACACAGAGTGAGGACCAACCGCTTCTACTGACACTGTTCAAAAACCCATGAACTCCTCAGTTATTCTATAAAGACCTTCAGGTGCATTTGAGTGCATTTCTTATTGGTGAAAGGATTAATCCCCCCCCCCCCCCCCCCCCCCGCTGAAATTCCTCCTTTTATTTTCCTTTTTTTTCTTAAAATTTTGATTAATTTATTTATTTTATAACCAGAAAAGCCGCAAATTCGATTCGCTTGTGTGTGTGTGTGTGTGTGTGTGTGTGTGTGTGTGTACGCGCGCGTTTTTTACACAATTACACCTTATTTCTATTTTATTCTTGATATTAAAGAATGAAGCCACTTGCTTGTACATGCGGCATTTATTACAGAATATTTATTTCCTGGTGTTTTAAACCCGGCTACACATAAATAAATAAATAAATTAAATAAAAATTAAATATTATAATAAAAAACTATGTTATCTATCTATCTATCTATCTATCTATCTATCTATCTATCTATCTATCTATCTATCTATCTATCTATCTGTCTGTCTGTCTGTCTGTCTGTCTGTCTGTCTGTAATAAACGGATGCACCAGAAAAGGGAATATATATATATATATATATATATATATATATATATATATATATATATATATATATATATATATATATATAACATTCAAATAATTCAATAATTAATTACATTATTCAAAATATCAAGATGAAAAATCAGTAATATATCACACATTATAGTCATCTAGATCAACTATTAGTTTCTTTCTTATTTATTTATTTAGTTTGTTGGTTGGTTTACAATACAGCATCTTTGAAAAAAATATTATTGATCGGACTTTCTGCTCTTTATTATTTCATATTAAGACAGAAATGAGATCTATAATCATCTGTATCCTTTTGTCATCAAATTTGTAGGGAAAGAAAGTATTTGACCACATTAGAAAAAAACGACAAAACTAACTAACTAACTAACTAACTAACTAACTAACTAACTAACTAACTAACTAACTAACTAACTAACTAACTAACTAACTAGTCTGTATCAGCTCTAAAGCTTCTATGTCCTGTTTCTCTCATGTATTTATCCTTGATTTTCTTTCTTTTTTGATTCCTTAACCATTATTGCTAAAAATAAAAATAACCAACAACAATAAAAGTATTAATAGTAATTAATTTAAATGTGCCCATTTTCCCCTTTGAATTTTTTTCAATAAATAAATAAATAAATAAATAAATATTAGAGCTTGCTTTGTGCATTCTGCCCTAAAGCTACAAGACAGTGTTTCTTTAATATATATGCAAATGCAAATAATAACAACAATAAAAGGATCTCAGGAGATGAGACGGAAATGTGTGTCTTTGATCCATGATCATTCTGCACTGAAGGTTTCGGACACAGGTAAACACAAGGAGAAAGCGATGGAGAAGTGTATGTGTATGTGTGTGTGTTTTGAGGCTGGAGCTCTGTTTTCATTTCCCATGTGGTGCACTTGAGAAGGCACACCAGGAGTCTCAGACAGCAAGAAGCTCCTCCTGATCCAGGACAAAATTTCACAGCTTTGTGCTTTTGACCTCCTCCATGTGTGTGAGCCAAAGTGATCATGGCTCGGCGATCAAAACTAAAAGGGAGCTAACGGAAGAGATCAGTGAGCCTGAATGTGTGTGTGTGTGTGTGGTGGGTGGGTTGGATGCAAATATAGCTAGTATCAGACAACACACACACACACACACACACACACACACATTCTTTAGATCTCTCTCCTGGAACTCCCCTCATGGCTTTGCTGTTTAATGCACTTCTCTCTGGGAGGGTTGAAAGTTTACAACAACAAATTTCCATTCCTTTGGATTTCAGCTTCGCCTCACAAACAGAGAGGTGAGGGACCAGCTCTTCGGCCTGACAACAAAGCAAAGGGTTGTAACTATCAATGGATGAAAGGTACAAATTGACCTTCTGTAATGAATTAAAAATTGTTGGTAAATTGCTGTTGTGTAAGAGGAATAAAACACTTCAGAGTGTGTTGTTATAGGAAAAATAATCAACAACATACATAGCAAGACTCATTTACAAGCAAATAACCTGTTTTCCAGACCTGAAATGTAAGTAGAAATGGATAAAAAGTACGACTTGATGTTCCTTAATGAATAAAAATTACACTACTGTGGAAGGAGTCTCCAGTTTTAGTAAAAGAAAAGAGAGAGAGAGAGAGAGAGAGAGAGAGAGAGGTTAGGGTTAAAGGTTAATAGATAAATGTAACTATTAATGGACAAAAATGATGATATGGCATTCTTTAATGAAATAAAACAAAACAAAACAAAATTAAACATTGCTGTGGTATAAAAGGAATACAACACTTCAGGAACTTCCGTTATAGGAAAACAATCAACAACAAAGCACATGATTTCTATGCAAATAACTAATGCAACTATACATGGATAAAAATGATAATGCTCATGATGTGACGTTCTTTAATGAAGGTAAAAAAAAAAAGTCATGGCTGTGGTGTAAAAGAATCAAGCACTTCAGGATGTTCTGATATAGGAAATTAGTCAAAGTGAATGTTTTCTGGGCTGGAAATGAAAGAGCCAGCAGGGTATTTGTTTCCCCCCCTTTTTCTTAACACATGCTAAAAAAAAAAACAACAAAAAAACCCCTCCACAGTTTGGAGAGTTAGGAAGAGCGCCAAGACTTTGAGAAGATCCCACAATCTGATCCTAAATCCATCATTATCTGACGATCTATCACCGGTGTCATTTCCCCCACATGAGAAGATGAGGTCAGGTTCTCTGCATGTTCTTCTCAACTTTACCACACATGTGCTCCGTCTCGTCGCTGCTTCTTCCCTGGTGTTTTTTTTTCCCTTCCCAGCAGAAGCAGCCTTTGGGAAAAGAGTTTAGCGCTCAAAGAAATACATTTTTCATGCTTTCCTCCACAGTGCTCTTAAATTCCCATTTCTGATTGGTCAGACGGCCGTGATTCATTTCCTATAATGATAACGAATCACGTCTACAGACAGACTTCGATCATAAGGACATCTCCGTAAAAATAAGGTGTTTATCTGATGCTTATGGAAGGAGTCTCCAGTGTCAGGGACGTTGCACTTCCATTACAGGTTTATATCCTGTAAGGATTTAACAAAGGAGTCTCCAGTGTCATATGAATCTGTATAACCTCCATAATTATTGGCACCCCTTGTCAGAGGTGGACAAAGTACCCAACTTCATTACTTAAGTCAAAGTACAGATCCCACTAGTCAAACGTTACTCAGATACAAGTGAAAGTTGGACAGTGAAATTTTTACTTAAGTTAAAATACTGAAGTACTTGCTTTTAAAAATACTTAAGTATTAAAAGTACATTTTCTGTTAACACATCATTGTATTATTGCCACAATGCTTACAAAACCTAATGCCGTTACCAAAGACAGAAATGTGAATTCACAAAATGAACGCATGCTGTGCCATCATGGTGGTTTAACGTTAAGCTAGCTAGTCAGTGAAACTCCACCTGACGCTAGCAAACTCCTCAAACTCAAAATCATATTGGGTAGCTAACGTTACTAGAAAAGAAAGATTTCTACATTCTGTTTATTTGGCAAGATTATGCTAAAACATATTTCTGAAAGGACTTCAGATAAGTTAACGTTATTCATGTTAGTGTAACTCTGTTTTTAAATGCTAACTAACAATGTCCAAGTGAACTAGATATATGTTAACACTAGCTGTGGACAAGGCTATGGCAACTAGGCTGGAAAATCCACAGAAAGTCATTTGACTAATCAGACTGCATAGCTACGTTTGTAATCTTATCACTAGCTCTAAAAGCACAGACAACTTCATTGCAAGCTTTCTCTTGGAACAAAATGTTTATATACCTGCTTCTGCAGGTTGGATGGCGAGTTTTTGTTGGCCGTGATGTGGTTTGTTTTTGGCAAACAAAGCAAACATTTAAAACGAAACATATCTTTATTCCTTTGAGAAAACTGAAACATGGGTTCTAGTTATAGCCATGGGTGTGTGCATTCCCCAGAAGAACCGCCTCCTTCCATTCTGCCATCAACAGATTGTGTTCAAATAACGCTGCTGAGAAATCATTGAACTTGATTTTATACAGTCTATGGACGTGACGTGACCCTAGTGATTACTGATAGACTGTCTCAGTGTCACCTGCGAAAAAACCAATCATGTTTTAGAAAAGAAAAGAAAAAAAAACATCCACTTTCAAAGCTGCTTCATAGTAATGAGTAACGAGGACCTGGATAGAAATGTAGTGGAGTAAGAAGTACGATATTTGTCTTTCAAATGTAGTGAAGTTAAAGTCACAAGTTTAAAAAAAAATACTCAAGTAAAGCACTGATACTCAAAAAGTGTATTTAAAGGAGATACGCAGAACCTTTATTTTTAAATAAATTTCTGAGTGGATAGTATCTCCATCCTTGACTCTTGTACACTGCATAAATAGGAATAAAAAAATATATTTTTGAGAGTTAAAATCGACCGCAAAGTTGGCGTTCGAGCTGCCCCGCTGAGCCAGCCAGCCCTGAGTGCGTGACGTCACAGCGGTAACCGGTTTTAAGGCCGTGGCCTTTGACAGCTATAGACCAAAGTCATATAAATAAAAATTTATGGTGAAAGTAAGAAATACCGTCACCGACTTCATTGATTGTGGGTTGACTCTCATTAAAACAGGATAGGTGTTATAACTTATGCAACATACATGTACATGCATGTATTTTCACTGATAAAATGTAAAAGGCTGATTAAATAATCAGATGAACTGAGACAATTACACTCTGAAGCAAATTAAATAATCTTATACCACTAACTTAAACACACAATACAAGTTACATGTATTAATCTAAATGCAGGTAAACAACGAGTGTTGTTGTTTTTGTAGTTTTGTATCCAAATGAGAGTCACATCTTACCCATCTGTGTTCTCGCTTCTTGAAGGCCGAGCTTGTGGCCGATTGTTTTGAAACAATCTGACTTTCGGTTGTTTGTACAGTTCTCCGTTCACTCACTTCTTCCACATAAGGGCAAGATATTGCTGCTAAGGCAAGTACATCCAGCGGAGAAATCAGACAGCTGCTCCACTCATTCTCCATTTTCTCCATACTGAGTACTCCTCCATTACTGCTCTGCTCAGGCAATTACTAAAACCTGGGACGGGACATCACTGGTTTTAGCAACAACCGCGGGAAGGTCACTGCCTGAGCAATAATATGTCTCGTTCCGTCCCGGGTTTTAGTAACAACCCTTGGCTCACACTTGGGGAGAACTGGTGCAACTGAATGTACTTTCCTTTTCTTATAGTTTTATTTTCCTTTAATTGTTGGTACTGCACCCTCTTTCAATACGGGCTTATAGCCAACGCTCCTCAACAGATCAGAGATCTCATACAAGTCTTCAGTAAAATGTGCAGAGCAGAGGAGAGACCACTTCGTAGGCGCCCAATGTGCCCGTGAACTTCTTGCAAAACATGTCCAAATCGTTGCAGTTTGAACATTCTTGGGCCATGAATGCAACATAAATCCACCTTCTGTCATGCTGCTGCACCCGCCAGCAACACATCTACGTGGCACGGTGATAAATTAGCTCAGAATGGAGGATCGGTGTTGCAGCCAGCTCTGTGTTATAGTCTAGCGGAAATGGCGATGAGACCGATAGCCTTCCTGCTGTGACGTCACGGACGTCAAGGTCATTCACTCAGATCGCTACCTATATAAATCAGTTTAATCATAAAAATTACTATATTAGATTTATTGTCAACGCTTAAAACTATTCCTGTGTCCTTCTTGAGGTCTCAAGGCGTTTATAAACAAAAAGTGAGGCCATGGTTCTGCGTATATGCTTTAAGTACAGTACTCAAGGAAATGTACTTCGTTACTGTCCACCTCTGCACCTTGTAAAGATTATGGCACATGTCCTTTTTGTTAAAAAAAAAAATTCTTGATGAGAGATTTGTTTTCCTCTGAACAAGTCTATCAGACTTTTCTCATTTTTTCAGCAGGAGATGACGCGACTTCACCAAAAGGTGAATTTTTTTTCCCAAATCCTTTTTACTAATATTTACAAAGGGTGCCAATAATTATGGCATGCACTCCTCCTTCAGGATAGAAGAGTTTGACTGTTCATCATTCTACTCCTATAATGTCAGCGATCAGAGGATCCTGTTTTCGTGAACATTCGATGACGATGTGTCGTTGATTATTTTCCTCTAACAGCACGCCGCTGGGTGTTTTTTCCTCCCCTACATAGCTAATTGATAATTACTTAACAAAGCAGGAATGTGGCGGCACGGTGGTGTAGTGGTTAGCGCTGTCGCCTCACAGCAAGAAGGTCCTGGGTTCGAGCCCCGGGGCCGGCGAGGGCCTTTCTGTGTGGAGTTTGCATGTTCTCCCCGTGTCCGTGTGGGTTTCCTCCGGGTGCTCCGGTTTCCCCCACAGTCCAAAGACATGCAGGTTAGGTTAACTGGTGACTCTAAATTGACCGTAGGTGTGAGTGTGAATGGTTGTCTGTGTCTATGTGTCAGCCCTGTGATGACCTGGCGACTTGTCCAGGGTGTACCCCGCCTTTCGCCCGTAGTCAACTGGGATAGGCTCCAGCTTGCCTGCGACCCTGTAGAAGGATAAAGCGGCTAGAGATAATGAGATGAGATGAGATGAGCAGGAATGTTATTGGCGTTATCACTGCTGGAGAAGATAGCGTCCTCAGAAACCTTGAAGAATTTTTTTTTTTATTGTTGTTGAACTTGGTGTGTGTGTTGCTCCTTCCGAACTGTCGGGATTTCCTTTTTGAGTCGAGCTGGACAAGAACGCGTTGGCAGAAGCATTTCGAAAAAGCAACTCAGACCTTGTTCGAGTCATTTTTATGGCCTGTCAGTCTCACCACTCTATCTGTCTGGCAGTTGAAGCAACAAAGGGTGGCACTGAGTGAGAACCCCCCACTATGCAAGAACCCCCACTACGTGAGAACCCCCACTAGGGCGGAGGACCAGGGAGGGGGAGGGGGGATACGGGGTTTAGCTAAGCAGCTCCAAATGCCAGAAGCTGATGAACAAATACTACACGGTAGATGCAGCCTCTCAGCTTTGTGACAGAAACCCTTCCCTTCTTCCGTCAACCAGCTGTGCAGAGCCAGAAACACACACACACACACACACATACACACACACTGGTGCAGCGACGAGGGCCTTGTTGGAAGGAAAACAGACGGGGAAAGCTACAGCAGCTGCTTTGGCTGTCTGTGAACTTGGACTGGAAAGCCAGAGTTACACTTTCTACAACAATCACTCAATCCCAGTTCTCCATGCTAAGTTGTCACAAGACGTTGATTCGGTTTCTCTCACAGCAGCTCCGTTATATACGTACGACAGTAACAGCGTACACAAATACAAATCTTTACTCAGGTGACTCCGTGCTCATGATAGCCTCAGACTCAAGAGGAACCTGATGTGGTCTTCTTCTGCTGGAGCTCATCCACCTCATGGCTTGATGTTTTGTGCATGCTGAGATGCTTTTCTGCTCACCACAGCTGTAAAGAGTGATTACATCAGTTCCTCGATCCTTCCTCGCAGCTCACGTCTCACATTATATTCTTATATCATATGTATACTTCGATTAGCTCATGCTCTTATATTACACTTCTTCTATTAGCTTTTTTTTTTTTAATATTGTCTTGATCCAAACTTGGCTATTGGTGTAAAGTGAATATTCTGAACCAAGCGCAACAAGATTTTTTTTTTAACCACATAAAAGTGATATTTCTACAGAAGAAAGAGGGAGTTGTTAAGAATTATGATTATAACCAGAAGAGGGCCGTTATCACGGGAGAGCAGCGGGATGTTCAGTCTGATCTCATGGACATCTGCTCTGATTGTTTTTCCAGACTCTTCCAGTAATACGGGCTTAATCATGCATCTCTCACGGAATAAAACACAACAGAATGTGCAAATAATCAACAATCAGGTGGTGTGATTATGGCTACTGTTCTAAAGTTGATAGTTTTCCAGTCTCAGCATGCCGGGAAGTGTTTTTTCAGCGATCTCTTATCAGTGCTTTTGCAGCTATAAGCACTCGTTCCATCACCAGGCCCTATTTTATTCTCTCAGCGCTGTGTTATAAATACACGCACAATGGACAGTATTGTCATCATCATATGCTATCATCATTAAAGCAACGGGTGGTCGAGGTGGTTCTGTTTTTTCCCCTCGCGCCTCTCACACGTGGTATCGCTTTACCGCTTCAAACAGATGAATCTCAGAACCACCACCCCCTCCCACTCCGCTGTCTCATCGCTGGATGGTCAAGCCCCGAGGTGACGAGAGGTGAGAGCAGGGAACGCTTCGTCATATTCAATTAGCACACGGCTGTCACCGAACCGTGACATCATCTCCTGGCAGACAGGAAGCTCTTACACAGACGGTTCTCTTGCCAAAGGATTGTACTGAATATAGAGTCCACGCTAACTGCGGATTTCTGTTACACCCTGGACTGGGGCTACAAAACATCTGGGATGACAGGACTGTCAAATCTGAAACCATTTGAAATTTCTTTTTGTCCGTCTATAGTTACACTGAATGTTGGTGAAATCACATCGAGTCCACGTTACAGCAGAGAGAAACAGTCGCTCCCTCGCTCACCTTGTTAACGTTGCAAATTGCTGGGGTGTACGAGCAATAAAACACTTTGTTACAAATTCGTTCTTTCTCTGACACTAATCTCTTTGTTTGCTTCGTTATTTATTTGTTTGTTTCTTTTTCTTTCTCTCACTAATCTTTCTTTGTTTGTGTATTTGTTTGTTTGTTAGTCAGTCAGTCTCATCTCATCTCATTATCTCTAGCCGCTTTATCCTTCTACAGGGTCGCAGGCAAGCTGGAGCCTATCCCAGCTGACTACGGGCGAAAGGCGGGGTACACCCTGGACAAGTCGCCAGGTCATCACAGGGCTGACACATAGACACAGACAACCATTCACACTCACATTCACACCTACGGTCAATTTAGAGTCACCAGTTAACCTAACCTGCATGTCTTTGGACTGTGGGGGAAACCGGAGCACCCGGAGGAAACCCACGCGGACACGGGGAGAACATGCAAACTCCGCACAGAAAGGCCCTCGCCGGCCACGGGGCTCGAAGCCGGACCTTCTTGCTGTGAGGCGACAGCGCTAACCACTACACCACCGTGCCGCCCAGTCAGTCAATTAGTTTCTTTCTTTTTCACTAATCTTTGTGTATTTGTTTGTTTCTCTGTCATGAATCTCTTTGTTTATTTGTTGTTTTTTCTTTCTTCCTCTATCATGAATCTCTGGTTATTTTTTGTTTGTTTCTCTGTCACTAATTGCTTTGTTTATTTGTTTGTTTCTTTTTGCTTTCTCTGTCACTAATCTTTATTTGTTTGTGTATTTGTTTGTTTGTTTCTTTCTTTCTTTCTTTGTCACTAATCTTTCTTTGTTTCTCTGTCATGAATCTCTTTGGCTACGTTCACACTGCAGGCTGAAGTGACTCAAATCCGATCTTTTCGCCCATATGTGACCTGTATCCGATCTTTTATTGACAATATGAACGACACAGATCCGATTTTTTCAAATCCGACCCAGGCTGTTTGGATATGTGGTGCTAATTCCGATTCCTATCCGCTCTTTTCATATGCGACTTCAGTCTGAACCGCCAGGTCGCGTTCATCCGACTTACACGTCATCAACAAGCCACAAACGTCACTATTCTGCGCTGAAGTAGGCGGCGGGTCTCTCAAAAAAGTTACAACAACATGGCGCATAATCACGGGCGCAGATAGAGGGTGGGACGAGTCATATTTAAATTCACCTCGTTCGGTCCCCCCTACTTATAGGGAGGAAAAACCGTCTATGCTGTCTTTCTTTGCATAAGGCAAACCTCACGGAAAAATCAAAAGACTAATTACCATTCGGTTTATTGAGGTGCACAGCAGTGTATACATAGTTGCAACAACTCACATAAAACAAAACAAAGACTGATATTCGGTTGGTTGAGCTGCGCAGACTGCACAGGTTGCGAGCTTGAGCTTGGTTGCTATGGTTACTAACAACAAGTTTGACAGGCATGTTGGGGTTGGTTTGCTGGCAGCTTTGTCCCCCCCCCAGTTTTTTGTCCCCCCCCCAGTTCAAAAAACGTATCTGCGCCCCTGCGCATGACATCAATGCGAGGGACACTTCGGGCTGTGAAGGTTCTGAATCTTCTCAATGGAAGGACGCAGAGGTTAGGGAGCTGATTTCCATTTGGGGGGATGCAGCTATTCAAGCTAGATTGGATGAGTCATACCGCAACCGGGCAGTTTTACTTCCGTAAACACTGGCCATGCTCACTGCGTGTGACGTCGTCGTATCCTGCAGTGCGCATGCGGAACACTTTTAGGTCGCTTTTCGTTCATACTGAGGATCACATACAAGTCGCATATATTTGTTAATGTGAACGACCTCACAAAAAAATCGGATTTCACAAAAAATCGGAATTGAGCATTAAGCCTTGCAGTGTGAACGTAGCGTTTGTTTAGTAACAAACAAGCAAACAAAAAATAACCAAAGAGATTCGTGACAGAGAAAGAAAGAAAAATTTCTTTCTCTGTCACGAATCTCTTTGGTTATTTTTTGTTTGCTTGTTTGTTACTAAACTTTTTGCTTGTTTGTTTGTTTCTTTCTTTTTTCTTTCTCTGCCACAAATTTTAGTTTGTTTGTTTCTTTGTCACAAATCTTTGTTTGTTTGTTTGTTTGTTTGTTTGTTTGTTTCTTTCTTTCTTTCTTTCTTTCTTTCTTTCTTTCTTTCTTTCTTTCTTTCTTTCTTTCTTTCTGTCTTTCTTTCTCTGTAACTAATCTTTGTTTGGTTGTATATTTGTTTGTTTGGTTGGTTGTTTCTTATTTTCTTTCTTTGTCATGAATCTCTGGTTATTTTTTGTTTGTTTCCATGTCACTAATCGCTTTGTTTGTTTGCTTGTTTGTTTGTTTGCTTCTTTTCTTTTGTGAAGTTGTGAAGTGAAAAGTGTTAAGCTGTTGTTTGTGGTACTTCCTTTGCAGTGATACTTGCGACAGACAGCTAACATACACACGTGCTGCCATTTTCTACAGCTAACATACACACGTGCTGCCATCTTCTACAGCTAACATGCACACGTCCTGCCATCTTCTACAGCTAACATTCACACGTGCTGCCATCTTCTACAGCTAACATACACACGTGCTGCCATTTTCTACAGCTAACATACACACGTGCTGCCATTTTCTACAGCTAACATACACACGTGCTGCCATTTTCTACAGCTAACATACACACGTGCTGCCATCTTCTACAGCTAACATTCACACGTGCTGCCATCTTCTACAGCTAACATACACGTGCTGCCATTTTCTACAGCTAACATACACACGTGCTGCCATCTTCTACAGCTAACATTCACACGTGCTGCCATCTTCTACAGCTAACATACACACGTGCTGCCATTTTCTACAGCTAACATACACACGTGCTGCCATTTTCTACAGCTAACATACACACGTGCTGCCATTTTCTACAGCTAACATACACACGTGCTGCCATCTTCTACAGCTAACATACACATGTGCTGCCATCTTCTACAGCTAACATACACGTGCTGCCATTTTCTACAGCTAACATACACACGTGCTGCCATCTTCTACAGCTAACATACACACGTGCTGCCATTTTCTACAGCTAACATACACACGTGCTGCCATCTTCTACAGCTAACATACACACGTGCTGCCATCTTCTACAGCTAACATTCACACGTGCTGCCATCTTCTACAGCTAACATACACACGTGCTGCCATCTTCTACAGCTAACATTCACACGTGCTGCCATCTTCTACAGCTAACATACACGTGCTGCCATTTTCTACAGCTAACATTCACACGTGCTGCCATCTTCTACAGCTAACATACACGTGCTGCCATTTTCTACAGCTAACATACACACGTGCTGCCATCTTCTACAGCTAACATTCACACGTGCTGCCATCTTCTACAGCTAACATACACACGTGCTGCCATTTTCTACAGCTAACATACACACGTGCTGCCATTTTCTACAGCTAACATACACACGTGCTGCCATTTTCTACAGCTAACATACACACGTGCTGCCATCTTCTACAGCTAACATACACATGTGCTGCCATCTTCTACAGCTAACATACACGTGCTGCTATTTTCTACAGCTAACATACACACGTGCTGCCATCTTCTACAGCTAACATACACACGTGCTGCCATTTTCTACAGCTAACATACACACGTGCTGCCATCTTCTACAGCTAACATACACACGTGCTGCCATCTTCTACAGCTAACATTCACACGTGCTGCCATCTTCTACAGCTAACATACACACGTGCTGCCATTTTCTACAGCTAACATACACACGTGCTGCCATCTTCTACAGCTAACATACACACGTGCTGCCATTTTCTACTGGTAACATACACATGTGCTGCCATTTTCTACAGCTAACATACACACGTGCTGCCATTTTCTACAGCTAACATACACACGTGCTGCCATTTTCTACAGCTAACATACACGTGTGTTGCCATCTTCTACAGCTAACATACATGTGGTAGGATGAAGCACAATGGAGGTGAGAATGGGGGCGTGGCATTAATTTAGCCATCAGTGCAGTTGGCCTTTTTAAGGCACAGGTGTCGTGATTGCAGCTCACGTTTGTGTGGAGACAGGTAGGCTGGCTGTGTTTGTCCGGGTATGCTGGATGTTCATCAAGGGCTCCTACGCTTGAAAGTGGACCTTGAGATTTGGGGTTAATATTTTCGAGTTTGAGGCTAGGAGCCCTTGACGAACATCCAACATACCCAGACAAACACAGCCAGCCTACCCGTCTCCACACAAACGTGAGCTGCAATCACGACACCAGTGCCTTAAAAAGGCCAAATGCACTGATGGCTAAATTAATGCCACACCCCCGTTCTCACCTCCATTGCGCTTCATCCTACCACATACACATATGCTGCCATCTTCTTCAGCTAACATACACATACACATATGCTGCCATCTTCTACAGCTAACATAGACGTGCTGCCATATCCTACAGCTAACATACACACGTGCTGCCATTTTCTACAGGTAATATACACATGTTCTGCCATTTTCTACAGTAATATACACATGTGCTGCCATTTTCTACAGCTAACAGAAACACATGCTGCCATTTTCTACAGCTAACATACGCTCGTGCTGCCATTTTTGACAGCTAACATACACGTGTCCTGCCATCTTCTACAGCCAACATACACTCGTGCTGCCATTTTCTACAGCTAACATACACATTTGCTGCCATCTTCTACAGCTACCATACACATGTGCTGCCGTTTTCTACAGCTAACATGCACGCGTCCTGCCATCTTCTACAGGTAATATACACACGTGCTGCCATTTTCTACCGGTAGTATACACATGCTGCCATCTTCTACAGCTAACATACACACGTGCTGCCGTTTTCTACAGCTAATATACATGCGTCTTGCCGTCTTCTACAGGTAATATACACACGTGCTGCCATTTTCTACAGGTAATATACACACATGCTGCCATTTTCTACAGGTAATATATACATGTGCTGCCATTTTCTACAGCTAACATACACATGTGCGGCCATTTTCTACAGCTAACATACACACGTGCTACCGTTTTCTACAGCAAACATACACACATGCTGCCATCTTCTACAGCTAACATACACACATACTGCCATTTTCTACAGCTAACGTACACACATACTGCCATTTTCTACAGTTAACGTACACGTATGCTGCCATTTTATACAGTTAACATACGCACATGCTGCCATCTTCTACAGCTAACATACACACGTGCTGCCATCTTGTATAGCTAACATACACACTTGTTGCCATTTTCTACAGCTAACATACACACATGCTGCCATTTTCTACAGGTAACATGAACACATGCTGCCATCTTCTACAGCTAACATACACTCATGCTGCCATTTTCTATAGCTAACGTACACATGTGCTGCCATTTTCTACAGCTAACATACACATGTGCTGCCATCATCTACAGCTAACATACACATGTGCTGCTGTTTTCTACAGCTAACATACACGCGTCTTGCCGTCTTCTACAGGTAATATACACACATGCTGCCATTTTCTACAGGTAATATATGAATGTGCTGCCATTTTCTACAGGTAATATCCACATGTGCTGCCATTTTCTACAGCTAACATATACATGTGCTGCTGTTTTCTACAGCTAACATACACGCATCCTGCCGTCTTCTACAGGTAATATACACATGTGCTGCCATTTTCTACAGGTAATATACACATGTGCTGCCATCTTCTACAGCTAACGTACACACATGCTGCCATTTTCTACAGGTAACGTACACACATGCTGCCATTTTCTACAGGTAATATACACATGTGCTGCCATCTTCTACAGCTAACATACACTCATGCTGCCATTTTCTATAGCTAACGTACACATGTGCTGCCATTTTCTACAGCTAACATACACATGTGCTGCCATCATCTACAGCTAACATACACATGTGCTGCCGTTTTCTACAGCTAATATACACGCGTCTTGCTGTCTTCTACAGGTAATGTACACACGTGCTGCCATTTTCTACAGGTAATATACACACGTGCTGCCATTTTCTACAGGTAATATACACATGTGCTGCCATTTTCCACAGCTAACATACACATGTGCTGCCATTTTCTACAGCTAACATACACACGTGCTGCCATTTTCTACAGCTAACGTACACACGTGCTGCCATTTTCTACAGCTAACGTACACACATGCTGCCATCTTCTACAGCTAACAGCATACATGTCAACCTATTTATTCAATTGGATTTAATTCAATAAACGTAGTATATGGGCGTATAAATAAAGTTATACGGATTCTTTAAAAAAAACCTTCAATATTTATTTAGAGCTATAATCAATTCCCACGATGATAAACGTACTGTACACCACAGATAGCCAGTAAAGAATCTTATGAAATCGCGCGTTATCTTGTGGTAGCGAGACTTCGTTCCACTTTTGATCATGCGCACACCGCATTGCGAGAATCCCGCCAACTATGAAGTCATAGACATATAAACATAGACGCCGGCTTCTGCGTAGAATCATACGTCATCCTCGCCGCCATATTGGATGGGGCAAAGTGGAGATTCTTCAGCCGTCTCTGGTATACAGTAGCCGAGAATAAAGATGCCTCATTCATGTGCTGCGTTTAACTGTACCAACAGGTTTACCGTCCAAACGAGATCACATGGGATTACCTTTCACAGGTGAGACTGGAAAAATACTTCGTATTCATTCTGAAGGTTTATTGTTATTAATATTGAATAAAAAGTAACTGGGATATATATTGCTAATTATCATTCAAATTTTAGGTAAATTATTTTAATTTGCATCTTATACGGATTTTATAAGGGAAATACGGATTTTGGAGGTTGGTTATACAGGTTTGATTGACCAAAGGTTGACATGTATGTAACAGGTACTCCTGCTGTCATTTTCTATAGCTAACATACACACGTGCTGCCATTTTCTACAGCTAACATACACATGTGCTGCCTTTTCTACAGCTAACGTCCACATGTGCTGTCATTTTCTACAGCTAACATACACTCCTGCTGCCATTTTCTACAGCTAACATACACTCGTGCTGCCATTTTTGACAGCTAACATACACGCGTCCTGCCATCTTCTACAGCCAACATACACTCGTGCTGCCATTTTCTACAGCTAACATACACATTTGCTGCCATCTTCTACAGCTACCATACACATGTGCTGCTGTTTTCTACAGCTAACATACACATTTGCTGCCATCTTCTACAGCTACCATACACATGTGCTGCTGTTTTCTACAGCTAACATACACATTTGCTGCCATCTTCTACAGCTACCATAGACATGTGCTGCCGTTTTCTACAGCTAACATGCACGCGTCCTGCCATCTTCTACAGGTAATATACACACGTGCTGCCATTTTCTACCGGTAGTATACACGTGCTGCCATCTTCTACAGCTAACATACACACGTGCTGCCATTTTCTACAGCTAATATACATGCGTCTTGCCGTCTTCTACAGGTAATATACACACGTGCTGCCATTTTCTACAGGTAATATACACACATGCTGCCATTTTCTACAGGTAATATATACATGTGCTGCCATTTTCTACAGCTAACATACACATGTGCTGCCATTTTCTACAGCTAACATACACACGTGCTGCCATCTTCTACAGCTAACATACACACATGCTGCCGTTTTCTACAGCTAACGTACACACATACTGCCATTTTCTACAGTTAACGTACACGTATGCTGCCATTTTATACAGTTAACATACGCACATGCTGCCATTTTCTACAGCTAACATACACACTTGCTGCCATCTTCTACAGCTAACATACACACGTGCTGCCGTCTTGTACAGCTAACATACACACTTGTTGCCATTTTCTACAGCTAACATACACACATGCTGCCATTTTCTACAGGTAACATGAACACATGCTGCCATCTTCTACAGCTAACATACACTCATGCTGCCATTTTCTATAGCTAACGTACACATGTGCTGCCATTTTCTACAGCTAACATACACATGTGCTGCCATCATCTACAGCTAACATACACACGTGCTGCCATTTTCTACAGCTAACATACACGCGTCTTGCCATCTTCTACATGTAATATACACACGTGCTGCCATTTTCTACAGGTAATATACACGTGCTGCCATTTTCCACAGCTAACATACACATGTGCTGCCATTTTCTACAGCTAACATACACACGTGCTGCCATTTTCTACAGCTAACGTACACACGTGCTGCCATTTTCTACAGCTAACGTACACACATGCTGCCATCTTCTACAGCTAACAGCATACATGTCAACCTATATGGAATGTCCGTATTTTATATGGATTTAATTCAATAAACGTAGTATATGGGCGTATAAATAAAGTTATACGGATTCTTTAAAAAAAACCTTCAATATTTATTTAGAGCTATAATCAATTCCCACGATGATAAACGTACTGTACACCACAGATAGCCAGTAAAGAGTCTTATGAAATCGCGCGTTATCTTGTGGTAGCGAGACTTCGTTCCACTTTTGATCATGCGCACACCGCATTGCGAGAATCCCGCCAACCGGGAAGTCATAGACATATAAACATAGACGCCGGCTTCTGCGTAGAATCATACGTCATCCTCGCCGCCATATTGGATGGGGCAAAGTGGAGATTCTTCAGCCGTCTCTGGTATACAGTAGCCGAGAATAAAGATGCCTCATTCATGTGGTGCGTTTAACTGTACCAACAGGTTTACCGTCTAAACGAGATCACATGGGATTACCTTTCACAGGTGAGACTGGAAAAATACTTTGTATTCATTCTGAAGGTTTATTGTTATTAATATTGAATAAAAAGTAACTGGGATATATATTGCTAATTATCATTCAAATTTTAGGTAAATTATTTTAATTTGCATCTTATACGGATTTTATAAGGGAAATACGGATTTTGGAGGTTGGTTATACAGGTTTGATTGACCAAAGGTTGACATGTATGTAACAGGTACTCCTGCTGTCATTTTCTATAGCTAACATACACACGTGCTGCCATTTTCTACAGCTAACATACACATGTGCTGCCTTTTCTACAGCTAACGTCCACATGTGCTGTCATTTTCTACAGCTAACATACACTCCTGCTGCCATTTTCTACAGCTAACATACACTCGTGCTGCCATTTTTGACAGCTAACATACACGCGTCCTGCCATCTTCTACAGCCAACATACACTCGTGCTGCCATTTTCTACAGCTAACATACACATTTGCTGCCATCTTCTACAGCTACCATACACATGTGCTGCTGTTTTCTACAGCTAACATACACATTTGCTGCCATCTTCTACAGCTACCATACACATGTGCTGCTGTTTTCTACAGCTAACATACACATTTGCTGCCATCTTCTACAGCTACCATAGACATGTGCTGCCGTTTTCTACAGCTAACATGCACGCGTCCTGCCATCTTCTACAGGTAATATACACACGTGCTGCCATTTTCTACCGGTAGTATACACGTGCTGCCATCTTCTACAGCTAACATACACACGTGCTGCCATTTTCTACAGCTAATATACATGCGTCTTGCCGTCTTCTACAGGTAATATACACACGTGCTGCCATTTTCTACAGGTAATATACACACATGCTGCCATTTTCTACAGGTAATATATACATGTGCTGCCATTTTCTACAGCTAACATACACATGTGCTGCCATTTTCTACAGCTAACATACACACGTGCTGCCATCTTCTACAGCTAACATACACACATGCTGCCGTTTTCTACAGCTAACGTACACACATACTGCCATTTTCTACAGTTAACGTACACGTATGCTGCCATTTTATACAGTTAACATACGCACATGCTGCCATTTTCTACAGCTAACATACACACTTGCTGCCATCTTCTACAGCTAACATACACACGTGCTGCCGTCTTGTACAGCTAACATACACACTTGTTGCCATTTTCTACAGCTAACATACACACATGCTGCCATTTTCTACAGGTAACATGAACACATGCTGCCATCTTCTACAGCTAACATACACTCATGCTGCCATTTTCTATAGCTAACGTACACATGTGCTGCCATTTTCTACAGCTAACATACACATGTGCTGCCATCATCTACAGCTAACATACACACGTGCTGCCATTTTCTACAGCTAACATACACGCGTCTTGCCATCTTCTACATGTAATATACACACGTGCTGCCATTTTCTACAGGTAATATACACGTGCTGCCATTTTCCACAGCTAACATACACATGTGCTGCCATTTTCTACAGCTAACATACACACGTGCTGCCATTTTCTACAGCTAACGTACACACGTGCTGCCATTTTCTACAGCTAACGTACACACATGCTGCCATCTTCTACAGCTAACAGCATACATGTCAACCTATATGGAATGTCCGTATTTTATATGGATTTAATTCAATAAACGTAGTATATGGGCGTATAAATAAAGTTATACGGATTCTTTAAAAAAAACCTTCAATATTTATTTAGAGCTATAATCAATTCCCACGATGATAAACGTACTGTACACCACAGATAGCCAGTAAAGAGTCTTATGAAATCGCGCGTTATCTTGTGGTAGCGAGACTTCGTTCCACTTTTGATCATGCGCACACCGCATTGCGAGAATCCCGCCAACCGGGAAGTCATAGACATATAAACATAGACGCCGGCTTCTGCGTAGAATCATACGTCATCCTCGCCGCCATATTGGATGGGGCAAAGTGGAGATTCTTCAGCCGTCTCTGGTATACAGTAGCCGAGAATAAAGATGCCTCATTCATGTGGTGCGTTTAACTGTACCAACAGGTTTACCGTCTAAACGAGATCACATGGGATTACCTTTCACAGGTGAGACTGGAAAAATACTTTGTATTCATTCTGAAGGTTTATTGTTATTAATATTGAATAAAAAGTAACTGGGATATATATTGCTAATTATCATTCAAATTTTAGGTAAATTATTTTAATTTGCATCTTATACGGATTTTATAAGGGAAATACGGATTTTGGAGGTTGGTTATACAGGTTTGATTGACCAAAGGTTGACATGTATGTAACAGGTACTCCTGCTGTCATTTTCTATAGCTAACATACACACGTGCTGCCATTTTCTACAGCTAACATACACATGTGCTGCCTTTTCTACAGCTAACGTCCACATGTGCTGTCATTTTCTACAGCTAACATACACTCCTGCTGCCATTTTCTACAGCTAACATACACTCGTGCTGCCATTTTTGACAGCTAACATACACGCGTCCTGCCATCTTCTACAGCCAACATACACTCGTGCTGCCATTTTCTACAGCTAACATACACATTTGCTGCCATCTTCTACAGCTACCATACACATGTGCTGCTGTTTTCTACAGCTAACATACACATTTGCTGCCATCTTCTACAGCTACCATACACATGTGCTGCTGTTTTCTACAGCTAACATACACATTTGCTGCCATCTTCTACAGCTACCATAGACATGTGCTGCCGTTTTCTACAGCTAACATGCACGCGTCCTGCCATCTTCTACAGGTAATATACACACGTGCTGCCATTTTCTACCGGTAGTATACACGTGCTGCCATCTTCTACAGCTAACATACACACGTGCTGCCATTTTCTACAGCTAATATACATGCGTCTTGCCGTCTTCTACAGGTAATATACACACGTGCTGCCATTTTCTACAGGTAATATACACACATGCTGCCATTTTCTACAGGTAATATATACATGTGCTGCCATTTTCTACAGCTAACATACACATGTGCTGCCATTTTCTACAGCTAACATACACACGTGCTGCCATCTTCTACAGCTAACATACACACATGCTGCCGTTTTCTACAGCTAACGTACACACATACTGCCATTTTCTACAGTTAACGTACACGTATGCTGCCATTTTATACAGTTAACATACGCACATGCTGCCATTTTCTACAGCTAACATACACACTTGCTGCCATCTTCTACAGCTAACATACACACGTGCTGCCGTCTTGTACAGCTAACATACACACTTGTTGCCATTTTCTACAGCTAACATACACACATGCTGCCATTTTCTACAGGTAACATGAACACATGCTGCCATCTTCTACAGCTAACATACACTCATGCTGCCATTTTCTATAGCTAACGTACACATGTGCTGCCATTTTCTACAGCTAACATACACATGTGCTGCCATCATCTACAGCTAACATACACACGTGCTGCCATTTTCTACAGCTAACATACACGCGTCTTGCCATCTTCTACATGTAATATACACACGTGCTGCCATTTTCTACAGGTAATATACACGTGCTGCCATTTTCCACAGCTAACATACACATGTGCTGCCATTTTCTACAGCTAACATACACACGTGCTGCCATTTTCTACAGCTAACGTACACACGTGCTGCCATTTTCTACAGCTAACGTACACACATGCTGCCATCTTCTACAGCTAACAGCATACATGTCAACCTATATGGAATGTCCGTATTTTATATGGATTTAATTCAATAAACGTAGTATATGGGCGTATAAATAAAGTTATACGGATTCTTTAAAAAAAACCTTCAATATTTATTTAGAGCTATAATCAATTCCCACGATGATAAACGTACTGTACACCACAGATAGCCAGTAAAGAGTCTTATGAAATCGCGCGTTATCTTGTGGTAGCGAGACTTCGTTCCACTTTTGATCATGCGCACACCGCATTGCGAGAATCCCGCCAACCGGGAAGTCATAGACATATAAACATAGACGCCGGCTTCTGCGTAGAATCATACGTCATCCTCGCCGCCATATTGGATGGGGCAAAGTGGAGATTCTTCAGCCGTCTCTGGTATACAGTAGCCGAGAATAAAGATGCCTCATTCATGTGGTGCGTTTAACTGTACCAACAGGTTTACCGTCTAAACGAGATCACATGGGATTACCTTTCACAGGTGAGACTGGAAAAATACTTTGTATTCATTCTGAAGGTTTATTGTTATTAATATTGAATAAAAAGTAACTGGGATATATATTGCTAATTATCATTCAAATTTTAGGTAAATTATTTTAATTTGCATCTTATATGGATTTTATAAGGGAAATACGGATTTTGGAGGTTGGCTATACAGGTTTGATTGACCACTAGTTGACATGTATGTAACAGGTACTCCTGCTGTCATTTTCTATAGTTAACATACACACGTGCTGCCATTTTCTACAGCTAACATACACACGTGCTGCCTTTTCTACAGCTAACATCCACATGTGCTGTCATTTTCTACAGCTAACATACACTCCTGCTGCCATTTTCTACAGCTAACATACATCCATGCTGCCGTCTTCTCCAGCCAACATACACTCGTGCTGCCATTTTCTACAGCTAGCATACATACGTGATGCCATCTTCTACAGCGAACATATACATGTACTTCCGTTTTCTACAGCTAACATACATGCATCCTGCCATCTTCTACAGCTAATGTACATGCTCTGCCGTCTTCTACATCTAATGTATACGCTCTTCTGTCTTTGACAGCTAACATACACACATGCTGTTTTCTTTTACAGCTAACATACACACGTACTGCCGTTTTCTACAGCTAACATACACACGTGCTGCTGTTTTCTACAGCGTACATACCCACATGCTGCTGTCTTCTACAGCTAATGTACACGCTCTGCTGTCTTCGACAGCTAATGAATGAAAGAAATCTTAATCCTCTTCCTGTTTGTTCAGTCACTGATTTTATAAACACAAAGTTGATTAATTGCTCTAATATTACAGATGTGACGTCTGTATTAATAACATCAAATATTAAGTCAGATTAAACTCAAAGCACCACATAATATAGGAGTGGGGCCACTGAATGTGACACTGATTTCATTACAAACTCATCCACAAACAATGTGACCAATAAAGCGCTCCGGACTGTGTGAAGGTCATGGAACGTCGGAGAAACGTGAAGGAGGAGCATCAAGAAGCCATTTCACACAGGCTGCAAGATGTGTGGTCTCAGGAATGCTGTGTTAAGCTTCTCCTGCTGTGTGTGTATGTGTGTATGTATGTGTGTCTGTGTGTGTGTGTGTGCGTGTTCATGACACGACAGGCTGAGAAAACAGACACGCACGAAGCAACAACTGCTGCTGGAGAGTAAATCATTTCATGGATGTGCAAGAAATTTGTGTTGGAATCAGAGAGCTGGGTAAAGTGCACACGTGTGTGTGTGTGTGTGTGTGTGTGTGTGTGTGTGTGTGTGTGTGTATGGAGTCAAATGCACAGGAATGTCTTAGTGGAACAGGTGCGAGGAGAAAATACGCCTGTAGTCGTAATACACAAACTCCTTAGAGTAGAAATCTAGCAGTGTTAGTTGAATTTTACTTGTGGATTTACTCTCGAGTAAGCGTTTTCATCACCTGCTCAACAAATCTTCTTTATTTCAGCACCAAATTTTGATATTTTACAGTTATTCCATTGATTTGTTCACCCTTTTGACATTGAGCCCTCATGGTGGAGCGTACTCTCTGCCCTATTTATTAGCTACATAGAATTCTTATTGCACCTAGTGGTCAGAAATAGGAACTGCAACAAACGCTAATTGAGGCCCAGTGAGGCAGGAATCATGCTGCTCCGGGGAGGACCAGAGACCAGGACAGTTAGTAACAGGGTTGCGTTTTTTCCTTTTTGACTCCATGATAAAACTACAAACGGTGGCAGTGGGAAAGGGCGGGTAACATGCGTACAGTAGAAATGCGTGCGCACCACGGTGACCTGAAGAAAAACATGTCTCGCTTTTTGTGTGCTGTTCGAGATAGCGTGAGGATGGAGTTTGTGAAACCTGGCAACCCTGATGATGATGGTGACGATGATGATGGTATCAGCACTTTGGGAAACTCACCTGCTGTACAGAACACGGTTGGATGATGCTCCGTGTAAACCGCGCTCTGAGTGGCGTACGGTTACAGGGCGAGCAGCTCGACGCCATTTTGTTTGAGGTTGTTGGTGATTAATGTGTAATCAACATGTTTCCCGATTGTGAGTTCATTCAGCCGGAGTCAGCTGCTCAGATCCACACTGGATTTAAATGGAGTGGGTTTACTGTAATATATCGGCTCTGCAGTTAATCCTGCAACACAGGTGAAGTTCAGCCCTTAAACATGAGACAAAAACACAAGGGTTAGGAGCAAATAATTAATACACATGGAATAGCAGGGTTCTCTCTCTCTCTCTCTCTCTCTCTCTCTCCCTCTTTCTTTCTTTCTTTCTTTCTTTCTTTCTTTCTTTCTTTCTTTCTTATCACATTTACCTCATTGTTCCTTTCTTTCTCTTTCTTTCTTTTAAACTCTGTCACTTTTGTTTATTTCCTTTGATATTTGTTTGTTTGTTTGCTTGTTTCTTTCTTACTGTCTCCAATCTCTTTTTATTTGTTCGTTTGTGTTATGTTCTTTCTTTCTTTCTTTCTTTCTTTCTTTCTTTCTTTCTTTCTTAACTCATTTACTTCATTGTTCCTTTCTTTCTATCTTTCTTTAATACTTTGTCACTTTTTTGTTTATTTCCCTTAATCTTTCTTTCTTTCTTTCTTTCTTTCTTTCTTTCTTTCTTTTTCTTTCTTTCTTTCTTTATCATTAATTGGTTAGTTAGTTAGTTAGTTAGTTAGTTAGTTAGTTAGTTTCTTTCTTTCTTTCTTTCTTTCTTTCTTTCTTTCTTTCTTTCTTTCTTAACTCATTTACTTCATTGTTCCTTTCTTTCTATCTTTCTTTAATACTCTGTCACTTTTTTGTTTATTTCCCTTAATCTTTCTTTCTTTCTTTCTTTCTTTCTTTCTTTCTTTCTTTCTTTCTTTCTTTCTTTCTTTACCATTAATTGGTTAATTGGTTAATTAGTTTCTTTCTTTCTTTCTTTCTTTCTTTCTTTCTTTCTTTCTTTCTTTGTTTCTTTCTTAACTCATTTACTTCATTGTTCCTTTCTTTCAATCTTTCTTTAATACTCCGTCACTTTTTTGTTTATTTCCCTTAATCTTTCTTTCTTTCTTTCTTTCTTTCTTTCTTTCTTTCTTTCTTTCTTTCTTTCTTTCTTATCACATTTACCTCATTGTTCCTTTTTTCTATCTTTCTATCTTTCTTTTAAACTGTCACTTTTGTTTGTTTATTTCCTTTGATATTTGTTTGTTTGTTTGCTTGGTTCTTTCTTACTCTGTCTCCAATCTCTTTTTATTTGTTTATTTGTGTTATGTTCTTTCTTTCTTTCTTTCTTTCTTTCTTTCTTTCTTTCTTTCTTTCTTTCTTTCTCATTAATCTGTTAGTTAGTTAGTTAGTTAGTTAGTTAGTTAGTTAGTTAGTTAGTTAGTTACTTAGTTTCGTTCTATCTCATTTACTTCATTGTTCCTTTCTTTCTATCTTTCTATCTTTCTTTAATACTCTGTCACTTTTTTGTTTATTTCCCTTAATCTTTCTTTCTTTCTTTCTTTCTTTCTTTCTTTCTTTCTTTCTTTCTTTCTTTACCATTAATTGGTTAATTGGTTAATTAGTTAGTTAGTTTCTTTCTTTCTTTCTTTCTTTCTTTCTTTCTTTCTTTCTTTCTTTCTTTCTTTCTTAACTCATTTACTTCATTGTTCCTTTCTTTCAATCTTTCTTTAATACTCCGTCACTTTTTTGTTTATTTCCCTTAATCTTTCTTTCTTTCTTTCTTTCTTTCTTTCTTTCTTTCTTTCTTATCACATTTACCTCATTGTTCCTTTTTTCTATCTTTCTATCTTTCTTTTAAACTGTCACTTTTTTGTTTATTTCCCTTAATCTTTCTTTCTTTCTTTCTTTCTTTCTTTCTTTCTTTCTTTCTTTCTTTCTTTACCATTAATTGGTTAATTGGTTAATTAGTTAGTTAGTTTCTTTCTTTCTTTCTTTCTTTCTTTCTTTCTTTCTTTCTTTCTTTCTTTCTTAACTCATTTACTTCATTGTTCCTTTCTTTCAATCTTTCTTTAATACTCCGTCACTTTTTTGTTTATTTCCCTTAATCTTTCTTTCTTTCTTTCTTTCTTTCTTTCTTTCTTTCTTTCTTTCTTTCTTATCACATTTACCTCATTGTTCCTTTTTTCTATCTTTCTATCTTTCTTTTAAACTGTCACTTTTGTTTGTTTATTTCCTTTGGTATTTGTTTGTTTGTTTGCTTGGTTCTTTCTTACTCTGTCTCCAATCTCTTTTTATTTGTTTATTTGTGTTATGTTCTTTCTTTCTTTCTTTCTTTCTTTCTTTCTCATTAATCTGTTAGTTAGTTAGTTAGTTAGTTAGTTAGTTAGTTAGTTAGTTAGTTAGTTAGTTTCTTTCTATCTCATTTACTTCATTGTTCCTTTCTTTCTGTCTTTATATCTTTCTTTCATACTCTGTCACTTTTTTGTTTATTTCCCTTAATCTTTCTTTCTTTCTTTCTTATCACATTTACCTCATTGGTCCTTTCTTTCTATCTTTCTATCTTTCTTTTAAACTCTGTCACTTTTGTTTGTTTATTTCCTTTGATATTTGTTCGTTTGCTTGTTTCTTT
This sequence comes from Neoarius graeffei, assembly GCF_027579695.1. Classification (NCBI taxonomy): domain Eukaryota; kingdom Metazoa; phylum Chordata; class Actinopteri; order Siluriformes; family Ariidae; genus Neoarius; species Neoarius graeffei. The sequence goes on from NC_083586.1 coordinate 19,383,808, forward strand.
CTTACTCTGTCTCCAATCTCTTTTTTTATGTTCAGTCTTTCTTTCTTTCTTTCTTTCTTTCTTTCTTTCTTTCTTTCTTTCTTTCTTTCTTTCTAATAGTTTATAAATGTAAATGCTGTGTTCAGGAGGAAATAATGAGGGCATGTTTATGTAAAAAAGGAAAAGTTATGAAATGTTATGAATGTGCTCCATGCCCATGCTGTTGGTCTGGATATTCAACTGTATAATCACACTAATCACATATCGCTTCTATAGCAACAACATACACAGGGACTCGTACAGAAACAAACAAGAAAACTTGATTTGGTGACATTTTCTGTAAAGATGTGGGGGGGGGGGGGGTTATGGAAGGAGTCTCCAGTGTCAGTGCTTCATAACCGTAAATGTTAAACTTGAAGTTTTCTGATATCATCATGATGGAGGATTTGGTCTTATTAAGTTCAAAAGAGGAGAGAAAAAACAGGCTGGTGATGGAAATGAATGTTAACGTAAATATGATCTTTTTCAGATGTTCTGCAAGATTAAATGGAACTATAAATGGCTAACTTGTTGTGGTGTAAGTGGAATAAAACACTTTATTATGTACTGTTATTGTAAAATAATCATTTGGGTGCAGTAACAGGAACGCCGTTGTTGATTATTTTCCCATAACCGCACACCACTATATCATACACCAGTAGGAATGTGGATTTTTTTTCCCCATGCTGTTGGTCACTGAGATTTTAAAATGTTCCTCCTTTGATGATTCGCCACAAATCTGGAAGCAGAAGAAGAAGTTTTGGCGTTTGCTCTGTTGAACGTGACATAGCTGGCCTTCATATGTCAGTGATTATGTGCAGCTGATGGAGCTGTGTCAGTTTCACACACACAGACACACACACATACACAAACAACATGCAAACTAGGTGCCGAACATGAAAGACAGTAGCTTGGGCGTCAAGAAGATTTTCTGCACAAAAACAAAATAAAATGAAAGGAACAAACTGGAGGAGAGCATGTGAGCGAGTGATCAGCCGACAGCAGCAAACACCGGGGACGGAGTGGTGTTCAGAGAGAGCTGCGTTTTTCTACCTGATCTCGGCTGCAGTGAGGAGCTCTGCGATGTGCAGCTCCGCTGTCTCACTGTGATTTCACCACAAAAATATAATCACCATCAAATCCAGGCTTTAGTTGGAAATAAACTCATTAAACACAAACATGGCACTATTCATTCATTTTACTGTCCCTTTAAAGGCCATGAAGGAATGTTTCTCTTTCTTTCTTTCTTTCTTTCTTTCTTTCTTTCTTTCTTTCTTTCTTTCTTTCTTTCTTTCTTTGTCACTACACTCTGTGTTTGATTTTTGTTTGTTTGTTTCTTTGGTTTCTTTCCTTTGATGTTTGTTTGTTTTTCTGTTTGTTTCTGTCTTTCTCTCTTTCTCAGTCACTTATCTCTGTGTTAGTTTGTTTGTTTTTACTCTCACTTTTACTGTTACTTTTTAACGTTTTTTCTTTGTTTTGACTCACTTGTCTTTGGTTTTGTCGGTTTCTTTCTTTTTTCTTATGTACTTCTTTGTATGTTTCTTTTTTTCATTTTGTTTTTTTTGACTCACTTGTCTTCACTTTCTTTCTTTCTTTCTTTCTTTCTTTCTTTCTTTCTTTCACTTATGTCTGTGTTTGATTTTTGTTTGTTTCTTTTGTTTCTTTCTTTCCTTTGATGTTTGTTTTTCTGTTTGTTTCTTTCTCTCTTTCTCTGTCACTTATCTCTGTGCTTGTTTGTTTGTTTTTACTCTCACTTATCTGTTACTTTTTTGCATGTTTTTTGTTTGTTTGTTTTGACTCACTTGTCTTTGGTTTTGTTTGTTTCTTTTTTCTTATGTACATCTTTGTATGTTTCTTTTTCAATTTGTTTGTTTATTTTTTGACTCACTTGCCTTCACTTCTTTCTTTCTTTGTCACTTTTGTCTGTTTGTGTTGATTTTTGTTTGTTTGTTTCTTTCCTTTGATGTTTTTTCTTTCTTTCTCTGTCACTTCTCTGTGTTAGTTTGTTTGTTTTTACTCTCACTTATCTCTGTTACTTTTTTGCATGTTTTTTGTTTGTTTGTTTGTTTGTTTGTTTGTTTTGACTCACTTGTCTTTGGTTTTGTTTGTTTCTTTCTTTTTTCTTATCTACTTTGTATGTTTCTATTTCAATTTGTTTATTTTTTGAATCTCACTTTTCTTTCTTTCTTTCTTTCTTTCTTTCTTTCTTTCTTTCTTTCTTTCTTTCTGTCACTTATCTCTGTTTGTTTGTTTCATACTCTGTCACTTATCTTTGTTCCTTTTTGTTTGTTTGTTTCCTTTTTTCTTTCTGACTCATGCTTGTCTTTGTTTTTGTTTGTTTTTCTTTTTCTCATATCTTTCTTTGCTTATTTGTCTGTTTCCTTTTCTGTTTGTTTGTGTCTTTCTCTCTCGCTTATCTCTGTGTTTGTTTGTTTCTTACTCTGTCACTTATTTCTTTGTTCCTTTTGGTTTGCTTGTTCTTTCTTTCTTTCTTTCTTTCTTTCTTTCTTTCTTTCTTTGCCACTTCTCTTTGTTCCTTTTTTGTCTCGTTTCTGGTGATATTGCAAGAACAGCATCTTCGTCACAGACGCTGCTCATCACACTGAAAAAATGTTTTTTGGATAAAGTTATAAAATAAACTGATGCTGAGCTGTAAATGTAGCAAATGAGCACTGGGTCAGTTTATCCTTCAAACACTGTGGTTACAGGAGAGTAAATAATTACAATCACTGATGGTAAACAATTAAATGCGTGATAAAATCTCCTACATGCCTCACACACATTACGGAGAGAGAGAGAGAGAGAGAGAGAGATAAATAAAATTAAAAATAATAGGATGTGCTGGATCAAGTGCTATTCTGTGCACTGAGTGTGGAAGCCATTTTATTCAGTTAAACCTGTGATTAATGTGAAGAGTACAGCTAGGACGAGTTATATACTGACAAAACATTCAAGTCCTATTAGACTTATTTCAGTGCTCGCCATCTTCTCATTCATATATTGTTGTGTTAGTCATTTTATTAGTAAATGGTCTTTCACTTTTATCTCACATCATATTACATTTGACAGCAAAACATTTGGCTGTACTGAAAACACGGTCTCATTCGCTTCTACTCAAAGAACATTCAGCAACCTCATAAGTGCTAATTCCATGCTGGCAATTTGAATAACCTGAATGGTGCGTAACCCAATTTTCTTCATTCATGAACAGTTTTATCAGATGGATGTGACCTGATGCCTACTGTCAGGTTTAATTGCAGTATGTTATATTACGCAGCACTGTTCATTAAAAAAAAAGTTTATAATCAAACATTTACAAATACCTTTAAAAATTGTTCTATGTTGCTAAATAAAGCCAGAGTCCTGAAAGAAGTGGCCGATTATTAAACGAAAGAAAAAGGAAAAACTTTGGTTCATTAAAATTTCATAACATTGAGGAAGATCCCATTTGAAAAAATCCCTTGAAATACTAGGAACACTGTTGGATACTGGAAAGACAAAAGTCAGGAAAAATATGGGCGATATATTTAATGTGATGAAAACAAAACATCTTCAGCTGAATTTAATATATTCTCTGGACCACAGCCCTGTCAGCGAGCTCAATATTTGAGCTGAGCTGATTCTTTCTCCGATCTGGATCCAAGAGATTCCTTGATAGTGCTAGCCGGTGGTGCGTCCAAGGATTTGATGTCCAACAGAAGTGCCGGAATACTGGCCTGGGGAAAGTAGGAAAAAGTTTCAATGTCCTTGTTGTACAAATGAGTTTAGGTAGAAACTGGAGAATGTGTATACAATACAGCGCGATTTACAGTAACCACCATGTTCCAGGAGCGAAAAGCTGTCACTTGTCTGTTTTAGTGAAGATGTAGACCTTAGACAAGCTTGCACGTGAACTTTTCTACCATAAAAGTGCTGCTTTTGGCTGATTTTTGCCAACTTTTTTTTCCACTGGCATCCCTAATACACATATACAGTAAAAAGTGTACACACCCCGTTAAAATGATAGATTTTTCTGATGTAAAAAAATGAGACCATGATAAATAATTTCAAAACTTTTCCCACCTTTAATGTGACCTATAACCTGTACAATTCAACTGAAAAACAAGCAAACCTGTTCGGGGGAAAAACATAAAAATAAAAAAAGGACAATAAGCTGGTTGCATAAGTGTGCACACCCTTAAACTAATACTTTGTTGAAGCACCTTTTGATTTAATTACAGCATTCAGTCTTTTTGGGTCGGAGTTGATCAGCCTGCCACATCTAGACTTGGCAATATTTGCCCACTCTTCCTTGCAAAAGCGCTCCGAATCTGTCAGATTGCGAGGGCGTCTCTTGTGCACAGCCCTCTTCAGGTCACCCCACAGATTTTCAATTGGATTTAGGTCTGGGGTCTGGCTGGGCCATTCCAAAACTTTTTTGGGGTCACGGTCATGCTGAAAGATGAAATTCCTCTTCATCTTCAGCTTTCTAGCAGACACCTGAAGGTTTTGGTCCAAAATTGACTGGTGTTTAGAACTGTTCATAATTCCCTCCACCTTGACTAAAGCCCCTGTTCCAGCTGAAGAAAAACAACCCCAAAACATGATGCTGCCACCACCATGCTTCACCGTGGGTATGGTGTTCTTTTGGTGATGTGCAGTGTTGTTTTTGTGCCAAACATACCTTTTGGAATTGTGGCCAAAAAGTTCAACCTTGGTTTCATCAGACCAGAACACATTTTCCCACATGCTTTTGGAAGAGTTGATATATTTTTTTTCTGCAAAATTTAGCCGGGCCTGGATGTTTTTCTTTGACCCTCCCTCATAGTCCAGACATATGGAGAATACGGGAGATTGTTGTCACATGTAGTACACAACCAGTACTTCCCAGAAGTTCCTGCAGCTCCTTCAGTGTTGCTGTAGGCCTCTCGGCAGCCTCCCTGACCAGTTTTCGTCTTGTCTTTTCATCAATTTTGGAGGGACATCCAGTTCTCGGTAATGTCACTGTTGTCCCATATTTTCTCCACTTCTTGATGACGGGCTTCACTGTGCTCCATGGTATATCTAATGCTGTGGAAATCTTTTTGTACCCTTCTCCTGACTGATACCTTTCAAAAATGAGATCCCTTTGACGCTTTGTAAGCTCTCTGTGAACGCTGGCTTTTGCTGGAGGAGGCAACTGAGTAAATGTCTGAACTTTATTTGGGGTTAATCAGAGTCATTTTAACTGATGGCAGGTGTGAACCCAAAAAGACTGAATGCTGTAATTAAATCAAAAGGTGCTTCAGCAAAGTATTAGTTTAAGGGTGTGCACACTTATGCAACCAGCTTATTGTATGTTTTTTTAAAAATGTTTTTCCCCCTAACAGATTTGTTTGTTTAATTGTACAGGTTATAGGTCACATAAAGGTGGGAAAAGTTTTGAAATTATTTACCGTGGTCTCATTGTTTTACATCAGAAAAAATGATCATTTTAACAGGGTGTGTACACTTTTTATATCCACTGTATACCTATCTAGCTAGCTTATTTAGCTATATACGTGACTATTGTTAGCTAAGTCAAGCACACACTGATGCATTTTATTTCACGTTGATGAACTCAATACACTCAAAATTAGCACGGAAACCAACGATGCATCTTTCAGAATGAAACGAGATTAATAACGTGAGATTTAGCTTCAGTGAGTTCAAAACACCTATGCAACTATCAATCATTCGAAATCCCGATATCAGTTGGCTCATATGGCATTTTTTAACAAGGAAAAGGTGTATTCTTGAGTAGCACTGTGCATCGATGTTCAAATGCCGAGGTTGGTGCGATAAATCCAAAAATAAACAAATGTATTTAATAAAGAAACCCTACAATATTTGCGATGGTACAGATTCCTGTAAAAAAGCATATATTTATCATCATTGGAAGAAGTCTCCAGTGTAAGGAGCCTTTTTTGGATCAAATCCAAAAATCAGAGTCTGAAACAATATACGATTATTAAAGAAGAGAAATAGATGATGGACGTGAAACAGAAGGCTTGGATTTACAAAAGATTCATAAGACTTCCTGAAGAAAAATAAAGAAACAGCAAGATATACACAAACAAATGAATGAAGATAACAAACCCTTGACTGGACAGGAACTAGTGACCTCAAACAGAAACTAAAACTTTAATTTCATGAGAAATAAAGAGAGAGACAGAAAAAGAGAGAGAGAGAGAGAGAGAGAGAGAGAGAGGCTTGTGAGGTTCTATAATGTAAGCAAGTTGTTTTGTAGACTTTGAAACTATAAATGGATAAAAAGTATGTCGTATGAATGGTCTGTGGTTGATTATTTTCCTAGAACAACATGCACCATGTGGCCCAGTGAGAGAAACACTAAACAAACACAGGTCCACATGATATTACAGTGTGTATGTGATCTTCTACACATTTGAATGATGAATAAACTCTGTGCTACACTGCTATAGTCATGCAAGCTCAAGATTAGTGCCCACAGCCTCCCTCTTTTCCCGATGTTCCTCCCTTGTGTTTTCTTTTCCCAAACTCGCCCAGATCTATACGGATCGATTAATGAAGCACACACTGCATTCCTTCAGTAATGAGCTGATCATATAGCGGTGGGTTTATTTATGAGCTCCACACGCTCTAATGCGCTGTTTTTCCATTAGCGTACACATTAGGCAACAGGTCGATCGTCCACTCATTAACCGCCGCCTCCAAGTCATTAACGCCGAGAGAGAGAGAGAGAGAGAGAGAGAGGTCTCGATAATCTGCTGAACACTGACTCCTGGCTTCTGATCACTCGCTATTAAAGTCTTAATCTGTTTGAGACGAACTGCTGAGGATCAATCTGTAAAAAAAGGCGACTTTTTATTGTGAGGTTTGAGAACTAAAGCATCTGAGATCTCTGCAGAGTAACACACTCAAAGGTGCAGCTCAACCGGCTGATTCTGCTCATTTATTTATTTATTTGTTTGTTTGTTTGTTTAATGACGTATACACACACACACACACACACACACACACACACACGTATACAGTAGTTTCTCACTTATTGCTCTCTTTCTGTTTTTTCTCAATCTTTGTTTGTTCATTTCTCACTCATTTATCTGTTTTTTTGTTTCTCATTCACTCATCTCTGTTTATTTGTTTGTTTTTTCACTCTTTCTTTCTTTCTTTCTTTCTTTCTTTCTTTCTTTCTTTCTTTCTTTCTTTCTTTCTTTCTTTCTCACTCACTTATCTTTGTTTGTTTGATCGATTGTGTTTGTTCATTTCTCACTCATTTATCTCTTTGTTTTGTTTGTTTCTCATTCACTCATTTCTTTCTTTCTTTCTTTCTTTCTTTCTTTCTTTCTTTCTTTCTTTCTTTCTTTCTTTCTTTCTTTCTTTCCCACTCACTTATCTATTTGTTTGTTTTTCTTTCACAGTTACTTATCTCAAATTGTTTGTTTGATTGCTTCTCACTTCTTTCTTTCTTTCTTTCTTTCTTTCTTTCTTTCTTTCTTTCTTTCTTTCTTTCTTTTTTTCTTTCTTTCTTTCCCACTCACTTATCTATTTGTTTGTTTTTCTTTCACAGTTACTTATCTCAAATTGTTTGTTTGATTGCTTCTCACTTCTTTCTTTTTCTTTCTTTCTTTCTTTCTTTCTTTCTTTCTTTCTTTCTTTCTTTCTTTCTTTCTTTCCCACTCACTTATCTATTTTTGTTTTTCTTTCACAGTTACTTATCTCAAATTGTTTGTTTGTTTGATTGCTTCTCACTTCTTTCTTTCTTTCTTTCTTTCTTTCTTTCTTTCTTTCTTTCTTATTCACTTATCTTTGTTTGTGATTGTTCATTTCTCACTTATTTATCTCTTTGCTTGTTTTTGTTTGCTTGTTTCTCATTCACTCATCTCTTCACTGTTTTCTTTCTTTCTTTCTTTCTTTCTTTCTTTCTTTCTTTCTTTCTTTCTTTCTCGCTCACCTCTGTTTGTTTCTTTCAAACTCATTTATCTCTATTTGTTTCTATGATTGCTTGTTTCTCACTTTTTATCTTTGCTTGTGTGCTTGCTTGTTTTTCTTTCTTGCTCATCTTTATTGCTTGTTTGTTTCTCACTCACTTTTTGTTTTTGTTTCTTTTTCAAAATTGAATTAATATAATTTTTGAATGTGATTTTTAATCAATCAATCAATCAATCAATCAATCAATCAATCAATCAATCAATTAGTGTGTGTGTGTGTGTGTGTGTGTGTGTTTTAAGCTGTATTTTTCCTCAGCATGTGTGGAGACAGACGCAGTCCTGGATTCTCCCGGATTCTGAAACGTTAACGTTATTAATAAGTGCGCACGAAGCTCAGTGTGAATCTGTGCGTCTGTTTAATAAGAAGATTAAAAAGTGTCACTGCAGCGTCCTGAGAGTTGATTAGGAGGTGTGCACACTTCCCTGAGAATCGCGCTACAGATAATCCCACAGGGATCAAAGTGCAGACGTGGGAAATGGGGGGGAGAAAAAAAAGAAAAAATCAATGCAAAGCAACAAAACAATGTGGGGTCTGGAAACACAGCTGTTCAGAGACACTGGCTGAGGCTCGGAGGCGTTCCTAAACTCCCCGCCAGATGTGAACGCAGCTCGCATCATTTCACAAAAAACAACTTTACCCAGTCATGATGAACTAAAGAGTGTGTATTCGCTCTGAATGCCTGCAGTGGTGCTACACAGGAAGCATCCAGTAAAGAAGTGTGTTGTGCTGTCACGAGTTTGAGACAGAAAAAAAGTTACTTTTGTTGCTATTTCTCCCAAATGAACATCACCGTACAACATCACCGCACAACATCACTACACAACATCAGCGCACATCACCACACATCACCGTACAACATCACCGCACAACATCACTACACAACATCAGCGCACATCACCACACATCACCGTACAACATCACCGCACAACATCACTACACAACATCAGCGCACATCACCACACATCACCGTACAACATCACCGCACAACATCACTACACAACATCAGCGCACATCACCACACATCACCGTACAACATCACCGCACAACATCACTACACAACATCAGCGCACATCACCACACATCACCGTACAACATCACTACACAACATCACTACACAACATCAGCGCACATCACCACACATCACCGTACAACATCACTACACAACATCACTACACAACATCAGCGCACATCACCACACATCACCGTACAACATCACTACACAACATCACTACACAACATCACTACACAACATCAGCGCACATCACCACACATCACCGTACAACATCACTACACAACATCACTACACAACATCACTACACAACATCAGCGCACATCACCACACATCACCGTACAACATCACTACACAACATCACTACACAACATCAGCGCATATCACCACACATCACCGTACAACATCACTACACAACATCACTACACAACATCAGCGCACATCACCACACATCACCGTACAAGATCACCGCACAACATCACTACACAACATCAGCGCACATCACCACACATCACCGTACAACATCACCGCACAACATCACTACACAACATCAGCGCACATCACCACACATCACCGTACAACATCACCGCACAACATCACTACACAACATCAGCGCACATCACCACACATCACCGTACAACATCACTACACAACATCACTACACAACATCAGCGCACATCAACACACATAACTGTACAACATCACTACACAACATCACTACACAACATCAGCGCACATCACCACACATCACCGTACAACATCACCGCACAACATCACTACACAACATCAGCGCACATCACCACACATCACCGTACAACATCACCGCACAACATCACTGCACAACATCAGCGCACATCACCACACATCACCGTACAACATCACCGCACAACATCACTACACAACATCAGCGCACATCACCACACATCACCATACAACATCACCGCACAACATCACTACACAACATCAGCGCACATCACCACACATCACCGTACAACATCACCGCACAACATCACTACACAACATCAGCGCACATCACCACACATCACCGTACAACATCACCGCACAACATCACTACACAACATCAGCGCACATCACCACACATCACCATACAACATCACTACACAACATCAGCGCACATCACCACACATCACCATACAACATCACTGCACTACATCAGCGCACATCACCACACATCACCATACAACATCACTGCACAACATCAGCGCACATCACCACACATCACCATACAACAGCACTGCACAACATCAGCGGACATCACCACACATCACCGTACAACATCACTGCACAACATCAGTGCACATCACCACACATCACCGTACAACATCACTGCACAACATCACTACACAACATCAGCGCACATCACCACACATCACCGTACAACATCACTAAACAACATCAGCACACATCAGCACACATCACCGCACAACATCACTACACAACATCAGCGCACATCACCACACATCACCGTACAACATCACCGCACAACATCACTACACAACATCAGCGTACATCACCACACATCACCGTACAACATCACCGCACAACATCACTACACAACATCAGCGCACATCACCACACATCACCGTACAACATCACCGCACAACATCACTACACAACATCAGCGCACATCACCACACATCACCGTACAACATCACCGCACAACATCACTACACAACATCAGCGCACATCACCACACATCACTGTACAACATCACCACACAACATCACTACACAACATCAGCGCACATCACCACACATCACCGTACAACATCACCGCACAACATCAGCGCACATCACCACACATCACCATACAACATCACTGCACTACATCAGCGCACATCACCACACATCACCATACAACATCACTGCACAACATCAGCGCACATCACCACACATCACCATACAACATCACTGCACAACATCAGCGGACATCACCACACATCACCGTACAACATCACTGCACAACATCAGTGCACATCACCACACATCACCGTACAACATCACTGCACAACATCACTACACAACATCAGCGCACATCACCACACATCACCGTACAACATCACTACACAACATCACTACACAACATCAGCACACATCAGCACACATCACCGCACAACATCACTACACAACATCAGCGCACATCACCACACATCACCGTACAACATCACCGCACAACATCACTACACAACATCAGTGCACATCACCACACATCACCGTACAACATCACTACACAACATCAGCGCACATCACAACACATCACCGTACAACATCACTACACAACATCAGCGCACATCACCACACAACGTTGTGTAGTGATGTTGTGCGGTGATGTTGTATGGTGGTACAACATCACTGCACAACATCACTACACAACGTCAGCACATATCACCACACAACATTACACAATATCACTGCACAACAACACACAACATCACAAAACAACATCACTGGACAACATCACCACACAACATCACCGTACAACATCACTACACAACATCATCGCACATAATCACTGTACAACATCACTACACACATCGTTGCACAACATTATGCAATATCACTGCACATCACTGCACAACATCACTACACCTCACTGGACAACATCACCTCAATCACCGCACATAATCTCCATAAAACATCACCGCACAACATCACTGCACATCACCGCACATCACATCACTGTGCATAACTATACATCACTACACAACATCACCTCACATCATTAGAAAACATCACCACACATCACCAAACAACATCATCTCATATCATTACACATCACCGCATATACTACACAATATCACTTCACATCACTATACATCACATCATATCACTACACAACATCACCACACATCACCAGACATCACTGCACACCACCACACAACATCACCACATAACATCACCAGACAACATCACTGCACACCACCACACAACATCACCACATAACATCACCAGACAACATCACTGCACACCACCACACAACATCATCACAAATCACTGCATAGGATCACTGCACAACATCACTACACAACATCATTGCACATAATCACCACACAACATCACTACACAACATCACCACACATCACCACACAACATCACCCTACAACATCACTACACAAAATCATTGCACAATCACCACATCACTACACGCATGACTGCACAACATTACACAATATCACTGCACATTACTGCACATCACTACACAACATCACTACACATCACCGTACAACATCACTGCACAACATCACTACACAACATCAGCGCACATCACCACACATCACCGTACAACATCACTACACAACATCACTACACAACATCAGCACACATCAGCACACATCACCGCACAACATCACTACACAACATCAGCGCACATCACCACACATCACCGTACAACATCACCGCACAACATCACTACACAACATCAGTGCACATCACCACACATCACCGTACAACATCACTACACAACATCAGCGCACATCACAACACATCACCATACAACATCACTACACAACATCAGCGCACATCACCACACAACGTTGTGTAGTGATGTTGTGCGGTGATGTTGTATGGTGGTACAACATCACTGCACAACATCACTACACAACGTCAGCACATATCACCGCACAACATCACTACACAACATCAGCGCACATCACCACACATCACCGTACAACATCACCGCACAACATCACTACACAACATCAGCACACATCACCACACATCACCGTACAACATCACTACACAACATCAGCGCACATCACCACACATCACCGTACAACATCACTACACAACATCAGCGCACATCACCACACAACGTTGTGTAGTGATGTTGTGCGGTGATGTTGTATGGTGGTACAACATCACTGCACAACATCACTACACAACGTCAGCGCATATCACCACACAACATTACACAATATCACTGCACAACAACACACAACATCACTAAACAACATCACTGGACAACATCACCACACAACATCACCGTACAACATCACTACACAACATCATCGCACATAATCACTGTACAACATCACTACACACATCGTTGCACAACATTACGCAATATCACTGCACATCACTGCACAACATCACTACACATCACTGGACAACATCACCTCAATCACCGCACATAATCTCCATAAAACATCACCGCACAACATCACTGCACATCACCGCACATCACATCACTGTGCATAACTATACATCACTACACAACATCACCTCACATCATTAGAAAACATCACCACACATCACCAAACAACATCATCTCATATCATTACACATCACCGCATATACTACACAATATCACTTCACATCACTATACATCACATCATATCACTACACAACATCACCACACATCACCAGACATCACTGCACACCACCACACAACATCACCACATAACATCACCAGACAACATCACTGCACACCACCACACAACATCACCACAAATCACTGCATAGGATCACTGCACAACATCACTACACAACATCATTGCACATAATCACCACACAACATCACTACACAACATCACCACACATCACCACACAACATCACCCTACAACATCACTACACAAAATCATTGCACAATCACCACATCACTACACGCATGACTGCACAACATTACACAATATCACTGCACATTACTGCACATCACCACACAACATCACTACACATCACCGGACAACATCACTACACAACATCATTGCACATAATCACCACACAACATCACTAGACACATCACCGCACAACATTGCACAAAATCATCGCACATCACCGCATAACATCAGTACACACATGACTGCACAACATTACACGATATCACTGCACATCACCGCACACCACTACAGAATATCACTGTACATCACCACACAATCACCGCACATCACCGCATAACATCAACACACATCACCACACAACATCACTGCACATGATCACTGCATAACATCACTACACTCATCACCACACAAGATTACACATCATACACACCACCGCACAGCATCACCACAAAACAACACTGCACATTACCGCACAACATCACTACACAACATCACTTCGCATCACCACACATCACAGCACAACATTACTACACAACATCACTGCACATCACCACACATCACAGCACAACATTACTACACAACATCACTGCACATCACCACACATCACAGCACAACATCACCACACAGCATCACAGAGCACCACTACACAACATGACTGCACAACATCACTGCACAACATCACTGCACATCAGAGCACAACATCACCTCAGCATATCACTGCACATCACCTCACAATATCACAACACAACATCACTGCACATCACTACACAACATCACACATAATCACCGCACAACATTACACAATATCACTGCACATCCCCAAACAACATCAGTACACAACTTCACTGCACATCACCACACATCAAAGCACAACATCACCACACATTACCACACATCATTGCACAACATCACTACACAACATCATCACACAACATGACTACACATCACTGCACATCACTACACATCATAGCAAAACATCACCGCAGCACATCACTGCACAAAATTACTACACATCACTGCACATCACCACACAACATTACACAATATCACTGCACAACAACACACAACATCACTACACAATATCACTGGACAACATCACCACACAACATCACCATACAACATCACTACACAACATCATCGCACATAATCACTGTACAACATCACTACACACATCGTTGCACAACATTACGCAATATCACTGCACATCACTGCACAACATCACTGGACAACATCACCACAATCACCGCACATAATCTCCATAAAACATCACCGCACAACATCACCACACATCACCACACATCACATCACTGTGCATAACTATACATCACTACACAACATCGCCTCACATCATTACAAAACATCACCACACATCACCAAACAACATCATCTCATATCATTACACATCACCGCACATACTACACAATATCACTTCACATCACTATACATCACATCATATCACTACACAACATCACCACACATCACCAGACATCACTGCACACCACCACACAACATCACCACATAACATCACCAGACAACATCACTGCACACCACCACACAACATCACCACAAATCACTGCATAGGATCACTGCACAGCATCACTGCACAATATTAAAGCACATTACCACACATCATCACCACACAACATTACCACACATCATCACCGGATATAATCACCAGACAACATCATCACATACCATCACACAACATCACTACACATCAAGACCACACAACATCACTGCACATAATCACTACACATCAACACCACACAACATCACTGCACATAATCACCACACATCATCACCACACACCATCACCACGCATCACAATACAACTTCGCCACACAACGTCACCACACAACATCACGGGACAACATCCCCACACAACACCACCGCACATAACCACCACACATAATCACCACACAACATCACCACACAACATCACCGCACAACATCACTGCACAACATCGCTGGACATAACTGCACGACATCGCATAACATCACCACACATCACTGCACATCACTGCACAACACCACCACACAACATCAGTGGACATCACTGCACATCATCACCACACATCATCAGTGCACATCACCGGACATCATCACTGCACCTTACCACACATCATCACCACACAACATCACTGCACAACATCACCACACATCACCGCAGAACATCACCACACATCATCACCGCACAACATAGCTGGACCGCATCCCCTCACAACATTACTGCACCACATCACCACACAACATCACTGCATAACATCACTGCACATCACTTCACATCACTACACATCACCAAACATCATCACTGCACATCACCACACATCACTGAACATCATCACCGCACATCACCACACAACATTACCACACAACCTCACTACACATCATCACACATGATCACCACACATCACCTGATAACATCACTGCACAGCATCCCCGCACATCATCACCACACATCACCACACATCACCACACATCATTATCACACATCACTACACATCATCACCACACAACACCACCATACATCACCACACATCACCACACAACATCACCACACATCACCACACATGATCACCACACATCACCACACATCATTATCACACATCACTACACATCATCACCACACAACATCACCATACATCACCACACATCACCACACAACATCACCACACATCACCACACAACATCACCATACATCACCACACATCACCACACAACATCACCACACATCACCACACATGATCACCACACATCACCTGATAACATCACTGCACAGCATCCCCGCACATCATCACCACACAACACCACACATCACCACACATCATCACCACACAACATCACTGCACATCATCACCACACAACATCACCACACATCATCACCACACAACATCACCACACATCATCACCACACATCACCTGATAACATCACTGCACAGCATCCCCGCACATCATCACCACACAACATCACCACACATCATCACCACACAACATCACCGCACATCATCACCACACAACATCACCATACATCATCACCACACATCACCACACATGATCACCACACATCACCTGATAACATCACTGCACAGCATCCCCACACATCATCCCCACACATCATCACCATACATCATCACCACACAACATCACCACACATCACCACACAACATCACCATACATCACCACACATCACCACACAACATCACCACACATCACCACACATGATCACCACACATCACCTGATAACATCACTGCACAGCATCCCCGCACATCATCACCACACAACACCACACATCACCACACATCATCACCACACAACATCACCACACAACATCACCACACATCATCACCACACATCACCTGATAACATCACTGCACAGCATCCCCGTACATCATCACCACACAACATCACCACACATCATCACCACACAACATCACTGCACATCATCACCACACAACATCACCATACATCATCACCACACAACATCACCACACATCACCACACATGATCACCACACATCACCTGATAACATCACTGCACAGCATCCCCACACATCATCCCCACACATCATCACCACACATCACTACACAACATCACTACACATCATCACCACACATCACCACACATCATCACCACACAACATCACCACACATCACCATACATCATCACCACACAACATCACCACACATCATCACCATACATCACCACACATCATCACTACACAACATCACTACACATCATCACCACACAACATCACCACACATCACCATACATTACCACACAACATCACCACACATCATCACCATACATCACCACACATCATCACCATACATCATCACCACACAACATCACCACACATCACTGCACGTAATTACTGTACAACATAAAAAAGACCTGTTTGTAAATAAGAGGGATACATTTTTTTGGAATGTTCCATTATTGAAATATATTCAACTGAGGGGTGGGAACAGTAACTCTGCTTCATCATATCACCTGATCATTGACTATTTTCCTATAACAGCATGACATGGAGTGTTTATATCCCTCATTCTACAGTTCTACTGATACAACAGACTTTTTGCAAAACTCAACTTTGTCCTTTTAAGTCTGTGTGTTTGCAAAAAATAGAGTTTTGAATGACCAAAATCTGTGCAGAGGGTGTAAAAGGTGTGTAAAGAACACTCTGTGTGTGTGTGTGTGTGTGTGTGTGTGTGTGTGTGTGTGTGTGTGTGTGAGATGAAGATACATCTGCATCAGTTTAACCTATATGCAGGATTTCTCAGCCAGTAGCCTTGCTTCCATTCGTGGCTCGGCACAAATCATCTGGATTGTGGGAAGTGTGAAATTTTTCCATTCTTGGACACAGCGTTTCCACATTTTCTCCTTTTCCATATATGGAATGATCCTCGTACCTGGTCATGTAATAACACCAACCACCAGAGAAGTAATGAGAGGCAGGTGCAGATAACAGAATAAAGTCATAATTCATGAAATAAACTTTACTCATTTTAAACATGGCAGCCGGTTGGTGGGACAATCAACCATAAGTGTTAGTGTTAGCATAGTAGAAAAGGTGTTACACTTAATAGATTAGCATCATGTAGATTAGCATCAGACTGACAGGAGTGGAACCTGATGTTGGCTTCACCTCTTGTAGCTCATCCACCTTTAGGTTTGATGTATTAAGATGCTTTTCTGCTCACCAGAACAGTGGTAAAGAGTGGTTATTTGACTTACTGTAGGTTAGTCTTTCCTTTCTGGCCATTCTCCTCAACCTCGCTCCCATCGACAAGGCATTTCGACATGCAGAACTGGATGTTTTTTGTTTTTTTTTCTACCATCCTGTGTGAGAATGTTGTGCATGAACATTCTAGGAGATGAGCAGTTTCTGAAAACGTCACTGAGAAGCTTTTCCTCATTCTGATGTTTGATGAAGGTTAAGTGAAGCTCATGATTTTATTCATCATGTTCCTGCCACATGATTGCCTGACAGGATAACTATATTGGACATACAGTTTTTCCAAATACAACTCTCACAACTTGTCCACTCTACGTCTTTTACTACATCAGTGAACTTAGAATTGAACCTTTTCTTCCGTTGTCCCAAAAGTTCAGATTACATGGACCAATCGGTAACCCAAAGCCAATTTCACCTTCCCAATACTGTCAATTACTCAAAAGAACTTAATCCCACACTAAGCCGTAACACTCACCTCAGACCGGGACTGAAATTCCCTGATCCTCTGCCTGACCCCTCTCTCAGAGCATGAGGAAAATTTACCTAGGACCCAGAGCACGGCCTTGTGGGACCTCTCAGGGGTCATTAGGGTCAAGTGGGGATGAAGCATGAAGCAGCACTACAAATGATGAAGGTCCTGCTGTGATTGACACAACTGGGGAAAGGGGGAGGGGTCACAAAAAACAGCTGAGGGTTTGGTTCAATGCCACGGAACCCTCTGAAAGTGTTTTGGTATGGTCGGGATGGTTTTAATTTGGCACACATGGTATGATCTGATGACATGATCAGCAACTAACTACTTCTCAAAAGCTTCAAGAGCACTAGTTGAAGTTAAATTTTATATAAAGTGAATATGATTATATATGATAGATTTTATAAATAATATTTTTATCCTGCTGATGGGTCCAGACTAAAAATTTCACCCTTTCAACTGTTACATTGCATAGGAATTAAATAAATGACAGAAAAAGAATTAAAAATTGATATTTATAATAAATTAAAGTGATACAAATTTCATTTGAAAAATAAAAATAATTAAAGTTTAGGAATGATTTTTTTTATTATCAAGTAATACATAACAATGTAAAAAAAAAAAAAAAACACCCCGGAAAAACGACATAACAATATGTTTTAAAAATGCTATAATATTAATTGCTATTTTATACAGTATATAAACCATCTGCCTTGCAATGATTCAGGTTTTCCCTTATTTATTTTTCAAAATTTTATTCTTGAATATGAATTAATGTACTGTACCATTTTTAATATTATACGTTGAAATACTTAACTTTATCATCAAATATTGATACATTGACACAAAATGTGTGACAATAATTATGATTAATAGATCATTAATTCCTCATGTAAAGGATAAACCACTTGGGGTCATGCTGTTAGAGGAAAATAACCAATAACATTGTGGCGTGATGGTGCAGAATTACCGTTGATTATTTTCCTACAACAGCATGCCCTGAAATGTTTTTATTCTTCTTATACTATTTTGCCAACAATCACAATTTTATGTCAGGATTTTTATCCGTTTATAGTTATATTTAAAGTCCTTACTTTCCAGCAGGTATAAACAGTCGTTCTATCACTGTCTCAAAGATAATAAGAACAAGCAAACTTTTCTTCATCCTAAAGACTATTAAGGACATGGTGAAAAACTTTAAAGTTAGAGCTTTACCTTGCTAACACTGGAGACTCCTTCCATTTTTATGGTGTTACTATGGTGTTTTATGCTGTTACTTGTAAATGTAAATATTAAATGATGATGATTATAAATATTTTCATGTGTATTTGACTACAAATTGTACCATCGATTTAACTTTTAAGTGTAAAATAAAACATTATTTAACTTGTAAAGTAGCTGACATATGCCGTTTTGAGCAATAATAAAAACTGTCTAGACATACTGCTGTTTGCGGTGAAATGTCTCTTTAAACAAACTGTCGTATTTACATAGTTATATATTTGCATGGCGTAATACCACAATGGGCATGAAAACATCAGGCTAAAGCTTTAAATCCTCAGCTAAGCTCTGCTGCAGTGTTAGTGCTCAACACGAAGCTGCTGCTCTCGTCTGGTTTTTGCGGTACACAGTTGGAATTCTCTCTTTCCAACGGAGCCTTGTGTGTTTACTCTCCGGCTACCAGTGTTTCAGCTGATTGAGATAGCCATATCTTACACTACTGCGATGGATGGCTTAGTGTAGTAATGAAACCCAGGCATTTGTGTGAGTGTATGTGTGTGTATATATTTGTGTGTGTGTGTGTGTGTGTGTGTTAGCATTCGGGCCCCACAGAAGAGAGGGTGCAAAGTTGAACCATATGTAAAAAGCTGATAACTAGCAGGGAGTAAGGACACACTCTGTCCTATAGAGTAACATATGGAAAGTTGTGGCGAGTTATATAACCGTATATTTTGTCTCTAAAAGGGCTTATAATTACATTACTAGTTACACGGTTGTAAATCATTTTTTTTCTTTTAGAGCCATAATACCGATGAGCAATAAATGATGTGCAATGTCACCAAGAAAGTGTTTACGTCAGAAACAGACGTGGCTGTAAAATGCTAAGTTGTAGAAATTTATGATTTTCATTTGGAATCCACATTCTGCTTACCAGACACAAGATGACGTTCAGCCTCATTGATAGTGAAAATATGAGCCTTTCAGTTTTTAATAGCGAGCCCGTACATCGAGCCGTGCTCACTGCGTCGAGCAACACATCCATTATCAGGATTCCCCAAGACACACACACACACACACACACATATATATATATATATATGTGTGTGTGTGTGTGTATGTGTGTGTGTGTCTTGGGGAATATACAGTATATATATAAAACCCCTGAAAGATCAACAATTTCTTTGCCTCATCATGTAGGAGTCATGACTTTCTTACAACGAGAGAGAGAGAGAGAGAATGCTAGTCTTAACTTACTCAAAAACATTTAAATAGACGCTCTGCTATAGGATTAACTCCAGTGTGTCTGTTCATCGACTGGATTCCTGCTTGGATATGAAACATAAAACAACTTCAATTCATAAGACAATTCGATATCTGATGATACAACCAAATCTGCTATCATACTGTACGATTTCAATTATTAAGCAACGAACTGATATTTAATAATACCACTGAATTTACGACGATATGATTTTGATCAATAAGGTAACGATTCGATATTTGATGATACCATCAAATTTACTACAATACTATATGAGTGCGATTCTTAAAGGAATAATCCGGAGTTATATGCTTTCTAGGTCTATTTTCGCATTATTGGGAGTGCATATGTTGAGTTGCTGCCACAATCACGTCAATCGGATGTGTTTTGAGACAGATCGTTTTTTGCGATTTCAACCGGAAAGCGCTAACACGGCAGTGCGAGGGGCATGTCTTTTTGCCGATACAAAACGCTAGTTTTAAAACCATTGCCAAGCTCAAAACAACATGACAGTTCTGTGGAAGTGAGTAGAGGGTTCCTAAACAAAACGAAGTGTCCCTAGCTCTGCAAGTGCACGGACAGAGTGTGTAGAAGAGTAAATACAAAGCCAGTACCTTACCTGAAGTTGTTCTTCTCCAGACGCCATCTTCAGGGGAAAGTCTGTAAAAGTCGAGTGCCGAGTGCAGAGCCCATCCCGCTGGCAGCTGACCAACTTTGATCAGAAGCTGTGATAGGTCTAATGTCTAATTTGCAAATCACTCTGACATCGACAATTATTCTTCAAGAATTTCTGAAGTAAATTACCCTGCGGGCGGCACGGTGGTGTAGTGGTTAGCACTGTCGCCTCACAGCAAGAAGGTCCTGGGTTCGAGCCCTGGGGCCGGCGAGGGCCTTTCTGTGTGGAGTTTGCATGTTCTCCCCGTGTCCGCGTGGGTTTCCTCCGGGTGCTCCGGTTTCCCCCACAGTCCAAAGACATGCAGGTTAGGTTAACTGGTGACTCTAAATTGACCGTAGGTGTGAATGTGAGTGTGAATGGTTGTCTGTGTCTATGTGTCAGCCCTGTGATGACCTGGCGACTTGTCCAGGGTGTACCCCGCCTTTCGCCCGTAGTCAGCTGGGATAGGCTCCAGCTTGCCTGCGACCCTGTAGAAGGATAAAGCGGCTAGAGATAATGAGATGAGATGAGATGAGAAATTACCCTGCTAGCTTGTTCTCACAGGTTATCAGTTTAAAACTATGCACTATCTTTCAGGGTGGCATGGTGGTGTAATGGTTAGCACTGTTGCCTCACAGCAAGAAGGTTCTGGGTTCAAGCCCAGTGGCCGACAGGGGCCTTTCTGTGTGGAGTTTGCATGTTCTCTGCGTGGGTTTCCTCCAGGTGCTCTGGTTTCCCCCACAGTCCAAAGACATGCAGGTTAGGCTAATTGGTGACTCTAAATTGACCGTGAATGTGAGTGTGAATGGTTGTTTGTCTCGATGTGTCAGCCCTGTGATGACCTGGCGACTTGTCCAGGGTGTACCCCGCCTTTCACCTGTAGTCAGCTGGGATAGGTTCCAGCTTGCCTGCGACCCTGCACAGGATAAGCGGTTATGGATAGATGGAACTATTTTTCACACCAGTTGCTTGTCCTTTTTGCAATAATAAGCAATGTAGGATTCTTGGCCTGGCTTCATTTCAGTCTTTGTGTTTTGATCCAAATTGTCTGATAGTAGTCCTTGAGTACTTTTAATTTGTTGACTAATGGTCTTTTCCATAGTTAAGTCAAGAACTGTTTCAGGACATTGCTATATTTAGACTTTTTTATTTATTACTGCAGTTAAACGCTGATCAACCACAGCAAATAATTTCCAGGTTAAGGCTACACCATTAACAACAAAAAGAAATGAATTGCCACAAATATAATAAATCTGGGGGCGGCATGGTGGTGTAGTGGTTAGCGCTATCGCCTCACAGCAAGAAGGTCCGGGTTCGAGCCCCGTGGCCGGCGAGGGCCTTTCTGTGCGGAGTTTGCATGTTCTCCCCGTGTCCGTGTGGGTTTCCTCCGGGTGCTCTGGTTTCCCCCACAGTCCAAAGACATGCAGGTTAGGTTAACTGGTGACTCTAAATTGACCGTAGGTGTGAATGTGAGTGTGAATGGTTGTCTGTGTCTATGGCCAAGTTTACATTAGACCGTATCAGCGGATCATCAGATTAACGTTTTTAAAACGATTAGTGTGCACACAGCAACACCAATACACGATTCGCGTGCACACAGCAACACCAATACACGGATACGCTCGGCTCCGCAGGCATCCTGCGCTCCAAATCACTCCGCCCTGAACAGCGAGTGCCCTCTGGAGGGTGCGCACTCTGGCCCTGCGCAGCTCACAGAGCGCGCGAGTGAAGTGCACGAGCCACGATTCGGGACTGAGCCGCTGTGTGTGTGATCCCAGCGCATATCACTTACCACTTGCAAGTGGAAGGATGGCAAGCCTAAAGACAATCATAACTACACAATGGGCAGTATTTGCATCAGTATTTGCAGTATTTTCATACTTTTATACTCTTTAATGAAAGGTGATACAAGGCGGAAGTCCGCGCCGTTTTTCAGCAGTCGCGTCACATGACCAACGCCAGCGAATCAGGAAGGTGGATGTCACAGTGACGTTGTCCAATGACGACGCCAGCTAGAGCTCAGCACAGCGTATCCGCGTATCTCAATGTTTACACAGCACCGGACCAGACACGATCTAGATTGAATACGTGGACCCTGGCGGATTCCCGTTTCCCGGCGTTTCCAGGCGGTTTAATGTAAACGGACAGTGTATCCGCGAAGAAAACGAGACAGATACGGTCTAATGTAAACTTGGCCTATGTGTCAGCCCTGTGATGACCTGGCGACTTGTCCAGGGTGTACCCCGCCTTTCGCCCGTAGTCAGCTGGGATAGGCTCCAGCTCGCCTGCGACCCTGTAGAACAGGATAAAGCAGCTACAGATAATGAGATGAGAGATGAGATAATAAATCTGTCTAACATATACTATTTTAGGACGTACCAGTTCATAAAATGCACTTGCTGATTGATGAAATTGCTGATTCTGAAGGTGAGAGCGTGCAGCATGGAAGCTCATGTCTGTCTCCTTACAACTCTTCCATGCTGATAATAAAGTACATTTAGCTACATGTCTTTACTTTGCTGTTTTTTTCCACCACCCCAACTAGTCGACATCCATACAACAATGATGCAGTGATGTATTAATCCAGTAGGCTATGCAACTCCGTTCAACACTTTGTAGGGCTATAAATCCAGAGGATTAGCTTTTGGGAATTCTGATGTAGCCTGATAGAAGAAAAATGCCATTTTTAGCAAGCGAGCACTTCTTGACCATCCGAAATATTAGCGTATGTTAGCATTTGAAGTTTTAGTCCCAGGTTGTATTTCTGACTGTGTGTGTGTGTGTTTTAGTACAACTCCATTCTAAACTCCGTTCATCTTCTATGCACCAAAGTGTACTAGCAATTATTTATGTAATGTTTATGTTTAATCTCAAAACATTGCATTTTATATCAAATCCAGTCATCTGCTAACACTTTGTCGGAAAAAGATATTCCTGTTGGAAAATAGATCTACATAAATAAATAATCATCCAAGGTGATAATCCCTTGAAATGTTGTACGCAACATGATATATATATTTTTCGTGACAGCACAATATCTGCTCACAGACATGCCTGAAACTCTCATCGTCTGTACGGATCTCCCGCCAAATTCAAAATCAGGCCGATGGAATTTTTTTTGGCTTGTTAACCAATCTGTCCCAAATTGCTTAACATAGCAGAACAGACAAAACCATTTTATAGGACTGTACGGAAAAGACCCTGACGATATCGTGACTGAGAACACAGATGTCAATTTTTTCACACACACACACACACACACACACACACACACACACACACACACACACACACACACACACTTGCAGTAATGATCTAGAAGAATAGTATGGGTTTTTAAAAGTATTTTAAAAATAAACAATGTTTATATTGTCCTGGCTTTCTGAGCTGTTATTTGTTGGAATTACTGGTTGGTATTTCAGACCCGGACTGCAGAGAGTGCCGTATTGTTCACTGTCTTCTGAAATATTTATTGCCTGTAGTGTAATTCCCAGGCAGAATGTCTCAGAGACAGAGGAACTGTGCAGGGTACTACCACACAGCATTCATCAGGGCAGATTATCAAGACTACACACACACACATACACACACATACCCACACCCTGCTAATGAACTGGTGAGGGATGTTTATGAGGAATCGCTTACCAACCACACAGATCAGTAACAGATGCCTTCTGGCATACAAGCGTGCGCTGGAGCCGATTTGACCACTGCACTGAATCCAGCCTATGAAAGCCTGGAATGTCATGGTGTTTCCTGATCTCTTCACCAGATTGCCTGTTCCACTACACCACCAGCATATGAAATTATCTTAAAGACATGGTATACCCTAACAATGGACTTTTGCCTTGCAAAAGTTTGCACAATATTATCTATTGTGGTAGTCACTGGGATTTTGTACATCACTGCCAATTTTTACTCTTGAGTCTTGTCTCTTAAACTGCCTTCAAGCACATTCTGCTTCCCCCCCCCCATTCTGGGGGATGGCTGTTCCTAGTTTTATAGCTTACTAGACCAAACATTCCACCATCCAAACATACCCGAACAAGGTGCTGAAGAGATACCCGGCATTCGCCAGAGCTAGCTCGTCAAGATCCATTTGGCCAAGTGTGAGATTAACTGTTGACTGCAGCCACAGGATGTGTACACATATGTAACCATGGGATTTGTTTGCATCTGGTCTCCTTATGCATGTTTTTCGAGAGCCTTCAGAAGAGGATGATGAGCATGAAAGGAAATTGCGATGAGCTCTCTTCTGCAAATCTGCTCTGCATTACACTGTGAGCAATATCAATCCGAACAAGCTGCCTCGACCTGCATGGGGTTCACCGCTGGCTCTCGAACACAGCCAAGCTAGGAGAAAGGGGGTGAGCAGAAATCATTAAAGTCCTCCTCTGATTAATGGAACATGGCAGTTATGCTAATTTTCAGCAATTTGCAAAACCTCACTTGCCTTGTTGTCCTTCCTAGAGATGTTTGGGGACTAAGTGGAATCATATTTAATTCTGGTTATGGAGTCAGCGTAGCCTGAAAGGTCCTCACTAATCAGTTTCAGCAGACCATTTGACTATCCTAATCTTTGAAGTGATGCAACTGTTTTCTTATTTTTTGACAACACACATAACCTTGGGATAGTTCTGGACAACCAACTGTCTGACTCTTGTATTGTTAACCAGACTTGGCTACTCAGGTACTTCTTCATTTGCTTGCCATCTCAAGATTGGAGTTCTGCACCCAACCCCTGGCAGGTCTTCCCCTGCACATTGACTGGACAACTTCCCAAGTTCTCAAGCTCCACTCCATTGCTGTGCTCCCTCCATTGGCTTTCTGGATCACATTTAAAATACTGATGCTTACATACAAAGCCAAAAGTGGACCCCTTTTTTCAGTCTACCTGAAAGTACTAATCAAACCCCACCCTGAACCATGAGGGTAGTGTTGAGCCTCTAGCATATCTCAATTCGCCTCACTGTCAGCAAAGATACAAGGAAGACATGCATCAAGACTGCTAATGAAGGAGGAATGGGGAATGAACTTCTTCTTCTGTCTCATGAGTCACAAAGACTGACCATTTTTGTTGCTCTACTCAGCAACATTCTCATAACCAACTGCTCTCAAACAGGATTTTCCCTTGATAGTAATTTAGACTCTAACCTATTGGTACTAGCATGAGCACACAGTATGTTATGAAACTTGTTACTGGCACATTTTCAATCAGTCCAGTACAGGCCTTCAAAATCTCATCCCAAGCTTCACAAAACGATCTTTGGTTCACATTTGGAGGCACTGTTGGGGGTAGCATGGCCACAACAGCTCCATGGTTCCTGGTTCAACCCGGAACTGAGGTTAAAGTGAAAGGTCTGTCAAGAGGATTATGTGTTCTCCCTGTGATTTTCCTAATGGTTCTCAGGTTTTCTCCCAGACACATGCAGGCAGGTTGACTGATGACTCTAAATGGATCCTAGATGTGAATGTATGTGCATGGTGCCCTGTGATATCCACCTTGTGCCTAGTGTTCCTGGGCTTGGCTCCAGATTCGCCATGACTCTGACCAGGATAAATTAGTGACTGATGGACTAATGTCCCATCCAGGGATAGGCTCCGGATCCACCACAACCTTGACTAGGATAAAGTGGTTACTGGAAATGAATTACAGTAGTATCAGCTATACTCTAGTATTGTTGTTATTGTGAATGTTGTGTATAACTTGAGGGACTCTATATTAAATCAACTTACATGTTTATGATAAACCTTCATGCTTTCAGATTGACAGATTCAATTGCATGCACATGCTTACGAGTTGACATTCTCTTTACTTAATTTGATGACTCTGGAGTGTCAGTTTTCCCTGCATTCTCTCTTTCCCAGAACATCTTCGTTCACCCCAAAAGGATAAACAAATTATCCAAATGAAAAGCAAAACCATCCTTGCCCACATCTGCTTATGGAGTGCCTCCATTCCACAGCACAACTCCTTTTTTGCAGCCATGAGAGAATAATAATGGGGTGGAATTTTTTGTCAGCCCTGCTCAGGAAAATAAGATATCATGTCTTTCCATCGGCCTGATGTCAGCCGCTCAGATTTGAACCCGAATGCATTACCCGTGCAGCATCCTAAAAGGGGTTCAGCCAAAGTTCAGATGTCTGCAACCACCAAACAGCTTTCACTTTCCCTCTTCTTTTCTTTCTGTGAAGGGGCAAAACGATGCCTCCTTGCACATTCGATTAGTCAATGAGCCAATGATTTCTTTTACAACATCAGCCAAATGTGTAGTAGGACATTCATCTCCAGGATTTCATCATGCACCATGTAAATAACCTCATCCATAACTGGAAGAAGGAGTCTGTCAAACAGTCACATTCTGGTATTAATCTAATCTTGAAGGATGCTTGGAGAAGTTTGGTTACCTAACAGGAACCTCTGCCTACAGATACAGTGAAGGAACCATTAATAACATGATTTTACTTGGCTCCGTGATGTCATTCTTTGGTTATTCAGGGAAGAATTTCATACTTTGTATATTATAAGATATATTTTTAATACCTGCTTGTCATGTCAAGCGATGACATGAAAATGGGAGTGAAATGGTTTTGGAGATCATATCCATAATACTGTGTAATGTGCTTCTTAGCCAAATGGCAAGGGGTGTGGCTAGACCTTTTACAATGGGATCATTTTATTGGGGTGGCAATTGAGGGTGTGGCTAAATACTCATCTGTATCCATACAAAATGATAATTGTTCCCACTACCTCCGTATGGTCTGAAAAGGTCCCTGTTGGACGTAAAAGACACACAGCTAAGCAACATTTATTTGTCATTTAGCGAGCTATAAAAAGTCATCACAAACATCATATGAAGTATGTTTTAAAAACCTCAAAATGATCAATTGTTTAACATTAACAAAAAAAACAACAACTTTTGATCAGTGTTTACTCACCTGTTTGTTCATTGTTTCCAGGAATCATTGTATGTTAGCAAGCTAAACTTGCTTGTTTAAACAATTCAAACTGTATAGTGTATCTACTGAAAAATCTGAGGTAAAAGTGAATGTTTCAGGGTGAATTCCTGATCAAGGTGCCGTCAAAATGATAAAACAATTTTTTTTCGGCATCGAGTCGAAGAAAACAGGCATTTAACTATTAAAATGCGATGGCGTGCTTCATCTCAGGCAACAATATCTCATTTCTTTACAGTTTCTGTGCAGACATTTTGCTCTTAAATGGGTTAAAAGTAACAAGGTTGAGTTCGTTTTAGCCTACAATTAGCAAATACACAAAATGTGGTTGACTAGCATCCATGCTAATGGCATGAAAACACTAAGGACATTACAGGAAAAAAACTAGTAACTTGGGTAGTGCATTCAATATGACCTTATCGGTTAGATTCATAATAACGTTTGACAAACAAAGAAGGCAAAGAAAGAGAGAACTTACTTTTCTTCTTCTCATGAATATATAACACACTTGCGGAATATTTCAAACTGGGGTGAACAAGTTCATAACCTTTCATTCCGTACATTTTTATACCTTGCGGAAAACTTGCGGAAAAGGAAGTTTTGAGTATGAGACGTTTAATTAATGCACAAATAATAATAATAATAATAATAATAATAATGTATGTCATATTTTAATTTGTATACAGTATTTTAAGGTAAAAGTAGTTAGAGGTGGTAAAAATGCTGGCTGTCAGTTTTATTAATGTTATTTATCTGAAAGATGCACATAGATTGTTGTGAAGGACTCAACCTGTGTTTAAAAATGTAAATATCTTTACACACACACATATATATATATATAATATATATATATATATATATATATATATATACACATTATCTGTAGCCGCTTATCCTGTACAGGGTTGCAAGCAACCTGTAGCCTGTCCCAGCTGACTATTGGCAAGAGGCGGGGTACACCCTGGACAAGTCGCCAGGTTATCACAGGGCTGACACATCGAGACAAACAACCATTCACACTCACATTCACACCTACAGTCAATTTAGAGCCACCAATTAACCTAACCTGCATGTCTTTGGACTGTGGGGGAAACCAGAGCACACCCACGGGGAGAACATGCAAACTCCACACAGAAGGGCCCTTGTCGGTCACTGGGCTTGAACCCAGGACTTTCTTGCTGTGAGGCGACAGTGCTAACCACTACACCACTGTGCCACCCTATATATACAGTTGTGGTCAGAAGTTTACATACATTGACATGTCATCTTGGATATGAATGCCATCTTGGATATGAATGCCATGGCAATATTTGGGCTTTCAGTAATTTCTTTGAACTGTTCTTTTTCTGTGGCAGAATGATTGTACAGCATACAGCTTTAATAATAATAATAATAATAATAATAAACACTAGAATTTGGTGCACAAGTTTTAATTTTCTTTGGGTTTTCTGAAATCAACACAGGGTCAAAATTATACATACATGGTCAAAAATATACATACAGCACACCTAATATTGGGTAAAATGTCTCTTTGCAAGATTCACCTTGACCAAACATTTTTGTTTACCATGAACAAGCTTCTGGCAGAATTCTGCTTGGTTATTTCACGACTCTTCATGGTAGAATTGGTAGAGTTCAATTAAATTTGTTTGTTTTTTCTTGGCATGGACTCGACTTAAAGCACGGTCCATATATTTTCAATAGGGTTGAACTCAGGACTTGTTTTAAGCTTAATGTTAGCCTGCTTTATCCTCCACAACCAGCTCTGATGTGTGTTTGGGTTCACTGCCTGTTGTAACTTCCAAGTCATGTTCAAGTTTCTGATGGTTTATGCTGAAGAATTCCGAGGTAGTTCTCCTTCTTCATTATTCTGTCCACTTTGTGCAATGAACCAGTTCTACTTGCTGTAAAACAGCTCCAGAGCATGATGATCCTACCACCACCGCCAGCTGGTACAGTGTCCCTCTGTACATGGTGGTCACTGTGGCCAAATAACTCAATCTTTGTCTCATCTGACCATACAGCTTTCCTCCAGAAGGCTTTTTTCTTTGTCCGTGTGGTCAGCTTCAAACTTTAGTTAAGCCTGAAGGTGTCAATTTTGGAGCAGGGGGTTATTTCTTGGATAGAAGCCTCTTAGTCCATGGTGATGTAACTGAACTGTAGGCAGTGATCCATCAGCTTCCAGTTCATGGCAGGGCTGTGCCATGGTGGTTCCCAGGTTGTTCCTGATCATCAAACCAATTTCCTTTCAGCTGAGGGTGACAGTTTTGGTTTTCTTGAAGCAAAGTGGCTTGGCAAAGTGACTACACCTCACAATAACTTGCATACAGTTGTTTGAACTGATCTTGGAATTTGCACTTGTTTAGAAATGGCTCCAGGAGACATTCCGGAGTTGTGTATATCTGCAATCCTCTTTTTCAGATCTGCACTGAGCTCCTTGAACTTTCCCATTGTATTGTGTGTTGATCAATCCGATGAGTGCTGTAAACAAACCCTTTTTATGAAGGCACAGAGAAGCTACGAGCTGTAGTCAATCATGATCACTATCAGGAAGTTAAGAGACCTCGGCCTTGGCAAGATAAGAGACATTTTGGAAGTTTCAGTACCTCTGAATGAATAATCTAAGTGAGTGTATGTAAGTTTTTGACCCTGTATGTATAATTTTGACCCTGTGTTGATTTCAGAAAACCCAAAGAAAATGAAAACTTGTGCACCAAATTCTAGTGCTTTTTTTTAATTAAAGCTGTATGCTGTACAATCTTTCTGCCACAGAAAAAGAACAGTTCAAAGAAATTATTGAAAGCCCAAATATTGCCATGACATTCATATCCAAGATGACATTCATGTCACGTCACTGTATGTAAACATCTGACCATAACTGTGTGTGTGTATATATATATATATATATATATATATATATATATATATATATATATATATATATATATAATGTGTGTGTATGGGGAAATCAAAATGGGTAAAAGTGAGCGAGTAGATGATGGGATGATGGACTAAAGCCACAGTAATGAGAATTCCCCGCCTGGAATCGCAGTTACTCAATCCTTGGAACATGCTTTCAATTTTCTTCAATCAAACACATCAATAAAAACAACATATCAGCGTCCATATTGATACTGTTATTGCGAAAGGATGATGAGAACGGCTTTAATATTTGTTGAGGTCGGTGAATGGGGAGATCAGGTTCTCCATTTTGTGCGGTGAAGAGGTAGACCTGCTACGTTTAATGTCAGATCAAATAGACCATGGTAATACCTTCACATACTGTTCACTGACATCTGTACACTCCCAATGTTTTCTTTTTTCCAGCCAGTTTGTTCAAAGTGCAGGCGAAATTCCAGAGTGGAGCTGGTTTTTATAGAAAGCTTGTCAGTTTGTCCTAGGGCAAGTAGCGCAGTGCATTCATGGGGCCATTGGGGTTAACACAAAGTCAAATTCAATCAAATTCCTATCCTGGAATTCTCTCTATTCACAGTATCTTTTTTCCGAACATCCAGATTTATACTTGTCAGTTATGTCAGTTATGATGATGTTCTGCCAAATCCTGTTTCCTATTTTCCATATTGTTTTGTATTAATTGCTTAGTAAATTTCCATTTTATAAACAGAGCAATTATCCTCATCAACATCAGGATTAAATAAACACAAATGACAAATTACCATCAGGAGACGATTGATTTGCTTTATCCAAGTGGCTGTGTGTGGCTAGCGACTCTTTCGTAATTCCTTGCTTTCCAGACTTAAGAGAAATATGTGATTGTTTACCAACGTGCCTCGTGAGGTTAACCACACTTTTAACATGTAACATCAAGCCTGAGTCTGAAAACAAAAAATGAAAACATTGTATATTAAGTTTTATTTCTTAATAATGATGCAAATTCAAAAAGTCTTTATTCATTGGACAGCACTGGCAATTTAAGTTCAAAAGTTATGCAAGGACATTTAGAGTCAGAGTCTTCCGTACAACTTCCTGTAGATTAGTTGTTCATGTAGAAATGATTATCAACACCAGTCACAATCCAGAATTGTGATTTTTTTTTTGTCCTTAACCTAAAAGTGCACCCAGAAAGAAGGATACTCTTCCAATTTTCTGAGTCATACCTCAAGACATGGAAGAGATCTGGCTTCTATAAAGACATTGTCTAATATTACAGCTTAAACCTTGTGGCTTTTCCTGGGAAAAACTTATGAAGTCCTAAAAGTCACTTGGTTATGAGTGGGCACAGCAGGTCTGGGGCTTTGGAACATGGAGTGAAACACAATCCACGAGCCGACTATCCTCCAAATAATAACGTACTGTCAGTATGGAATGATAACACCATAACTTGCTCAAGCTTCCTGAGGAGCTTTCTCCGAGAAATCATTTTTGCCAATGTGCGCATCTTTTTTAATTTGCCTGGGATTCATTTCATGATGAAAAATGAAACTTTTTGGGGCAACATCTGGTTTGGAACCCTTCATCCCTTTCTCGATGGACAGAGCATATTTCGCTGGATGGAACAGAAGATGGAAAGAATTATTTGGTGTAATGAAGAACTTTGCCACCACTGTTGGTTTAAGTGAAATCAATTTTGTGGCTAGCGGGGTTCCAATTGGCTGCGAGGGCCATCAATCACCCTGCCGCTGGATTTTCATTCATTCGAGGATTGAAGAGAGAACTAAAATGATGAGAAAATGTATATGTTTAGTCTAGCACCCGAGGACCTTCAGAAAAATGGATCAAAAGCTGCACCACGGAGCCAAAAGCAACAATTAAACATTCTCTTGATCAGTGTGTCATCCATGTTTATTGAGTTTAAGAGTCAGCTTCGGGTCAGGCCGAATCTGGCGTAGGACTGAAAGCGTGAATTTGTTGGACAGCTGTTTAAGGGTACAATGGTGGCCTGCGTACAATATGTGACCATCTTTGGCCCTGGGAAATGAAAGGGGAAGAAATGTGAAACATCTCTCTCAGAGAAGGTTGCATCCAAGTAATTCAGCTCTGAATCAACTCACCTGCAGGAAGTGAATCAAACATGCTCTGAGTGTGTGTGTGTGTGTGTGTGTGTGTATGTGTGTTTTAGATGTGAGCTGCTAAGCTGCTAATGTAAAAGATTTGGATAACTTAAAGGAGAAAATAAACACACAAGTAATACAGTTTGAAATGCGTTTATATAATTATCTGAGCAGTTTATTTTACACAATCGCCATGTTGTCTGTGCGGGAATCTTAGGCCCACTTTACACGGGGACGGTCTGAAACAAAAATGCAAAAGTCCGTTTTCGTTCTCACTTTTTTCCACATCTACACGACCGTTTTCAAGGAGGAAATCTGCGTCTATACGGTGACGCATAAATGTGTGGAATTCAATTGGATGTGCATGCCAGGCGGCTAGGTGGTGCTGTGAAAGACCTCCGCTATGTCTGCACGCATGCGCAACGTCTTCCGTCTTGTCTGATCTGCACATCTGCACCGCGAAAACTTTGACTACTCTGGCTATGGTAAGTAAGAAAGTAAGTAAAAAAGTAAGAGCATACTATACCCGCCTCTGTTCATTAACGGTATATGTGCAGATTCGGTATAGATGTTCGAAGGACTCCTGGAGGTTTATTAAAGCTGCCAGAGCAGCTTGAAGGTCCGTTGGATCGATGTAATCAGACATGCTTTTACTTTTTTACTTACTTTCTTACTTCCCGGGCTGGCATGTACAGTATATGACATATGTATGACGTAAACGCGTACCCGACGTGAGCAGATCCGAGCAGAGTTTCGCGTATTGGGTAGTTTAGACGGATATGCAACGGGGGCTGTTTTTAACTTATCCACTCTGGAAGGCGTTTTCAATTTTTTCCGTTTTTCAGCCTCGGAAGCACCGTCTCCGTGTAGACGAAAGGCACTTCCGATAAAATATTTAGTCGTTTTTACCCAACAGCGTCCTCATGTAAACGGGCCCTTAGCCATTTCTACAAAGTTTGTTTAATGTTTGTCTATTTCTGAAAGATTCATCAGATAGTTTTACAACTACTGTATATTTTCAGGTATTCAATGTTTTTACAATGTTCTTTTAACACATGCTGGTTTTTGTGTTTCGGTTTTCGCGGAGTAACATTACTTCTGCTATGACCAAAAAAAAAATCCAAACAAACAAAAATCAACAACAAAAAACAATATTCAGTTGTTGTTGTTGCTTCAAAAGTAAACTGATTCTTACAAGGCTAAAAATTCATAGAAAACAACCCAAACCCAATCAATTTGATCAATTTTGTTCTGATTGCTCAGATTTTTTTTGTTAAAAAAGCAACAATTCCTTTTTTGTTAAACCTGAAAACAGTATTCAGTCTTGATAAGATTGCTGTTCATACGCGTGACAAGCACTACATCATTTGCTAACGAATCAATCTCCTATCAATAATGAATAGCTCTGAATGTTTGACTTGCTGCCTCACAATGTTTATTAGCTACCAGAATTCATGCTAGTCTGTCCTGACATTAGCAAACAAAACAGGCTAACTTGGTTAAATATAGCTAATGACAACATTTTGTGAAAGTTTCCTCATTTTTTTCAGATTGTTTGAACTTCACAGCTTCTAGAGAACCAAAGGATTTTATTTAAGACTTTTCTTAATGAAACATTTTACTAAGCTAGGGCTAGTGGCTAGTAGCTAGTGGTGCTCATCCTCAAGTTAATGCTAGCTAGACAGGGCTCAAAAGAGTCTGAATAAATGATATTATTTTTTTGCAGTCCGTATCCTACGATACAGACCCCAGTTACGGACCTCTGGCGACTTGCTCATTCACAACAACAACAAACATAGTAGCATTTTTGTCAACATTTATCTTTTTTTAAAAAAGATTTATTTATAAGATTATCAAAAGTCTTAGAAATCTTTGCCAGCATTTCTCAGGAGAATAGCATTAATTTTACAGCATGGATAGCGATAACGACAGTGTTCACAGCGAAAGCGAGTTTTACTCCCCTGAGGAAGAAGAAATAAAAGAAAACATTTCAGGAGAAAGCTAAAAACCTCTAACTTCCTAACACTGAGCAAAAACATGGCTGAATCCTGAATGACTCCTATTTGTATAAATAGGGGACTACATAGGCGGCAAAATGTAGTTTTTTTTTCCTGACATGGAAGTGCACTTGTATACTGAGGAGGAGGCAATTTGCATTACAACTGTGAATGAGGATTCAAAATAGCATTAATTTTACAGCATGGATAGTGATAACAACAGTGTTCACAGCGAAAGCGAGTTTTACTACCCTGAGGAAGAAGAAATAAAAACATTTCAGGAGAAAGCTAAAACCCTCGAACTTGCTAACACCAAGCAAAAACATGGCTGAATCCTGAATGACTCAATTTTGTTTAAATAGGGGACGACATAGGCAGCAAAATGTAGTTTCTTTTTTCCTGCCATGGAAGTGCACTTGTATACCGAGGAGGAATCCATTTGCATTACAGCCGTGAACAGCATGGATTCAAAATGGTGGCTCACCTCGGCTTGGTTTTCCCTTTCGGGCGCTCTCGTTTTCTGTTAGAATTTGGTAAAGAAAAAAATAAATATATTATTTACCAGCTTAAGGTTGGTCCGTATGGTGAAATACCGTGACCTCGGCCTTGAATACTGACCTCGGCCCAGAGGGCCTCGCTCAGTACTTTCAAGACCTCGGTCACGGTATTTCACGATACGGACCTCTCAGCTGGTAAATAACATATATGATTATCAAGTGTGTGCAGTATTTTAGTGTTGGACTGTGCGCGTGGGAATCACATTTTCATTCTGTAATGGCCCTTTTCCACTACCCTTTTTCAGCTCACTTCAGCTCGCTTCGGCTCACTTCAGCCCGACACGGCTCGCGTTTTGACTACCAAAAAACAGCACGACTCAGCTCGCTTCAGCCCTGCTTAGCCCCTAAAACTCGCACCGTTTTGGAGTGGGGCTGAAGCGAGCCAAACCGAGCCGAGTGAGGCTGGGGGCGTGAGCAGACACTCCCCTGTGCACTGATTGGGGAGGAGGAGTGTCCTCACACGCCCACACACACCCCGCGAGCACGCTGGGATCTGTAAACACCGCAAACCTGGAAGAAGAATAATTACGAATTACGAGAATTTCTGAAACCTTATGCGCCTCGCCTCATCTATACGCTCTTGCCAGTATCTGTTGGTGTTGTCGGTGACAACAAGCCACAGCACCAAGACCAGCAAAACTAACGACTCCATGTCCTCCATGTTTATTGTTTACTATCCGGGTTGTGAGACTACCGCTTAAAAGCTCACTGATGTCACTGTTTGCACTGCTTAACGACATTACGTGACGTCCACCCACTTTCGCTAACTCCACCCAATGTGTCCACCCACTTCCAGCCAGCACGGTTCAGCGCGGTTGTAGTCGAAATGCAACTCCAACAGCCCCACTCAGCTCGACTCAGCCCGACTCAGCACGGCACGGCTCAGCCGCGTTTGTAGTGGAAAAGCGGCATAATAGAACTAAAAATATATGAAAGTATTCGTACGATAATAATGTTCTGGCTAGAAACAATTTCTTCCTGTTGCGCTTTGTGCTTTTGTGACAAACTGTATTTATTCTTTCTTTCTTTCTTTCTTTCTTTCTTTCTTTCTTTCTTTCTTTCTTTCTTTCTTTCTCTTTTTTAGTTGAGTACTCTCTGAGGGACATAATGTCGAAGCTGGAAGCAGAGGATCTTCACTGTGCCAAGCTAGTCAGAGCTTTAGCCTTACCTGCTCGCAGAGATATTCATTAAAGCAGGACGTGGGGGTTCGCATCACTTCAAGAGTCATTAATCACAGCTCTTAGTGCACCGCAGCTGGTAATAATCATAATGCAGCCGCTCTGAAAGACGCCGGCGATACCAGATATCTTCTCTTTCACCTGCTCGCCAGTGGCAGAGTTCCTCTTTCCGATGCCAAACACACACACACACACACACACACACGCACACAGACAAGGCTTTGTTTCTTTTTTACTGCCAATGTAAAGTAGATGGTCTTGCATGTTTTTAAGTCCCTTATATCTAATGGTTATTTATCTTCGCCTCACAGCATGATTAGCTCTCTTTAGTGTGCATGTGTGTGTGTGAGAGAGAGAGAGAGAGAGAGAGAGAGAGAGAGAGAGAGAGAGCAGGGTGAGAGAGACAGATATTCCAGCACTTGTCATGTCAGATCAGAGGAACATCTTCTCTGATGCTTCACTAATGACGAGTCTCTACATCTCCGGCGTTCGTAGCTGTCATTCCTTAATAAGCGCTGAGGTTGGACTGACCGAGCTCATCTGCTTAGCGCTATAAGGTCAGGCTGTCATCGCTGTTCCTATCCCAAGGTCTGTTATTCTGAGAAGAACCTCAAAACTGCATCAAAAATAACAGCAAATTCTCCATTCTGATTAGTCAAAGTCAGACAGAAGTTAATCGTTAACATCATCGTTTCTATAGCAACAGTGAGTGCTCCAAATATGCAGACTGGAACTAGTTGATATGATAGATTTATTAGCATTTAAGGAATGAGTCTCCAGTGTCGGTGCTTTAAAGTTTTCAGGACAGTTTATGTTTTGACCTTTATTGGTTATTAACATGACAAGCTACAGGGTTTTTCTCCCCGTTTGTTTCTTTTATTAATGTAAGAAAAAATTTTTGAGTAAATGGTGAACAAATTATCAAAAAAAATTATCAAACTGTTTCAAGAGATCGAACCTAGCGCTTGAAAAATATCCCCAAGCAGAGACTAATAAACGTGGCTGATGAGTGCGATGAAAAATAGACTTCTGTAGCAGGCTCATCCAATCAAATGTATTTATGTAAATTATTTAGCTAAAGGCAGCTAATCGAGAAAGGAAAGAGTTTTGATCAAGAATTGATTGTTTTTTAGTCATGAGTCTGTTTTTTTTTTGGGACCAAAACAAAAAATAATTTTATTTTCTGGTTCAATTTCAAAATATTTGCATGACTACAAAACAAATCATGACAACGTAACAACTTCAAACTGTTTTATTTAAAGCTGTGAAACATTACGAATCATTAATGATTAAGTAATAAAACATAACTTTTGTCAATTTGTTATTGTTATTTAACATTCGGAATAAGAGTCAGAGGTAAAGCTGAAATGCGAATGTCTTCAAGACGGACAAATTTACGCTTTTTACACTTGCTGTTAAAAATAGTTGTTAACAAAACATACTGGAAGTGATAACAGGATCGTTAACCTTCGGCAAATAAAACCTATGGTGTGTTTTCTTAATAAATAAAACCTTGCTCATGTTGGCTGTGGTGTAAGATGAATAACAGCTTCAAGATATGTTGTTATTGGAAAATAATCAACTTCAGACTGGTCTCAGTGACTCTGCTGCATGATGTCCCCCTGTAGTTGATTATTTTACTGTTTTTTTTCATGTATATAAGTGATGCTGCACAGCTGTATCACTTTGATGTCCTAATGTTCAGTGACACGTTTCTGAAGTGGATGATACGAAA
Organism: Neoarius graeffei; assembly: GCF_027579695.1. Lineage (NCBI taxonomy): Eukaryota > Metazoa > Chordata > Actinopteri > Siluriformes > Ariidae > Neoarius > Neoarius graeffei. Next base: position 19,423,164 of record NC_083586.1, read on the forward strand.
TATTAAAGAACGACCGAGTGTGTGCAGTTTAATACGCTATGACGTTATATAACACGATCTGCCAGTTCCACTGTCCGGTCCATTACGCACACCGAGGCGTACACGGTTAATGACAACCAGCATTTCTGATTTTCAATTTCCCGTGTGGACAGTGTATGCTGAAAGAATCAGTGTTGAAATTTAATTTGAGGTGAAGAAACATTTCTGCTTAAACGAATTACGCAAATCGGTCGTGGTCACACTTTACTTCAGCCTTTTCGCTGTAACGCTGTCTTGATGATTGTCATGGAAACAAGGGCCATAAACAGGGCTCGTGACAGGTCATGACGTCTATCATAACACCAGCACGTCTGTTTGATTTTGACCCTGCTGACAGATTAGCAGAAAGCTCCGGATCTTTTCGAGCATTTGGATCTGTTCCAATAAATCTTGGTTTCTGGCGAAGAAAGAGATTTGAGATGAGAATGTCCAAAAACGTTTTCATGTTGTTGTGCATTCGAATAAAACCCTGGTGTGTTCTCTGCCTGTCAAGTATGGACAGATACAGCACACGATATTGAAGGGAGGAAAGCACAAGCTTGGGGTACTCAAAATGCACTCTCAAAAGTGTGGGCATCCCCAATCCGTACTGAGACCAAGGTTCACATCTTCAAACAGACAGGTGAAACCATCCTCCTCTACAGTGCTGAATCATGGACTCTCACAAAGTTACTTGAGAAATCTCTTGACGGTACTTACACAAGAATGCTCAGGGTGGTAAAGAATGTGTCCTGGTGTGACCATCTGACCAACAGCCAACTCTATGGGAACTTACCAAGATTAACCACTATAATCAGGCGTCGTCGCCTTGCCCTCACAGGAGATGTGATGTGACATGTGGAACCTGCAACTTCTTTTTCTCTTCTGGGAACCTGAGGAGAAACGAAGGATTGGTCATGAAAGATGCCATTAAAAATGATTCTGGCCTTGATCGTGAGTAGCTGTTGGTGGCTATGAAGAATCAAAGTCATTGGCAAAAGGATTTCATATTGTCACTGACTGTTGTCGGATTACAGTAAATAAATAAGTAAGTACAGTTGTGGTCAGAAGTTTACATACAGTGACATGAATGTCATCTTGGATACCATATGAATGTCATGGCAATATTTGGGCTTTCAGTAATTTCTTTGAACTGTTCTTTTTCTGTGGCAGAATGATTGTACAGCATACAGCTTTAATTTGAAAAAAAAAAAAAAACCACACTAGAATTTGGTGCACAAGTTTTAATTTTCTTTGGGTTTTCTGAAATCAACACAGGGTCAAAATTATAAATACAGGGTCAAAAACTTACATACACTCACTTAGATTATTCATTGAGAGGTGCTGAAACTTCCAAAATGTCTCTTATCTTGCCAAGACTGAGGTCTCTTAACTTCCTGTTAGTGATCATGATTGATTATAGCTGGTAGCTTCTCTGTGCCTTCATAAAAAGGGTTTGTTTTCAGCACTCATTGTATTGACCAACACACAGTAAAATGGGAAAGTCCAAGGAGCTCAGTGCAAATCTGAGAAAGAGGATTGCAGATATACACAACTCCGGAATGTCTCTTGGAGCCATTTCTCAACAAGTGCAAATTCCAAGATAAGTTCAAACAATTATATGCAAGTTATTGTGAGGTGTAGTCACTTTGCCAAGCCACTTTGCTTCAAGAAAACCAAAACTGTCACCCTCAGCTGAAAGAAATCTGGTTTGGACGGTCAGGAACAACCTTGGAACCACCATGGCACAGCCCTGCCATGAACTGGAAGCTGATGGATCACTGTCTACAATTCAGTTACATCACTATGGACTAAGAGCCTTCTATCCAAGAAATAACCCCTTGCTCCAAAATTGACACCTTCAGGCTTAACTAAAGTTTGAAGCTGACCACACAGACAAAGAAAAAAAGCCTTCTGGAGGACAGCTGTATGGTCAGATGAGGTAAAGATTGACTTGTTTGGCCACAGTGACCACCATGTACAGAGGGACACTGTACCAGCTGGTGGTGTTGGTAGGATCATCATGCTCTGGAGCTGTTTTGCTGCAAGTGGAACTGGTTCATTGCACAAAGTGGATGGAATAATGAAGAAGAAGGACTACCTCAGAATTCTTCAGCATAAACCATCAGAAACTTGAACATGACTTGGGACTTGGAAGTTACAACAGGACAATGAACCCAAACACGCATCAGAGCTGGTTGTGGAGGATAAATGAGGCTAACATTAAGCTTAAAACAAGTCCTGAGTTCAACCCTATTGAAAATATATGGACCGTGCTTATACGGTAAGTTGAGTCCATTCCAAGAAAAAAAATTAATTAAACTCTACCAATTCTAGCATGAAGAGTCATGAAATATCCAAGTAGACTTTTGCCAGAAGCTTGTTCATGGTAAACAAAAATGTTTGGTCAAGGTGAATCTTGCGAAGAGACATTTTACCCAAATATTAGGAGTGATGTATGTATAATTTTGACCCTGTGTTGATTTCAGAAAGCCCAAAGAAATTTAAAACTTGTGCACCAAATTCTAGTGTTTTTTTTAATTAAAGGTGTATGCTTTACAGTGGTGCTTGAAAGTTTGTGAACCCTTTAGAATTTTCTATATTTCTGCATAAATATGACCTAAAACATCATCAGATTTTCACACAAGTTTTAAAAGTAGATAATGAGAACCCAGTTAATTAAATGAGACAAAAATATTATACTGGGTCATTTATTTATTGAGGAAAATTATCCAATAGTACATATCTGTGAGTGGCAAAAGTATGTGAACCTCTAGGATTAGCAGTTAATTTGAAGGTGAAATTAGAGTCAGGTGTTTTCAATCAATGGGATGACAATCAGGTGTGAGTGGGCACCCTGTTTTATTTAAAGAACAGGGATCTATCAAAGTCTGAAAGTTTGTGGAAGTTTATCATGGCATGAACAAAGGAGATTTCTGAGGACCTCAGAAAAAGTGTTGTTGATGCTCATCAGGCTGGAAAAGGTTCCAAAACCATCTCTAAAGAGTTTGGACTCCACCAATCCACAGTCAGACAGATTGTGTACAAATGGAGGAAATTCAAGACCATTGTTCCCCTCCCCAGGAGTGGTCAACCAACAAAGATCACTCCAAGAGCAAAGCGTGTAATAGTCAGCGAGGTCACAAAGGAACCCAGGGTAACTTCTAAGCAACTGAAGGCCTCTCTCACATTGGCTAATGTTAATGTTCATGAGTCCACCATCAGGAGAACACTGAACAACAATGGTGTGCATGGCAGGGTTGCAAGGAGAAAGCCACTGCTTTCCAAAAAAGACATTGCTGCTTGTCTGCAGTTTGCTAAAGATCATGTGAACAAGCCAGAAGACTATTGGAAGAATGTTTTGTGAATGGATGAGACCAAAATAGAACTTTTTGGTTTAAATGAGAAGCACTATTTTTGGAGAAAGGAAAACACTGCATTCCAGCACAAGAACCTCATCCCATCTGTGAAACATGGTGGTGATAGTATCATGGTTTGGGCCTGTTTTGCTGCATCTGGGCCAGGACGACTTGCCATCATTGATGGAACAATGAATTCTGAATTATACCAGCAAATTCTAAAGGAAAATGTCAGGACATCTGTCCATGAACTGAATCTCAAGAGAAGGTGGGTCATGCAGCAAGACAACGACCCTAAGCACACAAGTCATTTTACCAAAGAATGGTTAAAGAAGAATAAAGTTAATGTTTTGGAATGGCCAAGTCAAAGTCCTGACTTTAATCCAATCGAAATGTTGGGGAAGGACCTGAAGCGAGCAGTTCATGTGAGGAAACCCAACAACATCCCAGAGTTGAAGCTGTTCTGTACAGAGGAATGGGATAAAATTCCTCCAAGCCGGTGTGCAGGACTGATCAACAGTTACCGGAAACGTTTAGTTGCAGTTATTGCTGCACAAGGGGGTCACACCAGATACTGAAAGCAAAGGTTCACATACTTTTGCCACTCACAGATATGTAATACTGGATCATTTTCCTCAATAAATGAATGACCAAGTATAATATTTTTGTCTCATTTGTTTAACTGGGTTCTCTTTATCTACTTTTATGACTTATGTCAAAATCTGATGATGTTTTAGGTGATATTCATGCAGAAATATAGAAAATTCTAAAGGGATCACAAACTTTCAAGCACCACTGTGCAATCATTCTCTCACAGAAAAAGAACAGTTCAAAGAAATTACTGAAAGCCCAAATATTGACATGACATTCATATCCAAGATGACATTCATGTCACTGTATGTAAACTTCTGACCACAACTGTAAGTGTTCTCTGTGTCTGTGCAGTTCTTTAATCAGGTGAGAATGCACACTCAGGTCCGAGAGCACCTGAGCAATGTGGTCTCACTCTACATCCAAGTTAACTCTCATGAGAAAGCGATTCGACTCTGAATCGAATCACGTGCACAAACTGAATCGAACACAGGATGCTTTAAGTCTGAATCAGAGTCAAATTGATTAGTTTGGTATTTTGTTTCTTGATGTCAAGCTGCATATGAATCTTAAACATCATTAAAAATGTTAGCTTTGAAGCCAGCCTTTCATCTTTCATCTTTTTGACTCTGAATCAAATCAGCTGCAGGAAGTCAATCCAACATGCTGTGTGTCTTTGGGTTGCAGGATTGATTTTTGTGATTTGTGACTCGAACATGAGGACCTGTAGCTCATAATATTTACTTTCCAAACATCTGTAATCAAAAATACAGCTGATTAAACTGTTAAACGTTAAACCATAAGCAAGAAAAGACACCAAACACACCAAAGACGTCTTTCAGGTCCTCACTTTGCATCATCCAGTCACGTTCCATGAGTTTTACTGTATGTTAATAAATGTCGGTCCCAAGATTCTGTTCTTATTCGGAATCTCTGAAATGATAATCCCGGGAACGTCAAAGCAATAATTAAAGAAACCGGAGGAGAGAAGATGGATGGCTCGACTATCTCATCCGTGCCTGTCCATATCTTCAGGGAGACGAATAATCTGTTCCCAAGCTCATTTCAGGAGCTCTGCTACCTCTGCATAAAAGTCAATAATAAAATAAAATGTAATTACGCCATTGTAACACATCTCTCTCTCGCTCTCTCTCTCTCTCTCTCTCTCTCTCTCTGGTATTTGAGTAATGAAGTATGCTCACGTTAATGCACCAGGAAGAGCGAAATGTCATTACGGAGCTGTCAGGTGTTCAAAACACAGCACTGTTTAACAGATACATAAGCGTATCAGCTCAAACCTGTATATCTCACAAGCATTAACATTAATGCTAAGGAGTGGAACGTAATCTCCATCTTAGCCTGGTTTCCAGTTCCTCGAGTTTACAGACTGCTAGTTTGACTTGATAACATTATGATTAACCTAATTAGCATCAATCTATCAGGAGCGTCATGGAACAGTTCATTTCACTGTTAGCGAGTACAGATTTCACTAACTACATCATTTACCTCAGATTGAGTAACCATGCTTTAGGGTTTACTTTCTACTGCGCCTTGATGCTAAATTAGTGCCTATTTTTCCTTCTTCTTCTTCTTCTTTGAAGAAGGTACAAGCAATGTAGAACAACATTAACTAACTAACTAACTAACTAACTAACTAACTAACTAACTAACTAACTAACTAACTAACTAACTAACTAACTAACTAACAACAAAAAAAAAACTAGCTACTTTATCATTGTACCTTGCCATGGTCATAATATAAAGGAGCTAAGTCACAGCTAAACTACTATTTTGTTAAAGCAGCTAATAACACTCAAAGCTTAACGTGACCAGACGTCCCGGTTTGACCGGGACAGTCCCGATTTTAAGTTGCGTGTCCCCAGTCCTGACAAAGGTCTGTCGGGACGCTGAAATGTCCCGGTTTACACCAAACACTAACAAACTGTCCCAGTTACAGCGATCATATATAGCCAACGAGATGTCAATAAAGCTTCTAGCAATTTGGCATCAATGTGCGTGTGTGCACAGTCAACCTTACAATGTATCTATTTGTACAATGTTGCAATATAGAGGCCGCGTTATAACGTTTGTTTTTTTTCGCTAGCGGCTGTCAACTACTACGCGACAATGCCGAACGGATGAGCGCTGGGCGGAGATGTTCACGGACTTCAAGAGTAGGAAGATTCCTTACAGCAATGTCAGCCAGCTTTGCCAATTTGCCATGTGCCTACCTGGCACCAATGCTCCAGCTGAGCGAATATTTTCACTCATGAGCAACACCTGGACTGATGAGAGGAATCGCATGACCGCGCCTACTCTCAAAGCCTTGCTCATTACTAATTTCGATGATACTTGCTCGCAGTTTCACAGCAGGCTCTCAGGCAATAAAGCGCTACTGGAGCAAATTCAGGTTTCTTCTACAAAATGGCATCTTCTTTAGGGTGGGTAGGTGGGGTGGCTGTGTTTCTGAAACATTTTTTTGTTGTCTTTCATCTGTTTCATCTGTCTTTAATCTGTATCACAGATTGTCTTGACTTGTTTGATGCTTTTGTCAACTCAGGGTTCACATTTTCAAAAGAGTTAATAGCCTACACTGGTTAAGATTAAACAGAGGCATTTTGGGTAAAGGTTCGGAGGTGATAACGATTAGGCTCATGCGCTCATTCCTGTTACAATGCATCGCCTATTGTTTAAAAAAAAGTTCATCGCATAAAATGTTGATGTTAATATGCAAGCAATGCATTTTCTTGGCGTTTTCACAAAGGTGAAATAAATCAGTTGAAATGTAGGCTATTGGCCTATTCCCCATCATCACATCTGTTGTCTGATTTTCTTACTGTAACTGAATTGTGATAGAAGTACAAGTAGATAACAAGAAAATACTTGATTATTCTCTGAAATGTTGATAAAAGTAAGATTCTACAAAATGATAAAAGCACCTGTCTGAGCCATGGTTTGAGCTGGCGCATGTTTACATCAAAACGCGTGTGCATTCACAAGTATCACGGTCACGCGCAAAGTGTCCCGGTTTTAGACTCGGGAAATCTGGTCACCCTATCAAAGCTACAAAGAAGAAGTAGCTGAATAGTGTATCTCGCTAGCTAGCTATCATTATTGGCTATAATCCATATCACTGTTCGGCTAAAACTTTCCTACTTCTCACATAATGCTCTGTGAAACAGTTATTTCAACAAAGCTAGCATTTCTGATCACCATCTTAACTTAGGCAGGCAATCAACAATAACAACAAAAACAATAGTGAGCTAAGTGAAAAGGCAGGGTCACATTTTGTCATGCTAGCTGGAAAAAAATAACATTATTTAAAAAAAAAAGCTCACTTAGCATTAGTTGTTGTTACTTAGCATTGAAGCTACAGTAGCTGCTCTTCAACACTGCGAACAACAGCTTTATTTCGAATCTCTGAAATGTCAGCTAGCATGATGATCTGAATGCTAATCATGTCAGATAAAATTTGGTGGAAATGAAAAAAGGACTTTCTTGCTTCTGATGTCTGATTATTAATTATGAGTTAAACTTATATCATGACTGTATTGAATATTAGACATGTTCAGTGTAAAGAGTTCATTAGCAGGTTAAAGACAAGTGTGCTAATTTAGCACTGCGCTGATTCAGTGGCAGTACAGACAGCTATACTAGTATAATCCGCACTTGGTGTCTCGGCTGCTCGGCGTCTTGGCTGCTCGGCGTCTCGGCGGACTGTGCAGGCTGTGATTGTGGGATGGAAAGGAAATGATACACGGTGCTTTTCCTCCCGGTGAAAAGTATATTTAATGCTCTGAAACCCTTCAGCACACCACGTCAAACTGCTGGCCCAGTTCAGTCAAGTCATATTTAGATCTAGCTAAAAATGTTATCTCCAGAACAGACGAGGAACAAAAAGCTTAGAGCTGAGACAGCAGCTTTTATTACAGCGACAATTGTTTCACTCCATTATCTCTTCATCCCGCTTCGTATTTCTTCTCTTTTAATTGTTTCCTCAAGCGTTAATGCGAATGTTTTGTGATCAAAGGCGCTTACGGATAATACATTTACTCTCTTTCCTTTTTAGATTTTTAAAATTTTTGTTAAAATTTTCTTCCCCCTTTGTTGTTTAAATGTTTTTTCTGTATCTTCCTTTTACTTTTTGTCCTTTTCACCTCTCAGGAGTTTTAATAGTCCACAAAAATGTAATTTTATATATACTACTAATAAACTTCTTACAAGCCTCTGATTGGGGGAAGGGCTAATACAAACAAACAAACAAACAAACAAACAAACAAACAAACAAACAAACAAACAAACAAACAAACAAACAAACAAACCAACCAATAAATTTAATGAGGATTGTGACTGGGCATAAATAAATAAATAAATAAATAAATAAATAAAAACAGACAGACAAACAAACAAACTGATAAATAAAACATGGTCTGTTTATTTAATGAGCATTGTGACTGGTCATAAAGAAACAAACAAATAAATATCATCTGTTCACTGAATGGGATGTTGTGGTTCACAAATAAAAACAAACTAACAAACAAAGAAATACATTTTGTTGATGTAATGGACTGGTTGGTAACAAACAAACAAACAAACAAACAAACAAACAAACAAACAAACAAACAAACAAACAAACATTGTTTATTCACTTAATGAGGTGTGGTGGTCAATAAACAATGAACTGACAAACAAATATGATGTGCAGATTTAATTAGAAGTGTGGGTAACAAATAAACAAATAAACATTATTTATTGGCATAATTAAATGACATTATTGACATTATTTATTGACATAATGAAGTGTTGTGGGTAACAAACAAACAAGCAAACAAACAAACAACAAAATAACCAAAATACAGTCTGTTACTGTAATAGAGTGGAAGGTAATAATAATAAACAAACAAACAAAAAAAAACCAGTCTTTGTCTGTTGATTTAATAAGAAGTGGTGGGTAACAAGCTAGCTAACTAACGAACTAACGAACGAACTAACGAACGAACGAACGAACGAACGAACGAACGAACGAACTAACTAACTAACTAACTAACTAACTAACTAACTAACTAACTAACTAACTAACTAACTAACTAACATATTCGGTACTAACATACCTATTCAGTATGAGGTGTGGTGGTCAACAAACAAACAAACAAACAAACAAACAAACAAACAAACAAACAAACAAACAAACAAACAAACAAACAATTACATCTATTGACTTAAAGAAGTATGCTGAGTAACAAGAAAACAAGCAGAAACAAACAAACAAACATTGCTCATTTCATTTGATTTGTGGGTAACAAACAAACACATATTGTCTGTTGACTTAAAGAAGTGTAGTTGGTAACAACCAAAAAAAAAAAACCAGCCAAACAAAAACAAACATTGTCTTTTGATATAATGAAGTGGTGGGTAGAACAAACAAACAAACAAACAAGCAAACATTTTCTGTTGATTTAATGGGATATGGTGAGTAACAAACAAACAAACAAACAAACAAACAAACAAACAAATGCGCACAATAAGCTGCTGATGTAAAGAGATGTGGTGGATAATAAACAAACAAGAAAAGAAACAGAAACAAATATTGTCCATTGATGTAATGAGGTGGTGAGAAAACAAACAAACAAAGAGACAAATATTATCTGTTGATTGAAGGAGAGAAAATGAATGTATCATCCTGGAATGAACTCAAGCTTTCCTACAAACTTGAGGCCTTAAAAACACATATAACCATAGAACAAATACTGCAGTTTTCAGACATTTTTCTTGAAAAAATGATGTCAAAAGGTTGGTGTCCTCACAATATGGCTGTGTGTGTTAGCAATCTGTTCAAACGCACGTGTGTCTTCTCCTCTCAGAGACACCTGGGCGGCGTGCCAGCGTCTCTCCTCGGTGCTCAACGTCCCAATCTGCTTGGCCAACTGTTACTCAGAAAAGCACTACAGATCAATAAGCTGTGCACGGCGACACACACCGCACCTGTTTTCAACCAAAGCGCGAAGTTCCCGTCCCATAACAAAGCATGAGGATGGGGAGAACGTTCCAGTGTGTGTGCATGGCTTTAACACATTCTTTTTGACTTGCTTAATAATAAGTTATGATAATAATATCTTATCTTTATGGGAATGACCAGGACGTGATTATGGTCCTTACATTTTAAATACACTGTAGACAAAAAAATAAACAAAAATGCATTTCTCAAAAGAATCACATTGAAACATAAATTAATTTTTATATTATTTGGTCCATAACTACAAGACAATATCACTCACATTTATCAGACTTTCTGTCATAGCATGAAAATATTATCAAGGAACCCAAATTAATGTAAGCTCACTGTATTCCACATGTTTATTTTAAAAAACACCTTTATTTACAGCTCATTTCAATCTGACCATGATCCACGAGCTGTCTTGCGAACTGAAACACTGAAATGCTAAAATTCATTTGATCGCCATGCTTGTAAAACATGAATCATTTTCAGTGTGGGAGATCAACTTCAGATCTTTGGGGTTGACAGATTTCAAGGCCTGGAATCAAGGAGACAGAGAATCAGGGAGTCAAAGAGTCTGAGAATCAGAGAATCAGGGAGTCAAAGAGACTGAGAATCAAAGAATCAGGGAATCACAGAATCAGGGAGTCAGACAATCAGGGAGTCAGAGAATCAAGGAATCAAAGAATCAGTGAGTCAGAGAATCAAGGAGTCAAAGAGCCTGAGAATCAAAGAATGAGGGAGTCATAGAATCAGGGAGTCATAGAATCAAATAATCAAGGAATCAGAGAAACAGAGTGTTAGTGAGTCAGAAAATCAGGATATCAGAGAGTCAGAGAATCAAAGAATCAGGGAGTCAGAGAATCAGTGAGTCAGTGAGTCAGACAATTGTAGAAGCAGGGAATCAAAAAATCAGGGAATCTAGTAAGATAATCAGGAAATTGACTCTTTTTGGGATCGAATCCCAGCAACATTGATGTGAGCTGAATGCAGGATGGCGACTTAATGTTTACATTCATGAAATTGAATAATGTATCTTACGACATAGCTGAGTCTACTCAGTCAAAAAAGCTGATGATATGCAACAGCCTTCAGATAATAATAATAATAATAATAATAATAATAATAATAATAATAGAAAAAGGACATAAAAATGTGTCTCATTACCAAACACTGCCTATCTGGCACTCAATGAGATCCAATTACAGCATGCAAATGATGCTGGACTGCATGAAAAGGGGAGCGCATGGCTGCTGATAGCCCTCGCTTTATCAGGCAACACACACACACACACACACACACACACACACACAGTGCCAAGAAAGCATCCATGAGCACGTACATACATAGATATACAAGAACAGCTACAAACACAGACACTCTTGATGTCAATACTCCATTCTCTCTCTCTCCCTCTCTCTCACACACACACACACACACACACACACACACACACACACACACACACCTCTCAAACAGACACACATTTCTGGCTCTCACTGACACACAGGTTGGGTCAACCAGGTGGTATGGACAGGTGTTGAGTGTGTGTGAGAGAGCGAGTGTGTGTGAGTGTGTTTGCTGTTTGAGCATCAGCATGTACTTGGCTTGCCTCCAGTCAGCTGGATCATTTGTTTTCTTTCTTTCTTTCTTTCTTTCTTTCTTTCTTTCTTTCTTTCTTTCTTTCTTTCTTACACCTCTTCACCTGATTGGTGTATTATGTGCAGAAGTACAGGGCTCCTTTTGTTTCTTGCTCTCTTCTGAACCTTACTGTGCCATACCCTTCCACACTCTCTGGCCACTTTATTAGGAACACCAGATCACCACCTCCTGGGCACACCTCCACTTTGATCTCAGTTATTCGTGGCATGGATTCCACAAGGTGCTGGAAACATTTCTGAGGGGTACATGTTCCTAATAAAATGACCACTGTGTGTAAGTGCTACATCCACATAACTGCGATGTGGACCAACAGGGACAAAAGAAAGAAACAAACGGAGATGGAGAATGAGAAAGACAGAACTCGAACCCCTGCTGATGACATTTCCTCAGCCGGAATAAATGAATAAAATTAGATGAAAGGCAAAAAAGAGAGAAAAAGAAACGAAAGCCAATAAGCAGCTTGAGCAGCTTGTCTTGTGTGCGCCGTCCTTCTGTTTATGAACGTGCCATAATTGCTCCTCGCAGCCTCAGGTTATCATAAACAAAGCTTTGCAAAGGGAACACAGCCCTACCAGCGCAGACCAGGAGCCCAATGTTTGCTCATTTTTAATGAAACAACATATGAACTCGTCCTGTGAAGGAACAAATCTGAATATTCATAAGTCTTGCGATCTAATAGATCTAATCATTAATACATATTTATGCTAACATAAATATGACAGTGTGCTCAGAGGCATTTTAATAAAATGGTCCAAGAAAAAAGTTGGACGGAAGCAGAAATTTTGCCCACCAAGGAACTCGGAAGCAGGGAATCCTCTGGTTAATTATTCACACCACTCAATTAATATGAAAAGCTACAACAGTTAATATGAGAGTGAGCAGTGTTGTAGTCGAGTCACGAAACCTCGAGTCCAAGTCCACTCTCGAGTCCCCAGTGTTCAAGTCTGAGTCAAGTCCAAGTCATTAAAGAAAATTTCGAGTCGAGTCCACTATTGATCCGAGTTGAGTCCAAGAACAAGACTCCATCTGCACCATTTGACGGTGGCTGTTGCTGCCTTTATGTGAAAGCGTCTCTGCTATTGTGTTGGACTAACGTTACTGCTCAACTGCCCCATTTTAGTGAATAGGCTACAGATAAAAAGCTAGTTCATCGCTCAGCAAGCCACACCCACTATCAACAGGGAAAATGAGAGAGGATTAACACTAGCTAGTTCATCGCTCAGCAAGACCCGCTATCAACAGGCCAATGAACATGGCATGTCACTTCCTTCTCTGGGTGGAGTCTTACCAAATGACGATTGAAGTTCGAGGTTGTCCCCATCGTCTCCTCGATAGTTCTTCTACATCTGGAACACATACTGTAGCAGTGCATTTTTTCCCACTGCATGAGAAGTCTGTATAAGCAGAGCAGACAATCCTAGGGGCTTCTCTCCAGGCATTTTAGCACCATTAACGTTAGTTTGTTCCTGAACATGATGTATGAACAGGTGAATGCGCATTCATACATCAATTTCACTTGGATGAAATTAGTATAAAAATTAATGTAGATATGAATATCTTATGCCAAATTATGATGGCGTTCCAAAAAATAAAGAAAAAAATCCAAGTCCTTGTCTCCAATTTACGAATCTGAATGCAGTTAATGCACGAGTCCGAGCCATTGGTGCTCAAGTCCAAGTCAAGTCATGAGTCCTTAAAATTAAGGCCCGAGTCAGACTCAAGTCAGAGTCCTGGACTACAAGCCTGAGAGTGAGTCGTATGAAAATGAACCAAATCCAATCACATCATTCTCATTGGTTTGAATTTGGACCCATCTTTCATGACACAATGCCAAGAATTCGTTTCAATTTCAAACGGATACTGTACACGTAGGATGTTGATATGCTGGAATTATGTCAAACGTCAAGATATGTCACCAAAACAGTACACGATCACTTTTCAAATCTTGTTTCACCATTTTAACAAGTCTGTCTACGAGACGTTACATATGACGCATCAAAAATCCGAGAATGGGCTTTGCTCGGATTTGTCTTCAAACATCGTGAGCCAAGATTGGACAAGAACTGTAGCAGAAAAATCAAAATGGTGGAAAATTCATGATGGCATTAATTAACATCACGGTATCCAATGAAGTCGGCATACTGTAGGTCAAAGAATCAATGGAATGTAGAAATGTATAAAAACAACTTGTTGCTATAACCAAATACATTATGGATTCATTATGGAAGCTTATTACGATATGGCACAAGCTACTTCCGGTAAAATCGTGTGCTCTGATTGGTTCCTTGGTGAGCAGAATTTTCCCGTAATGCCTGTGGGTGATTACGGACTTCCTTTCCAAGGCGCCAGCTTTCAACGTTGAAAAAACAAACAAAAACAAAACAAAACAACAAAAAAAGATTCATTGGAAATCAAAAAATGGGCAAAATACAAACAAGAGTCACTGAGTTATTCAAGGAAGGAGCAATTAAGGTCATTCAGGAACCTCTAACCGCTAACAGAAATTCAGTTTTGAACCCGCTAGCCGTTTATTCTGCATGCGTGACTCAACTACGTTAGAAATATGATGTGACTGAAAGAAAGCAGCATCATGCATCATTATAATGACCGTCTATTTTAATCTTCGAAATAAAAAAAGCCATATAATAAACTCCTTATTAACCTTGCTTGGTCGGTCTTTATGGCAAAGTATCAGACCGAGGTCTTTTTGTACTGTCAAGACCTCAGTCTGATATTTTCCTGTAAAGACCAAGCAAGCGAGGTTAATAAGGTGTTAGTAATAATAATCAGAAAAAGACAAAACTGTGTGGTGCTTGGCCCCCTAATTACAACATGATGATAAATGCTACTATAACCTACTGGCTATTAAGATCGCGGATTCTTTGGACTTGTTGTTTTAATCGCTGGCTTGCTAGCTAAGAATGATTTTGTCACATGGTGAATGTTGTGTTTTGTTTCTTACATGCTATACAGAAACAGATACAAATGTGTCACGCCACGGGATTTTTGTACCAGATGCTCTGTTTACAGAATGTGTAGAAACGGCTTTGAAAAGCATGTGATATTTTGCACCATTTTCGCTGGCTGATCCTGTAGGGATGCTATTGAGGTGATTATTACCTCGCCCGCGATGGAGTAAGCGGGGCAAGGTATTGTAATCAGTGAGGTTTGGTTACTTGTTTGTTTGTTTGTTTGTGTGTTTGTGCGTCTGCCTGTTAACAATCTAGCGTCTAGATGGTTGCACCAGTTGGTCACTGGAAAGGTCAACCTTTTGGTCAAAATAACATATTTTCCATTATAACTCAAAAACGCTTGCCGATAGACAAATGTTTACTAAATGAGCATAAAGCAACTCCCATATGGCCTTTCATTTGGCACCATGATCTTTGACCTTGAGTGACCTTGAAAGGTCAAACTCAAGGTCACGGATTTTCAAAGGGCTGTAACTTGAAAATGGTTGATGGGAGACAGATATTTACCATTATCAACTTATAAGAAGTCCCAAATAGGCTTTCATTTGCTGCTATGACCTTTGACCTTGAATGACTTTGAAATGTCAAACCCAAGGTCATGGATTTTCATCAGACTATAACCTGACAGCTGATGATTGAGAAATATTACCATTATCAACATATAGGTATAAAATAAGTGCTGCCAGGCGAGGTTTGTTTTGCCTGGCAACAATTGTTCGTTAATAGGTCAGCCAGTGAAAACGGTGCAAAATATCGTGCACTTTTCAACGCCGTTTCTACACATTCTCTAAACAAAGCATCTGGTACAAAAATCCCGTGGTGCAACACAAATAGATTTATTTAATACTCATTAAAAAAAGATGAAATATATCCAACAGAATAAAACTCACTGAATGAGCCAGCGATTATTTCAACACTGACATTAGCATGACTCGAGACTGTTCAAGTGAGGAGCGATGATAAGGCACTGGTTTGTCAAGTTCCGTGTTTGACATTTACCTCAGGAGATGAGACTAGCTTCACATTAGCAAGCGACCCGTAAAATTGGAGCATGTCATTAGTTCTGATGAGACACTGAGCTCGGAGCTAGATATAGCTTCGAAAGCTAACTACGTAAAAGAAAATGAAGTAACACGGTAATCAACATGAAAGCTTTTCTTTTTACATGCTCGGCTTCATTCTCTGGTTAGCAACCTAGCTGCACTAGCTACGAACATTCGTGAGCAATCTCTACTACTTAATTTCACGCTGTATTTTTATTCATCATGTCTATCAATATTTAATGCTAGGGCATAAATGCGAGGTTGTAAGTGGGAAGTAATTGCAGGTAAGGATTGAAATTTCTAAATAATGTAGTTTTGAGAAATATGTGTAACAAAAATTTGAATATCTGATGAGTTTTCCCAGGATGCCACACAAACAGCACTCTATATTCAGTATCCTGTGCTTTTTGACAGACTGATGGCTCCTTTCCCGAGCTGATGAATAGCTTCGTAGCGCTAAACTGCTAGCCTCCCTCCATTCCCCACCCCCTACATTAACAAGGCTGGCCCAGGCTTATCTGCATATTCATCCCAAATGGTTCCCTCGTTCACTTAATGAGGGCATTAATTTGCTACGAGCCTCTTAAATGCTGGGTGAGTTTATTGTCAAAAAGGGCTGAAGTGGAGGGAGAAGAGCACGGAGCGATGTGTCATCAGGATGTAGATCATGCTATAATAGTGACATATAAATCACCCGATTAGTGATTTAGCCACATGCTAGACATTTTCCTGATTAAAAAATACGCCAATTCTAAGATATCAAAATATGATTATCAATAACTTGGGATGTAAAAAAGAATTATTAATGCGAGATATTGGGACTGAAACATGAAATCACATCCTTACATCACAAAAACTAGTGTGACGATACACTAAAGGAATCTCATCTCATCTCATTATCTCTAGCCGCTTTATCCTTCTACAGGGTCGCAGGCAAGCTGGAGCCCATCCCAGCTGACTACGGGCGAAAGGCGGGGTACACCCTGGACAAGTCGCCAGGTCATCACAGGGCTGACACACAGACACAGACAACCATTCACACTCACATTCACACCTACGGTCAATTTAGAGTCACCAGTTAACCTAACCTGCATGTCTTTGGACTGTGGGGGAAACCGGAGCACCCGGAGGAAACCCACGCGGACACGGGGAGAACATGCAAACTCCACACAGAAAGGCCCTCGCCGGCCCCAGGGCTCGAACCCAGGACCTTCTTGCTGTGAGGCGACAGCGCTAACCACTACACCACCGTGCCGCCCACTAAAGGAATCATATAAAAAAAAAAAACTTGTGGAAAGAAATGAAATCAACTAAATGACCCATGTAAAAAAAAAAATCACATGAAAATAAATGATTAATATGTAAGAATCATATGAGAATAAATGAGTCATTTGTAAAAATGATTTGAAATAAATGAATCACATGTAAAAATCTTTAAATAAATTAGTCATTTGTAGGAATTATATGGGAATAAATGATTTGTGTAAAATCAGATGAAACAAATGAATCATTTAAAAATCATGAAACAAATGAATCGTGTAAAAATCATAAGAACTAAAAGAATCATGTGTAAGAATCATAAAAAATAAATGACTCGTAAAAATCATATGAACTAAATGAATCATGTAAAAGTCTTTAGAAAATAAATGAATCGTGTGTAAATATAATTAGAAAATAAATGAATCATGTGTAAAAATCATATGAAATAAATGAATCTTGTGTAAAAATCATAAGAAAATAAATGAATCACGTGTAGAAATCATAAGAAAATAAATGAATCATCTGTAAAAATCATATGAAATAAATGAAACATGCGTAAAAATCATTTGAAAATAAATGAATAATGTGTAAAAATTGTTAGAAAATAAATGAATCATATGTAAATATCATTTTAAAATAAATGAATCATATGTAAATATCATTTTAAAATAAATGAATCGTGTGTAAAAATCATAAGGAAATAAATTAATTGTATAAAATCATATTAAATAAATTAATCATTGCAAAAATCATTAGGAAATAAATTCATCATGTGTAGAAATCATATGAAATAAATGAATTGTCTAAAAATCATATGAAATAAATGAATCGTGTAAAAAATCATGAAAAAGCTACAATTTTCCTTTTTCATGTATTTAATTTTAGTCCTTCAGAATGTTAAACGGACAACAATCCATCAGTTTTAACTCTGTCATTCATTGCCTATTAGCGGCTAATGTCCACAAGCTCATCTGTCAAGGGGGAGTAATTGAAATACACGCAAGGGGCGAGCAGCGCAGACGTATTCGAGGCTTGTAGGCCAAACAACGCTGAATGAATTGGCAAATTGGCATTTGATTAATATGATACTTGACCCCCATAATCCCGATCCTCACAATGGAGCAGTGACACCTATTAAGCCCGAGTAATCACTTTTTCCTGGTGTCGTGTGTTGCAGGATCATGACATATGGCTACCTTATTGAAATAGATGCTCGAAGTGGGAGGCAAGAACCCTAATCCTAACAGGCCCAGTGTTTATGGTGTCCCACGGGAGAAATATCCGACAATGTGTACGATTATTTAGCCTTCTCTGGAATCCATGGGAAATGCTTCCCAGTCTTTGAATCCTATTTGTGGTAATAATGGGATTCCCAAATTGCATTGCTTTTTTTAAAGGCAGGAAATGACATCGCGAACCTTGGAACAGGCTTGAAAGGGTTTTTTTTTATTTCCCTGTTTTATTTTTTTAAGTGGAAAGAATGAGGACATGGTTCAGAGATAGTTCATAGTCGAGCTAATTTGGTTGGAAGTAGTGAAGTCGGTTAGTAGCATGATCATGTTGCTACAAATCTACCATCTTGCTCAGCGAGAAAACTGGGCTCTTTGATAGACCTGGTCACAGTGGCCAATCTCTGGCCATTCATTTGTGGCTAATGATTTTGGAACAGGGACGCTAATAGGGCATTATGGGAGTCCCCGGCTCCCATGACAGCTGATTAATGTCGGCCATGATGACATCAGCTCCGAGAGGGACTAGATAAAAGAAGGCCTGTATTGGAGAGAGCAGGATGATGAACGACCGGCCACACCAGCGACTCATCTCATTACAGGCTACAGCCTGCCGGCCATTTAGCTAATGTAGCGAGTCATTGTGTGCCTAGGGACCCCAGGTCGCAGGTTTGGAAATTAATGATACGCTAAACGCACGATATGGAGTTTGACCCCGCATAATGCACCAGCATATTGGATTAACCTTGCCTTGTCAGGTGCCGCCATTGTCATGCTAGCGCACCATAAGCAGGTGAAAAGAGATATTCAGACGTACCTGGATTTGAGTTTCGTCTCACTGGTCATGGCTAAGCTCTAGAGAAGGATTAGGCAAAGACGGCACGCTTTCGGAGCCGGAATATACACACAGAAGGAATTGTAAAGAGTTGTATTAAAGGTTGTGAAAAACCAAATTCCTGGAAACATCTCGCAAGCTGAGTGGAACCAACGGATTAAAAAAAAACAGTCTATAATAGTATTCATACCACGAGAAGTCATGACCGTCTGTATTGTGGTTTCCAGTCACACATTTTCACAGAACAATCGAATAAAAAAAAAAGCCACAAACTTCTTAATATTGCAACATAACTGAAACCAAATGAAAACAGGACATGCCACAAGATACCTTCAGGATGCGCTGCAGAGAGAAATGTCCTTCGAGTTACATTTTTAGGTGACACTTTTAAACACATTGTTCACGGAAAATAAACAAGGATTTTTGCTTAAAATTTGGATGAAACCTAACGTATGCTAATTAAAATCAAGAAATATGCAAATCAAGGGGTGTGCTGGTACAGGAAAATAATCAACGACAATGTGGATCTTACTGCGCCAAAGTGGATTATTTCTGATAAATACCAAAAAAATGTACCAATGATTGTTATTTTTTCATTTATTTTTATCCTGTTATCTTTTAATGAGAAACATTTAGCTTGTAAAGTCAGTCTTTACCTCACTAGCCTCTCTTTTTTCTCCCTTTCTTGAAACTTTTCATCGTACCAAAGTTAACATATTAACAATTTATGCTTTTACAATTCTCCGACAGTGGAGACTCCTAGTTGGCATGTTGGTGTAGTGGTTAGCACTGTCACCTCACAGCAAGAAGGTTCTGGGTTCAAGCCCAGCGGCCAATGGGGGCCTTTCTGTGTGGAGTTCGCATGTTCTCCCCATGTCTATCTATCCTTCAGGTGCTCCAGTTTCCCCCACAGTCCAAAGACATGCAGGTTAGGTTACCTGGTGGCTCTAAATTGACCATAGTGTGAATGGTTGTTTGTCTCTATGTGTCAGCCCTGTGATAATCTGGTGACTTCCAGGGTGTACCCTGCCTCTCGTCCATAGTCAGCTTGGATAGGCTCCAGCTTGTCCGCAACCCTGCACAGGATAAGCGGTTACAGGTAATGGCTGGATGAAAGCTCCTTCCGTAATGGTTTAATCATCTACTTAAATTATTTTCTGACCAATCGGAGTCAAGAATTTGTTAGCGCCGTAGTGTAATCTGATATCATTCCAGTTTGTTTACAAATCAGCAGTTTGAATTAAGCTGAAAAGGTTGAAGATTAGTGACTTGATGTTAATAACGGATGTAAAATATATTCGCTGGGTGTGACTTCACCTCGACGCCCATAACACCGCCAATAAAATCACTCTGTCTTTTGTTCTACACTTTCACCAAGGTTAAGGGCCAGTTCCGCTCATCCCAAAGGGTGAATCTTCATTAAAAGATGAATGAAAGTCTGCACGAATGAATCCGCAGAACTTGAAATGGGAACAAAGGAGCCAGATTGAACCTCAGCCATGAATGAGACTTTAATCGCTTTAATCTGAAGGAAAAATGATCTCGATTTCTGTGAGACTGGTGACACAAGAGAGGACAATTTTGTCCTTCGGAAAAGCCACCATACATCATATCTGTGTACGTTTATATCTGTGAAACCATTAGCGACAATGAATATGGCACACAGAATTAGCATGCTAATCACTAAGCTGAGATGTTACAAAGTAAACTAGCAATAAGTAATATTGTGTTAATTGTTTTGTGAACTGTAAGTAAAAATCTTCCTACAAATGATACTTATTTGTTTTATTTATTATGAGAAGCCACTTTCAGTCATATTTCCTCTCGAATTAGCAATGCTAGCTAGCATGCTTTTGATCAGCAGGCTAACGTCGGCTATGAAGACAAAATACACGTTAAAAGTTATTGATTACAACATTTTCAAAAGATTCAACTGAATTATAATTATAATTAAGTTAAAAATAAATAAAAGTAAATTTCTTCTTCCAGTTTCATCTGATTACTTTTAGTTTAGACTTGTAAACTCTTGAACCAGACACCATGTGGAACTTTCTGGCTATGTTTCACAACGAAGTCTTTCTGAAATCAGGGAATTGTTTAAAGGGGACAACAACAGCTAGCTATGTTTATTGAAGAAGAATGTTCAGTGAAACACTGGAAAAACTGTGAATATTTTAAAATAATTTAAAAGCAAGAGTCCCATACATGTGCGATACAGAGTGGCTGGAAGTAAATCAGAAATGTGTGCAGTACTGTTAAAACATTTTTGCACTAGTTTCAGGTTTTTCTACGGTTTTTGAGGTATAGTTGGGATGAAACCTGGGAACCTGGTGCATGAGCTTCGTAATGTTACCTAGTCTTAAAGTGACACTTTTGGTGAGCTAAAAACAAAACAAACCAATCCAAACAGTTCACCGACTATTCGTATCTGTATTTGTTTTGAACACAGTATCTGTCCAATCCGAATAAGGTGTACATATTCATCCGGAAAATTCCTGAAGATGAATCTTGACGCATCGTTGACCGAGATTGCGTCACATCAACCTGACTACCCGACTCAACACACCGAGTTGTAAGAGTAATCCGGGTATAGTTTCCCACAACCGATCCAAGCCAGTCATGACCTTCAAAGAACCGGGATCTGTCCATTTATGGGCGATTTTAAAGTACTAAACAGTTCGGCGGGGTTTTGTTTCACAAAAAAGCAAGTCGAGGCTGTGCACTCAGCCACCGGTCACTCTTAATGGCGTCAAACCATGCAGAAAATTATTCGCTGACCCCTTGCGCACCTCGGCGTGTGGGGCAGCTGTAAAACAACCCCGGCTTTTTGTCGAAGGATTAGACCAGGCGGAAATCTGGCCTTATTATGAAAGAACCTCCCCATTTTCCTTTCTTTTCACTCGTCCAATATTCATTAAAGTGGGATTTCGGCACATTAGCACAGGGGAGCGAAGTAGTCCCTGGAGACGGTGTTTGTGTTTCAGCGGCGGCCCTGTAATTCTGTCCGACACTCGTGTGAAGAGGAGAGTAGGGCGGGGGGAAGTAAGGATGGAAGGGGTGCCACTTACAGGGCGATTTATTACCTCCACCAGCTGCCCTCTCTGTAAAAAGGTAATTGCATCCAGTTGTAACAAGCTAATTGATTGCTAATTAGATAAATCAGCACTCGAAGTGCTGTCAGAGCATTGACGGATGGCGGACAGAGTCACATGGTGCTGGCGGGAGGACTTGGATTGGGTGTTGGTGTGAGCAATGCCGTCAAACACAAGGATCCGTTGAGGTGTACTAGAAAGCGGTTAAGGATGAGAGGGAATAGGAGGAGGGTAGTAAACCAGGGCTGGGTAAACATGATTGATTCTAGCTGAGGCTGTCACAGCAAAAAAAAAAAAAAAAGCGGTTGGGGGGTGGTGATGGGGGGGAGAAATCGGACTGAATGGACAGCTGGATGTCTGTTGTGGCTCCCCGGCCACCAGGCAGGACCAAACACTTTCTTATGCTAATGTGCACCGGGATCACATGGAGCCAGTGAAAGGCGTGAACTGATCCAAACAGGAACTAAGATGGCGGGGCTATTGTTGGCCTAATACACGAAGGCAATATCTACTTTCAAAGCAAAGACCACAAATACGAAAACAACACGAGGTCAAATATTCTCGTCTTGAGTCAGGAACAAAACACACAAGGACGTGGTGTTTTGGGAAAATAATCAAAGACGTATTGGGGAGATGCAACCAGACACAAAGAGAGAGAGAGAGACAGAGAGAGAGAGAGAGAGAGAGAGAGAGAGAGAGGATAAAAATTTGGATAAAATATTTTTATCCATTTATAGTTACATTTCATTTAATTGGTGGTTGGTGGTAGCGCTCTTTTTTCTTCACTATCATCACTGTATATGGGGTTTTATGGCTGTTGCTGAAAATAAAGGCCATAATAATAATAATAACAATAATAGTAATAATTCCACTGGAAGAAAAATCTGTGTGTATCCATGGAATTTTAAACATCAGAATGTAAATATGGGCCTCAGGCTGTCCAATAAAGAGTCAGGACATGCCTGTGCTGCCGTTTAACCTCCCTAATTATGCAGGCATCACTTAGGCGTTGCCATGGCCACGGACCCCCTGTTGGAAAGCGAAGCCGCTCCGCTTTCGGTCTGGTAGGGAAATGTTTCGTGGCACCTTCATTTCACCATCATCGAGTCTTATTGTTTCTTCTTGAAGTTTTCGCCACAGATTTAAAATGGCGTCCGGCAACACCAAATGTACTAGTGGTTGGACGCCAATATCGGGTTACAGTGGCGAAGCAGCGGCCTCTGAGACCACGGGGGGGGGGGGGTTTGACTATGATTCCTTCCAGTATCATCCCTCTAACACACACACACACACACACACACACACACACACACACACACACACACACACACACACACACAGCTGACCTGCTGGGACAACGAAGGAGGGGGTTGAAACATACAGGCCTATTGAGTTCCAGCCCCGCTGGCATGCGACATGCCCATTCTCTGCATGCTGCGGCAACGCAGTGGGTGGCATCAAGTCCAGCACAGTTGCTGCGTGATTTACAGCCCGGTGCTGCAGAGGGGTTTGTTACAACGAACTAGTTAGCATAAATACGAGAAATTCTAGCCCTCTGCTGTTAAGTATGGAATAAAACACGACGGGGTGTTGATGTGTGTGATGAAGCCGAGCTTCTGTTACCACACCGAAAGCACATTGTTTTCCATAACACCACAGCGCCATCCATTTCTCATCCGTTTCTATCCCAGCAGCTCCACCTGTAACATCAATTTACTCTTCATTCACCGAATACGTTACAGTTTCTATAGTAACACCTCGTACGACTGTTGTTATTTAGCAACAAGAAACATTGAGTCTTACGCTTCGATAGTGTGACAAGCTGCGTTTTTTTTTTGGTTGATTTTTTTTGTCTAACATCAAAAGAGAGAGAAAAACGAGGCTGGTGAAGGAACGACTGTTTATAGCTGCTATAATGTAAGTGAACACTTGTTTCATGGCCGTTCCACAACATTAAATATAGCTGTTAATGATTAAAAAGCATGGCGCATCATTACATAATACATGAAACATCTAATATTGATGAATCTCTGTAGTATTCGACAAACGCAACACTTCCGGATGTGCTGTTATCGGAAAATAATCAGCATATTGTAGATAGGTTTATTTGTTTATGAATGCACTTCCTGAAGTATTTTATTCCTCTTATACCACACCAATCGTTTGCAATGATTATAATTCTCCGTTCTTTTTTTTAATAAATTTAATGTCATTGAACATCTTTGAAACAAGTTATTGCTTTGAAAAAAGTTCTCGTGAAGTCATCAAGACAAACAAACTCCTCCATCATGATATGAAGACTTAACCACGGTGGAAAACCTTTCCATCGTGCTTGAGACTCCTTACTATAAATTCTAAATAAATGTCTCCTTAGAGCAAACTTCACCGAGTGGTACACCCGGAAGTCCACCTTCTGACCAATCGGATTCAAGAATGTAGCTGCTGAGACGTGTGGAGTAGCTTCAACAAGCTCTTCTCACGTTACAGTCGGCGTAGCTGTCCGAAATGCCTCCCGGTGCCAGACACGGTGTAATGTGATGTAAATCAAGTTGCCATCCTCCATGTAGGTCCCATGTAAAGCTTCCAGAGCTTTCCCTTCATGCCGGGGCATGAAGTTTCTGCTTTTTCATGCCTGGCCCCATATGAGCGAGTGTACATGTATGTTTTAGCCTGCACTGTCAGGCCTCCTGCTGGTGCTTGCTCTCTTCCTTGTCGGACCACCTGTCCTTCACAGGCTACATGAAAAGATAAGCATTTCTTTCCAGACAGGAAATTGGCGAGACATCGAATTGCACGTCAATATAATATAAGAATTCGTTAGTGCTGATTAACTGGACACCACCATTTTGACCTTTAGCATGGAGGATGAAGGATCATTCCTTCATTTGTTTTGTAAAAAAAATAATAAACCTGTTGGTGTGGAACATCACTGTCTAGACGGCCTGCAGTACAAAAGAGGCGGGGAGCGTTCATGCGTGTCTCTTCCTCCGCCATTGTTCCTCGTCCCCCCTCCTCAGATCTCGTCCGCTGTCTTTGTTGGAGGACAATGTGCTGTCACCGATGCTTCCTAAACTTGTAAGGCCGCGGCGCTTCCCCCTGACGCGAGCAGTGGCTGTGCCAATCAAGCCGAGGTCAAACGTCAAAAAGCCAGGGAAGGACTATAGGGGGCATCGCCACGGAAGAGTACCACAAGTACCATACAAGGCTAATCATGATGATGCATGTAACACACGCTGTTGCTACTTCCTGTCCATGTAGCTAGCATGAATGGCGTGAAGTGCTAGCAAAGATTTTGCTCAGGCGCTGAAAGAAATTTTTTTATCTGATTTTTTTTTTTTTTTTACAACTGTAGAGTCCACAACGAAGAACAGCTTTTGTTTAAACATCAAACATCTAAACATGATTCTTAAATGTAAGATCATGAAAAGAAATGAAAACAATTGAAAGGAAATAGAGAATGTGTACCAATCTAGCAAATGAACACGTGGAAATAAACAGGTTATGTGAACAATGAATATAAAACTGAAAGAATCGTGAAACATCTCAAGCGAACAGAACCATGTAAAAAAATTAACATGAAAAGAACAAATTGTGAAAATAGAAGAATCGTGTCTAAAAGTGACTGGTGACAAATCACCGTGAACACAAACGAATTTGGAAGATGAACAAGTCAGAATAAACGAATCAAAAGGTTCAAGTAAATGATGTGAAGATAAAGGAATCAGATGTGGAAATAAGTGAATCATCTGAATAATGAATCCATCAGACAAATAACTGAATCATGTTTCAAAATGTGGAAACAAATGAATCATGTGAAAATAACAAAATTGGCTTGTGCAAAAATGAAAACATATGAGTCACATGAGTGAACATCAACGAATGAATTGTGTGAATAATCGTGTCTCAAAGAATCATGTGAAAAAGAATGAATCACATTTAAACATCTGAAAGATGTGTCAAATAAATGAATCACGTGAACATGATTGAATCATGTGTTAAAAGAATCACAAGTGAAAATAAGTGAATCATGTGTCCAAAAAATCAGATTTGAAAAGAACTGACTCGGATAAAACTCAAATGGGAGAATCTGAAAGATGAACGATGCAATGAAAGAGTCGTGTGAAGATGAATGGGTTGTGTTTAAAAATCACACGTGGAGAGAAATGAATTGTATAGTCAGAGATTCAAATGAATCATATGTAAAAAAAAAAGAATCATGGAATGGAAAAACCAGACGAATCATGTGAACGAATCACATGCCAGAATAAAAGAATCAAATGGAAAGAAATGATTCAGATTTCACAGTGTAATGTGAACACAAATGAATCATATTGAGTGAATTCAAATGAATAATTGAAAAATGTATGGAGCATAGCATGTGAAGGTCATGTGACTTTTCTGACAGCTTTTTGATGCAAAGAGCAAAAGAAAAAGTAATTTTTTTCTCGTCATCCTTGTCGTTGTGCTACTTTGAGAAAGTTGCTGAATGGAAGCCACGCCCTTTTGGCAAATATTTGTGCAGGATATTTGTTTTTCGTCTTGTCTTTTTTCGGTTCTGTGTGGACCAAATCGTTTCATCTGCGACCTCGGCTTCTAATATATTTCGTCCTGAATGGTGGATGGAGAGAGAGAGAGAGAGAGAGAGAGAGAGAGAGGAGGCCTTCTCTCCTTTTCTCTGTCACCTTATCAGCGCCCCTAATGACTACATCTTTTCTTTGCGTAATTTATTCCCCGGCTCGCCTAAGAGGCTCCGTCACAATGAGCCGAGTCCTGTGTAAAAAAAGAAAAAAAAAAACCCAAACGCACACAAAGCCCATGTTAATTTCCTTATTATCGGACGCTTTAATTATTTGTCGCACGTGATAAGTGCTTTCAGCGTGCTCCGTATCAGCAATAACCTTCTGGCAGAGGCGTCAAGGGGGCCATGTTGAGCTCGCTGCGTTTTTATTAAGACAATGCAGTGCAGAGCGACACCCCCTCCCCCCCACACACCCTTTATTACTCTGCCTCCTCTTCCAAACAGAGGAATAAATATTATAGATTAATTAATCCGTGCTGATTATAATTTAATTAGGTTACCTCCAGGGTTTTTCCCCCCTTTTTTCTTTTTGAGCGCTTTTGTTTTTAGGAACATTTCTGTCACGTTCATTTGCACTGAGGTTGTAATACACACTCTGATGTTGTTGTGTTCACACTTCACTATAGTTTCAACACAAACTGTCAAAACAGGATCGAACGCCTCACCGCTTCCTGTACACAGACAGCCATTTGTGCTTTTTTTAAAACTAATGCATTAATTATTATTATTTTTTAATATTAAGCACGACCCAATATTATATTGTGTGTAAAAAAAAAATTCTGCTTCCTGAATTATGTGGTTTTGTGCAATAATGTGTGTTTATTTTTTTTAGGCACTTTACATGTTAATTTTTGATATGATTCATTTATTTTCACATGTGATTCTTTCAGATGATTCATCCAATTCATTTACTTTCAGATTTGATTTACAAATGATTCTTTAATTCCTAAATATTTATTATTCTTTAAACAAAATATTGATTTATTTTCATGTGATTTTTGACTTCAGTTTTTTTCCATATGATTTTATACACAATTCATTTATTTTCCAAGTGATTTAAAAAAAATGATTCCATCCTGCACATTATTTTTCAGACGTGTCGAATTTTCCATGTGTGATCCCCCCCCCCCCCCAAAAAAAAAAAAAAATAATAATAATAATAATTTTATTCTCACGTGTGATTTTTGAATTCATTTATTTTGGAAAAAAATATTTCAGAAAAAAAGTATTTATTTTCAGATTTGATTTCTTGCACATGGCTCATTTATTAGATATGACAAAAATGTTCAGTTATTTTCAATCTTGAAATCTTGAATCATTCATCACAATGCTTTCTTTTTTCAGATGATTCATTTATTTTTTCTTCTTCTTCTTTATTTGCTTTTACAAATGATTCATTTACTTCTGCGTGCTATTTACGCACATGATTCATTACTTTTACTGTATTTTTTCATCTGATTCCTACAACCCCAATTCCAAAAAAGTTGGGACAAAGTACAAATTGTAAATAAAAACGGAATGCAATAATTTAGAAATCTCAAAAACTGATATTGTATTCACAATAGAACATAGACAACATATCAAATGTCGAAAGTGAGACATTTTGAAATTTCATGCCAAATATTGGCTCATTTGAAATTTCATGACAGCAACACATCTCAAAAAAGTTGGGACAGGGGCAATAAGAGGCTGGAAAAGTTAAAGGTACAAAAAAGGAACAGCTGGAGGACCAAATTGCAACTCATTAGGTCAACTGGCAATAGGTCATTAACATGACTGGGTATAAAAAGAGCATCTTGGAGTGGCAGCGGCTCTCAGAAGTAAAGATGGGAAGAGGATCACCAATCCCCCTAATTCTGCGCCAACAAATAGTGGAGCAATATTAGAAAGGAGTTGGACAGTGTAAAACTGCAAAGAGTTTGAACATATCATCATCTACAGTGCATAATATCATCAAAAGATTCAGAGAATCTGGAAGAATCTCTGTGCGTAAGGGTCAAGGCCAGAAAACCATACTGGGTGCCCGTGATCTTCGGGCCCTTAGACGGCACTGCATCACATACAGGCATGCTTCTGTATTGGAAATCATAAAATGGGCTCAGGAATATTTCCAGAGAACATTATCTGTGAACACAATTCACCGTGCCATCCGCCGTTGCCAGCTAAAACTCTATAGTTCAAAGAAGAAGCCGTATCTAAACATGATCCAGAAGCGCAGATGTCTTCTCTGGGCCAAGGCTCATTTAAAATGAACTGTGACAAAGTGGAAAACTGTTCTGTGGTCAGACGAATCAAAATTTGAAGTTCTTTATCGAAATCAGGGACGCCGTGTCATTCAGACTAAGGAGAAGGACGACCCAAGTTGTTATCAGCACTCAGTTCAGAAGCCTGCATCTCTGATGGTATGGGGTTGCATTAGTGCGTGTGGCATGGGCAGCTTACACATCTGGAAAGACACCATCAATGCTGAAAGGTATATCCAGGTTCTAGAGCAACATATGCTCCCATCCAGACGACGTCTCTTTCAGGGAAGACCTTGCATTTTCCAACATGACAATGCCAAACCACATACTGCATCAATTACAGCATCATGGCTGCGTAGAAGAAGGGTCCGGGTACTGAACTGGCCAGCCTGCAGTCCAGATCTTTCACCCATAGAAAACATTTGGCGCATCATAAAACGGAAGATACGACAAAAAAGACCTAAGACAGTTGAGCAACTAGAATCCTACATTAGACAAGAATGGGTTAACATTCCTATCCCTAAACTTGAGCAACTTGTCTCCTCAGTCCCCAGACGTTTACAGAGTGTAAAGAGAAAAGGGGATGTCTCACAGTGGGAAACATGGCCTTGTCCCAACTTTTTTGAGATGTGTTGTTGTCATGAAATTTAAAATCACCTAATTTTTCTCTTTAAATGATACATTTTCTCAGTTTAAACATTTGATATGTCATCTATGTTCTATTCTGAATAAAATATGGAATTTTGAAACTTCCACATCATTGCATTCCGTTTTTATTTACAATTTGTACTTTGTCCCAACTTTTTTGGAATTGGGGTTGTATTTCCTTAACTGATTTTTTTTAAATGATTCATTTACTTTCAGGTTGGATTTTTGCAAATGATTTACAGATATATATTTTTATTTCATTTATTATTTTTACATAAATGTTAAATTGTTTTCACACTTGTTTATTTTTTTCATAAGATCTTTATTTCCCAGATTTTTTTTTTCTTTTTCACAAATGACTCACTTATATTCACATGTTCAGTCCAGTGTCACTTTCGTGAGTCGTTTGAGGAATTTCAGGTCACATGAGCACACTTTTTCGAATATCACTAAAAAACAGACTGGAAGGATTCCACAAGTTAGCAAGAAGGAGCTTTGGTGTGTTCGAGTTGCTAATCATGCAGCCTGTGTGTGTGTGTGTTTACAACTAACGCATGAACACACGTCACCTGCACAGCATCCGAACATGAAGGGGTGTGAGCAGGTGGTCAAGTGTGCCTGTAAAAGTGTATGCAAATATGCACATCTACAAGTACACACACACACACATGCATACATGCCTCTGTTTGTGAGTGTGTGTGTGGGAGTGTGTCTAATTTAAGCCAGGCCTGTGCGGCCCATCTGCTGTCGTCCACTGGTGTGGGCTCTTCAGAGGCTCGGCGCACATTCCTCGCTTTCCTTGTGCTTGTAACGTGAGCTGTCGCTACAGGTGCAACGTGCAAGGTGTCTTGTTTACCCTTCTCCCATACATCATCATCATCATGTCCAGAATTCCCAGAATTCCACTTCTCTGTGCTCTGAACGTGTCCCGTGGGTCTTCTCTCCCCTACCTCCCACATGCGGAACAGGTGCTCGCGCCCATGGGAACAACGAAGCCCACCGTGGAAGAGTGTGAGTCATGGGCTCGATGGTGACCTTTGACCTCTACATGGCACCTGCACAGTGGAAAAAAACCAAAACAAAACCAGCAGTGTCTGTGTCGCACCAAGAAACGGAAGAGGTTCTCTCAGGTTCTCAGGGTAAGTGTATAAATTTGGTGTAAATGCAATTTTAAAAAATCGCAAGATGCTATAAATTTCCGCTATAACACATGCTGCATGGCAGTGGAACATTCCAGGCTTTGGAGTCGTGTCGGTTCCAGTGCAGCTGATTTAGACGTCATTATAAAAAGCAGGCTCGAGTTACGAGCACACTCTTTTCATTTTGTTCGCCTGAAGTTCCTCCACACGTCCTTTTTCAAGACGAAAGAATGTCAAACCTTCGCCGCATGCTGAGAAGAAAATGAAAATAAACTGGAATCGTGGCATGTTTGCTTTTAGAGCTCAAGCTCTGCTTCTGCTCGAGGAGGATTCGTGCATGCGGTTCTATGTTGGTTCCGTGTTTGTGTAAGGAACCCATTTTTTTTTTTTAAATCACAGTGCAGTGGTCATGACTCGGCTCAACTCGGCTTGGCTCGGCTTGGAATGAGGACGCCTCCGGCACTCGGACGCCACAACTGAGGGTCGGGTCACTTCTGAGGTTTTTCTCACTCGCTCTTTCTCGAGTAGAAAACTCAGGAGGAACACAAGTGTGAGATTCAGTAAGGCAAAATGGGAACAGTCTCAGCTCGTCAATAATAATAATAATAATAATAAGCATGGATAATAAGAAAGCAGAAGAAATCATAAAAATAAAGTTTTAAAGTAAAAAAAGTAAAACATAAAGCTTGTCAAAGAAAAATAAGAATGAGGTGAAATAAAACCAGAATAAATTGTGTAAATAAAGATTGAAAGAAAAACATATAACAGAAAAAAATTAAAACAGAAGAAATCACTTTTTTACAAATATTAAAACATAAAAAGAGTTTGAAAAAACCCCAAAACAATAATACAAAAAAAAAAAAAAACAGAAGAGAACTTCAAAATCGAACCAAAGGAAAAAAAAAAATTTGAACATTAAAACAGCAGAAAGTTACAAAGACAAACATTAAACCAGAAGAATCAGAAAAATAAAGTTTTGGGGAAAAAAATTATAAAAATAAAGTTTGAAAGAAAAAAATAAAAGAATAAATAAAGCATAAAGGATGAAAGAAAAATAAACTGGAGACATAAAAATGAAGAAAAAATTGAAAAATCCCATGAGAAAAACAGAAGAAACCACAAAACAAAGTTTGTAAAACAAATTGATTTAAGAGATTTAAATAAAAAAAAGAAATCATGAAAAAAGTAATAAGCATAATAAAATTAAATATATATTATAATAATATAATATACAACTATATATATATATATATATATATATATATATATATATATATATATATATATATATATATAATTTATAATATAAAAATATTAATATAATATATAAAATTATAATTAATAATTGTAAAATATTAAAATAAATGAAATATAATAAAAATCAAATTATTTGTGAATAAAAAATTACTAATCAACAAAAGGTACAATAAAAATGGAGATTGAAAGAGAAAATAAATGAGATCAGATCATTAAAATAGCATTTGGGAGAAAAAAATGGAGTTTGGCAGGATAAATAAATAAACAAACACTTCTGGGTGTTAACGGCTGCCTGGTTTGTTGATTATTTTCCGATAACAGCACACCCTGTAGTGTAGAAGCCATCCCATTAGACGTGAATTAGAATGACTCACACTCCCGACTCCTGCTCCGGCATCGTGTTCACTGCTGGTCTTCGTGCCTCCTGGATGCCTTTCATTGTTAGCTCAATAGTATTCAGCATTGTGTCAGGGAAAGAAAATGTCGGTCATGTCCTGTATGCAGGAACAAACCAGTAGACGCTCACTTGGCCTCACCCTGTTTGCGTAAATGTGCACTGGACTCGTTTTTATCACGAGCTGTAAAGATCAGGAGGTTTCCAGGTGTTTCTCTTTTTAGCTTTAGCTTCACCTGCTAAACGCTAAACTCCTGTCTGATTGTGATAAACATCTGCCTCCCAAAATGGTATCCTATAAATCGATGTGCTGGATGTGGATACAGTTATAACAACAGCTTATGAATTTTATCGTATCGATAAATCCATAAAGAATAACACACTTCAGTGCATGCTGTCATTGGAATATAATCAATTACCACCTTTAAGTGTTTATTTCTTTAGCACCACAGAAATTTGCCAACGCATACAATTTTTTATTAATGAGCAAACAGTACGTGTGACTTTTTATCCATTTATAGTTACATTAAACAAGTTAGTTCGTGTTATTTGATATGTTATAGCAGCTGTAAACATTAGTTCCTTCACCAGCGTCTCTTTTTTCTCTCATATGAAGTTAATAAGATGAAAAAAAAGTCACGTTCCCATTACTTTCAGTGTTATGTTCGATGCTGCCATGCTTTTCAGATTAACACGGTTGTAAAGAGTGGTTCTTTGTCATGTTACTGAGAAACCACAAGGAACCGTAAACTCGTCTGTCCTGAAGACATCAAAAAAGTTCCAGCTTCACCTTTGACTGTTACAAAACGCTGACACTCACTGGAAACTCCTTCCAGACATGTGAAATAAACATTTCCTACAAGTTCCTATGGAAGTTGTTACTATGAAAAGATAACGTATCAAAAAAATGAGCGCGTTAATAAAATCCTTTCCAAGCCATCCTGTTCCATGGCACGAATCTTTTACTGTTCTGTCCTTCCAGAAAGCTCTACACAAATATCAATGAATATACAGTAAACAAAAACACGTTTCTTCTTTGACGGAGACGATGCAGCACATTCCTATTAAATGTAGCTATAATTGGATAAAATCATCTATTATATATTGCATTGTTCTTTACATTTTAAAAATATAATCTTTCTGTGGAAATTTCTGTAGTAACAGTCGGAGGTGTAAAAGCTGCAACTTTGTTTTTGTCTTTTTTCCACCATGAGAAAGTCTACAGGAAGTTGCACATGTTGTAGCTATACAAAGCATGAACATTATGAGATGTGATTTTATTTTGACGTAATCAACACATAATCCTGGCATTGATTATTTTTCAGAATGAAAACTGAGGAAATGTTTGTCGTTGTGTGTATCACTCCGCTCGTCCACGTAAAATATCGAAACGGTTACTGAGATAGTATGAGCGACATCGCAATCGATCATTTTCATGAATATAACTTTTGACTTAAAATATGAAAGCTGGTCAGGTGAAGATGAAAAGGAAGAAGGGATGGAAATTTACTGGAAGGAATTTTCCTTGAACCGGAACATCGTACAAATCAGTGTGAGCTAGTGAGCGAGCCAGCTAGCTGCTGTGCTATAAAGTGAGTGCGGTGGCATCAGGGCGCTATTACATCTACTAGTCGAAATCAAATAACAGAACATTTGGCTATATTGTGTCCAGAATATCACAGAATATGAATTTCTTGTTTATAGAACGGGTTGCACTGCGAGCGAATCACAGCTGGTAACTATTTAAGGAGGAAAGTGCTTTGGAGGGAAAAATGCGAACTGAGGTCCCATCCCCCGCTCGAGGCAGTGACACGAGGGCGCGTCTGACAGGTGTGCCATGTCGTGATCGGGACAAAGTTTCGCCTCTTCGCTCACTTCATTCAGCCCATGAAGTAAATACACTCATTAGCCGAGGGCCTGTCCCACTAGAGAGAGCATGTTTGACGTTATTAATTGGCTTTTCTGCACAAGGAGTCAAGTGGATGAAAAGGTTTATCAAGCTGAAATAATTAATTTTTACGACGGAATTTGCTGACAGTTCACTTATTCTGGTTGAAGATCGGCGGGGTGGTTGGGGAGGGGAGGGGTGGGGAGGGGGTGGTTGGGGTAGTTGAGGGTTGAAGGGGGTGTTCATATAACGTTAGTCTTTCAACGGCTCTTATTTTCACAATACGGTGAAGGAAATGGGGGAAAGGGGAGAAAAAAATAATGAAATGAAACGTAATTAACCTGAATAAAGGAAAGGGTCGGTTTTATCTCCCTCCTTTTTCTTCCGAGCGCAAAGATTACTCGCTTGTATTGAGACCAGTGTAGCATACAATTAATTCCAATTAATTCAAATTAGAGGGGAAATTATGTACTTTGATAAAGGCAAAAACCAAGACATAATACCTCTTATCGCCTGAGTTATCTATGCCCTCCGTGGTCTCGTAATTACTTTTAATTAATGCTGGGGAACATTTACGCAAAAAAAAAAAGCGAAACGCACCTGAAACTATCAATTCTAGACAAAAAACAAATTCCAGGCGATGCTCAGTACTCATACTGCACACTGAATACATAACGAGATTAAAGTCCATCTTGCACAAACTTCCTGCTAAATGTGTTTCCTGTTTGCACTTTGAATGCACATTTTAACTATTCAGCAACCACGATAATTATTAAAAACATCACTAAGCTTAATAAACAGCAAATTGCAGTTATAGTAGACAATAATTATGGATTCTTCCATCTAAGAATCTAGTAATTTAAAGGTAGACTGCCTTTCAGATTTTTCAGGTTTAGGTCATGAAAATAATTTTCCTGAAACCCAATTATTTTTGTTTAGCGGACCTAGAGCTACTGAATTCGAATCACAGACTTCAAACTTTATTAGTTTTTTTTTTAAATAGAACAGTTAATGAATTTAGGGCCATGTGGCCCAAAATTCTCTGCTATTTTTTCCTACGGGTGGCACGGTGGTGTAGTGGTTAGCGCTGTCGCCTCACAGCAAGAAGGTCCGGGTTCAAGCCCCGTGGCCGGCAAGGGCCTTTCTGTGCGGAGTTTGCATGTTCTCCCCGTGTCCGCGTGGGTTTCCTCCGGGTGCTCCGGTTTCCCCCACAGTCCAAAGACACGCAGGTTAGGTTAACTGGTGACTCTAAATTGACCGTAGGTGTGAATGTGAGTGTGAATGGTTGTCTGTGTCGATGTGTCAGCCCTGTGATGACCTGGCGACTTGTCCAGGGTGTACCCCGCCTTTCGCCCGTAGTCAGCTGGGATAGGATCCAGCTTGCCTGTGACCCTGTAGAAGGATAAAGCAGCTAGAGATAATGAGATGAGATTTTTTCCTGCTTCACCATGACCCAATACAAGATACCACATCATGCATCATGTGGTGGGCTTTCCCCCACCACGCAAGGCATTGTGGGATACAAATTTGAAACAGGAGAGATAAATGGAGGATGCGAATGAAATATGAAAGACCGACTACAGTTATGTTGTGAAGGAAAGGAAACGCAGGATGAAACTAAGTATCAGCGGT
Source organism: Neoarius graeffei (assembly GCF_027579695.1). Classification (NCBI taxonomy): domain Eukaryota; kingdom Metazoa; phylum Chordata; class Actinopteri; order Siluriformes; family Ariidae; genus Neoarius; species Neoarius graeffei. The sequence continues at coordinate 19,459,000 of NC_083586.1, forward strand.
CAGCGAGCACCTCGGTGTTATCAGCTGTTCGTTTAGTGATAGAATGATGTAACTGTCAGTGCACGGTCAAAGGTAAACCTGTAGATGGCAGTAATGCAACACTGGGTACCAGCTGCTGTAAAATCCAAAAGAAGAAGGAAAAGAAGAAAAAGGTAAACCTGCGCATGCGCACACAGACTTCCGCTGTCTGCTTGACTGCGCAAAGTGAGTGATTTCATGCACATTATTTGCTCGGGAATCCCCTCAAATTAAATAACTTCCCAGCCACAGAATGGCCTGTTTGTTTTCTTTTTCTTTCTTTCTTTTTTTATATATATTACAGAAATAAACATAAATCAAAATGACCAAATTTCAGATGGAACTAAATTTCACAGATTTTATGAAATCGAAAAGCCATCTAGCTTTTAAGTGTTTTAAGTGTATAATCAGGGACATGATGAAACTTTCTGCTAAGAAATGTTTGTGATTTTTTTTTTTTGGAAAGAGTTTCCACTTCTGCACTTTGTACCAGTCAGAATGTTTCTCAACAGTTTCCAGAACAATCTGCATTATTTAAACCTTTACTGGGCCTGCCAGGTGAAAATTCAAATTCAACCCAAATTGCGTGAAACTGGTCTCATTGAATTCAGAACTGAATGCTGAACAACATACTTTTTACAGAATTAAAATATGTTTATCCGTTCTTGAGATACAACCCCGATTCCAAAAAAGTTGGGACAAAGTAATTGTAAATAAAAATGGAATGCAATAATTTACAAATCTCAAAAACTGATATTGTATTCATAATAGAACATAGACAACATATCAAATGTCAAAAGTGAGACATTTTGAAATTTCATGCCAAATATTGGTTCATTTGAAATTTCATGACAGCAGCACATCTCAAAAAAGTTGGGACGGGGCAATAAGAGACTGGAAAAGTTAAAGGTACAAAAAAGGAACAGCTGGAGGACCAAATTGCAACTCATTCGGTCAATTGGCAATAGGTCATTAAAATGACTGGGTATATATTTGTCCCAACTTTTTTGGAATCGGGGTTGTATTACAAATCAAAGATTGAAAAATGGCTTAATTTTCAGAAAACTGCTGTAATATTCTGTATGAGGATCACATGGTCCAAAATGGGCCTCATTACCCAATGAGATCAAATGTTTTTTCTTCAGAACTTTTCTATTTTTCAAGATATTTACATAGAAATTGGCAGGCACATTCAAAGTAAACTTTGTATACTGAATACAAAGTTTGAAAAATTAGTGAAAACCAATGATGCAAATTAGTATTTAATTAGTATTAATTATTAGCCTAGTAAACTAGACCCACCCGCCTAGCGGCCAAAAATATTTTTGCCTAGCGAGTGGGTCTAGCCTCGCACCATATCAACAAAACACCCCGGGCATCAAATCGTGCCCGCCAATCACAACGCAAGGTTTTTGTTTGGATTCTTAGGGCGGGCTTTTGCAGGAGTGACGACAAGGCTGCGCGACGCTGGAGAAAGCACAACAGGAAAGATGGCTACGGCTAGAGAACAGCGCGCGTTTGACTCTGCTTTGGAATCAGTTTTAGAAGAATTAGACTTGGAGTTTTGGTTGAAACATGAGCAGGAAGAGGCTCTCCACTCATTCCTTTTCAAGAAGGACGTTTTCGCTGTTTTGCCGACCGGCTATGGCAAAAGTCTGATCTACCAGCTGGCTCCGCTCGTAGCCAAAAGGATGGGGCTAGTTTGTGCAGTACGAAGAATTAATAAACAGCTTTGAAACATTACTTTTTGATTGTTTCTTATTTTCCCGTTATTTTAAATTTAAGGGAAATTATTTCACCAAACACCACTAAATAAAAAATCTCAAAAACAGTTTAAGAAAACCCTTGAAAAACACTTGAAAAAAAAATAAGAGTGTATGTTAAGTATGTGGTACAGACTCCAAACTTGTGGTCATTATCTCCAAACTTTTTAATATCTAGAACCTGTTTATTAATTAATACGCATTTTGAAAAATTATTTATTTCAAGGTCTCCCCCACTGCACGCTCTGACTACGTCACAGTCACTGTTGCGCTGATTGGTCAGAGCGTTGGCCTATACGCACAGAGACAGTTTGAAAGACAGCGGTTTGTTCCTCCCACACCCGTCGGAAATATCTACGGATCGAGGCCAGACTAAATATTTACATTTAGTCTGCCTTGCCAGGCTAATTAATTATGCTAATTAGGTAAAACTGTTAAATTGGTACACTCAATAAAAAGTAGACTATTTCTAATACGCTCTTTGTGCTCTGTAGGGTTTTGTATTTCTAAGTAAGGTCTACTAGTGTTTATATGAAAGAGTAAACAATTATTTTGATTAATATTCACAGCTTTCAAGACTAACCTCAAAAAAACTGTCTGAGCCACATCCAATAAACCATTCCATTTAACGGAATTGAAATTGACACTCGTGTTTCTGACTTCTGTTTTTTTAAAATCTCATTCCGACCACTAAGATCTCAATATTTTTCATCAAAACAACTACAGTTATATTCTAAAATAGTTATTTATTTACATGAATCAGTTTGATTTGAAAAAAATAAGTAGGTAAAGCTATGAAAACTCACTTCAAAGTCTCCTGTGAAGCATAACATGAAAACTAGCTGACGGAAAATTTTGCTGAATCCTTCATCAGAAACAGTGAGAGCGAAAGAACATCCCTATAAAAGTAGTCTGATTGATATTCACGAGTAATCCAGTCAGAAATGGATCAGAAGAGCGAGAACCTGATCGCTTTCCCGTGACTCAGAAAGCACTGGCAGTTTCCCGACGTCACGTGAGCAGAGTTTTTACTCTGTTGTACCAACTTCAACCTGCTGTTACTCCCAAAGTACTGAACAAATCTTAACCAGATACATTTCTTTGGAAAGCAGAGATTATAAGCTTTTTAATGATAGTATTCACGATAGACAATATTCAAGAGCTAAGCAATGACAGATTTGGAAACTTTGAGCATCTGCATGGACAATTTTCACAGCACGGCCAGCGAGCATCTGATATGCCTAATTTAATCACTTTCAGAAAGAATTCAACAAATGCTCATGATACTACGGTAACTGCTCCAAGCTGCTCTAAGTAAGAGCATGAGTTTATGTGATTTGCAGACATATGCATTTTTGCAGACGTTACAGAACAGGAAAAGTAACTGTAAAAGACTCAAAAGTGCAATGTGTCGTTTATTTATTAAAATTTATTTTAAAAATGCTAATGGAAAATCACTGTCATACAATGAGAATAACAGTCTGTTTCAGGAGTGTGGATAATTTTCTGATAACACACACACACACACACACAAAAGAAAAAAAAAAAAAGCTTTTCCACCAAGCCAGAAAACACCAACAAACAAAAAATTAAACATGAAGTCATTTTAAAAACCTCAAGTAAATAATTGAATTAAAAAATAACGTGATTGTAGTCATGAAGTAAATAGTATTCGTACAAGTGAAAGTGGTAAAAATACCTAAATGCTAAAAAAAGTAGAAAAGTATAAACTCTAAAATTCACACCAAAAATAATCGAGAAAGAAAAAAGATGTCTCACATTCACACCCTGAGACAAACGAAAATAAAAGAAGCTCCTCGCCTACCAAGAAAACATGAAAAGGTCAGCTCTGGCTAATTACCAACAACGTTACGTTAGCGAGCATGACAATTTCAGCTAGCTGTGTGCTAATAGCTATTGCAATGAATCCAGCACATGTAGCAACAGACAGTGAATGCTCTGAAGCTAAAACGTCTCTAGCGAGATGTTACAAATGTACATTTGGACAGAAATGGAGTTTTGGTTGGTGGATGTGTTTAGTTTGTTTTTGCTTGCCTTCCTTATTGAATGCTAACCCATAAGCCATGACTGATGTTTCAAAGTTGGTTTTTACACAGATTAGCGACTAGCGATGAGCTGCAGAAGGTACGTAACTTCTGTTGATGTGACATATTGAGACATGTTATTCATGCAATTTCATATGAAATGAGTTTCAAATAACTATAAACAGCTGAAAAGTTCGATTCAAGTGATGTTTGTTTGTTTTTTTCGCCCAGTGTGTGTTGGCAGGTTGAACACATTACAGCTAAGACACACAAATCCAGGAGGTGTCTGTCGGTGGAATATCAGCACCATCTCGACCCACTGCTGCTCTGCCAATCTGTCTGGGCTTCACGCTTGTTTCCAGGTCGCAACCCACGGTGGCGGCGGATTTATTAGGTCACGGCGTGGCACCAGCTTGGCATCAGCCTGGCAACAAATGCCTTTTGTCATCTCGGTGCCTGGCAGGCGTGCTGCGACACAGCAAACCTCGAAAAATTGCCAAGGTGACAAATACATAGACACGGGAGGATCAGGCATGTGAGGAAGAGCTGGTGAAAGGCCACACTTTTTATTTGCTTTTATACAACGTTCAGGTTAAAACGCTGCTCAAAATGTTAACAAGCTCAGGGCTTGTAACAGATATTTAAAACCTGTGGAGTTAAAAGTGCAGTAAAAACTGTGTAATGACAAGAAGAAGTCTTTATTTGTCACATGCACACCCAAGCACAGTGAAATTCCTCCGCTGCATTTAACCCATCTGAAGCAGTGAACACACACATGCACACACACATGCACACACAAGTAAGCAATGAGCACACACACATGCCCAGAGCAGTGGGCAGCTACGCTATAGCAACTGGGGAGAAGTTGTGGGTTAGATGCCTTGCTCAAGGGCACTTCAGCCCAACCTCAGGCCATGGCTGCCCCATGTTAACCTTAGCATGTCTCTGGACTGTGGGGGAAACCGGAGCACCCAGAGGAAACCCACATAGACATGGGGAGAACGTGCAAACTCCACACAGGAAGGCCCCCATTGGCCGCTGGGCTCGAACCCAGAACCTTTTTGCTGTGAGGTGACAGTGCTAACTGCCTGTAACAAGCAACAATGCTAACAATGCTAACAAGCTAACAATGCAACTAACAAGCGTCTCATGTTCTTCTTCTTCAAAGCATCGTGTAATGACAATTGACAATTTTTTGTTCAATAAGTCTTGTTTATTGACGTTTTGGAAGAGTTAAGAAGTATGAGTTCACCATTTTCGGTCTTGATGGATTTATGTTTAAAAATGGTGCCCTTTAGGAACTGACACACTTTACAACTTTGCTGTAATTTACATCGCAGAAATGGTGCAATCTGAGAAAATACCTCAAAGTTATGACGTAGCTGTGGTTTGAAGTTTAACCATGAATGGAATAGGGCTCCTTCATGGCGTAAATGTTGATATGTTGTGCTTCCTGTATGAAATAAAGGAAGCCATGGCCTAATGGTTAGAGAAGCAGCTTTGGGACCAAAAGATTATTGGTTTGATTCCCTGGACCAGCAGGAATGGCTGAAGTGCCTTTGAGCAAGGCACCTAACCCCAGGCTGCTCTGGGTATGTTGTACATAACTCTGGATAAGACTGCCTGCTAAATGCCTGTAATGAAACACTCAATGAAAATGAAGGTTTTGAGCTGTACCTCACATTTCATTTTCAAGAATGTTGAAGTATCTACTAATTCATCCTTTCCGTATTCAGACTCATGGTGGATATGATGGAGTCGTGCTTGTAGATTTTGACACTCGGATAGAGTCACTGCTGACAAACGTCTTCACCCCTGACTGCTCGCTTGATGCAAGACCCGGATTGGATTGTGCCCTGTCTGAACTGGAAGTTAAATGAACAAACATAAATATTTTATCACTTTTCACTGATACAAAACCCGTCAAAATGGAACAGATGGAAAACGAAACCCGATAGGAAGTGTATCAGCCAGGTCACATTTAAAAACCTGAATCCGCTCACCATGACCCTTGACCTCGAGTATAAATACAGCCCCACGCTATCATTTCCTCATCCCTCTATCACTTCCTATCGCTCCTCCATAGCTTCCTCATCCTTCTTCTCTGCATCCAGGATGATGGTGACAGTTTGAAAGGTTTGGGGTTTTCACTTTTCACACAATGTCACATTGCTTTCCAATGCATCTTCCTGCTTTGACGTGGCATCCCAAGGCGACTTTATCGTCTTTAGCCAGAAGGAAAAAAAAAAAAAACCACAAAACAAACCAACATCTTTGTTAAAATAGACCTGGTGTCGTGTTTGACCTTGCAAGTTGTTAACGTTTCACAAATACAATGACAACATAACGAATAAATTGTTTGTACAGTATTTGAAAAAAAAAAAACTCAGCAAAACTTAATAATTAAGCAAAAATCAATTATGTCTAATTACAAAAATAGCATGTAGGAACATGTACATGTCCCAAGCATAACGTTAATGTCGATTCATACCAAATCACCATCGAATTCTGGTCAAAACACATTAGCATTTCTATAGTAACACCTCATTAATCAGGATATGTACACTATTAATATTAACCACGATTTAAGAACTTGTGTAACATGTTACGGTTTATGTAAGACATGTTTATGTTTCTGTAACATTTATGGAAGGAGTCTCCAGTGTCAGCGCTTTGTAACTTTTCCGACTCGGAAGCTGGAGACGGAATAACCATTTATAGCTACTATAATGTAACTAGTAACAGGAAGTCACTTGTTTCGCAGAATTGAAATGTAGCTATAAATGGATACAAAGTGACGTCTTAATTTAATAAACAAAAAAATTGTCTGTAATCTTGTGGCAAATTGTTGTGGTATAAAAATGACTTATGAGTTATTCCATTTTTGCATTGTAATGTTTTCTTTTGGCGGCACGGTGGTGTAGTGGTTAGCGCTGTCACCTCACAGCAAGAAGGTCCTGGGTTCGAGCCCCGGGGCCGGCGAGGGCCTTTCTGTGTGGAGTTTGCATGTTCTCCCCGTGTCCGCGTGGGTTTCCTCCGGGTGCTCCGGTTTCCCCCACAGTCCAAAGACATGCAGGTTAGGTTAACTGGTGACTCTAAATTGACCGTAGGTGTGAATGTGAGTGTGAATGGTTGTCTGTGTCTATGTGTCAGCCCTGTGATGACCTGGCGACTTGTCCAGGGTGTACCCCGCCTTTCGCCCGTAGTCAGCTGGGATAGGCTCCAGCTTGCCTGCGACCCTGTAGAAGGATAAAGCGGCTAGAGATAATGAGATGAGATGAGATGTTTTCTTTTTGTTTGTTTGTAGCATTTTTTCAGAAAAAGTTCATAACTTGGTTATCGTAGAATGCTCTGGGAAACACAGTGCATCTTTTTATATATAACTTACTTTGAGGCTGTAAGTATAAATGGATAAAAATCACAACGTGTCATTCTTTAATAAACAGATTAAAAAAGTGTTAAAAGGAAATTATAATGCACTTCAGAAAAATCGCTGATCTCATTATGGTAACAATAATGCCGCTACATCGCACCATGCTGTTGCTGATTATTTTCCAATGACAGCACAACGCGGAGTGTTTTATTCCCTCTGAAGTCGCATAATCACTCTTCACACAACCTTAAGTCACATCTGCAAATTTGTAAAGAAATGTGTGGAATGTTCCACGTTATTAATATTAAAGTTAGCGTTTGTAATTTTACTATGACTTTATTGCATCGTTTGTAAAAAGGATTTCTTTCAGCATTTGAAACAGAAAGCAGTGTAGCAGAGCTGAAACTCAGTGTGTGATACAGACACAACAAGAAACGGCACAACGGTTCGAAAATGAATCCTACAGCGGGAGCTTACAGAAGAATACGCTCTATTGATGGTGCTGTATAAGCTGAGTTCCACGACGACAGCACTTACGGGGGCGTATATTTTTAAGCCTCGTCTCATATTAAGCTTGAGAATAGAATAGAATAGAATGGAATAAGGGGGAAATGGAGCCGGGGAGGGGCTGGTGCTGGTGCTGATGGTGGTGTTAGTGTTGGTGTGGAGGAAGAAATTCATTTCCTGTTGAAAGAAAGGGAAAAAAACGAGTATCAGCATGGAAAAAGCTGGCATGCCGATAACGTAGATCCCCCTCGTTACGTTGATAACCATTTGTTCATTTCCTGACAACAACAGAAAAAATGTAGAAGTCTGCTGAAAATGATTTTTTTCTTTCACCCTTCCATCCACCCTCCCTCCCTCCCTCTCTCCTTTCATCCCTTCTTCATTCTGGCCTTATTTCATCCGCAATGTGGCAGCGGAATGATAATCAGAGCATCAGTTATCAGGGACGGAGGTGAGGGGGGTGGAGCTGTTCCTCATGGAAAGAGAGAGAGAGAAAGAGAGATGGCATGGTTGGAAGAGGAGGAGGAGGGGGAGATGGAGGAATGGTTTGACTCTCGTTTTGTGTGTGTGTGTGTGTGTGTGTGTGTGTGTGTGTCAGGGCCCTCAGCACTCCAGGCAAAGAGGAGGGTGGATTTGCATTTTAATGGGATGCGATTTATGGAGTTGGGCACGGCACAAGTGGCATCATTAGGTGAAGCTGAGCCGGATTAGCCATGATGCGAGAGGTCAGATAACGCCAGCCAGCAAGTGTGTGTGTGTGTGTGTGTGTAATCTCATTGAGTACACTGAACAGAGGAAGGCTATGTTCTTGTATGACGCCCTGCGACTAAATCGATTTCACATCTCTGTATCAGGAAGAACAACGTCTCGTTCGGACACTTTAGGGAGCAAATAATGTTTCTTGAAAACAATCAGACTAACGTGTGTGTGGAAGGACGTTCAAAATTTTTCTGAGAACATCAGCGTGGCTTTACCCATCACACTGTGGCCAGAAATTCTGGTTATTTTTATAAACTTCAAGGAGAAATAATAATTGATACCAAGGACAATAAAAATAAAATTTTGTGCATTAAAACACTATCTATCTATCTATCTATCTATCTATCTATCTATCTATCTATCTATCTATCTATCTATCTATCTATCTATCTATCAGATTCTTTCATTTTTTGTTTATTTTTCAAAAACACACCATATTGGTAAACAGAATCTTCCTTCAAAACCTGGAAAAAGTTATGTCTACCCCTACCTATCTATCTATCTATCTATCTATCTATCTATCTATCTATCTGTCTGTTTCATGAATTTATTTTTTATTTTAGATCAATACCAGGGCGGCACGGTGGTGTAGTGGTTAGCACTGTCGCCTCACAGCAAGAAGGTCCGGGTTCGAGCCCCGTGGCCAGCGAGGGCCTTTCTGTGCGGAGTTTGCATGTTCTCCCCGTGTCCGCGTGGGTTTCCTCCGGGTGCTCCGGTTTCCCCCACAGTCCAAAGACATGCAGGTTAGGTTAACTGGTGACTCTAAATTGACCGTAGGTGTGAATGTGAGTGTGAATGGTTGTCTGTGTCTATGTGTCAGCCCTGTGATGACCTGGCGACTTGTCCAGGGTGTACCCCGCCTTTCGCCCGTAGTCAGCTGGGATAGGCTCCAGCTTGCCTGCGACCCTGTAGAACAGGATAAAGCGGCTCGAGATAATGAGATGAGATCAATCCCCAATGTTGGTAAAAAGGATCTTCCCTTAAGGCCAAGTTATGTCTACCCATTTATTAATTTACATGTTTATTTGTTTGTTTATGTCTTTGTTTTTTAAACACACCGTATTGGTAAACAGAATCTTCCTTTAACGCCAAGTTATTATGTCTCCCCCACATTTCTTTCTTTCTTTCTTTCTTTCTTTCTTTCTTTCTTTCTTTCTTTCTTTCTTTCTGTCTTTATTAATCAGTTGGTTAGTTAGTTAGTTTTACTCAAACATCTCATCATATATAAACATGATCTCCCTTTAAAACTCAGTTGTTTTGTCAGTGTTTTTAGTTACTTATTGTTTATTTTTAAATATATTTAACTTTTTAACTTCAATTTGTTTATTTATTTTTAAAAAACTCATCACGTCACTAGCAGGTTCTCAATAAAAAACAACTTATACCTACTGATGCGTGTTTGTTTGTTAAATATATAGTTAAACAGGATCTCACTTCAAAGTGATGTTTACTGATATTATTATTGCTATCTGTTTAGAATTTGTTTATTTGTTTGTTTTAATAAAAGCCTCACCGAATAATTCACAAGGATCTCACTTCGACAAGTTGTTGCGTCTTCTGATGGTTTTATGAGTTAGTTTGTTTATATTTGCTAAAACATTATAAACAGGTGAACAGGAGCTGATATCAAAGTGAAGTTTTGTCCTGAAACATTTTCTTTGTTTGTTTATTTGTTTGATTGGACTTACTGTAAATGTCATTATATAGCTAAACAGGTTCTCACTAAAATAAAACAAGTTATGTCTATTGATCGTTTTTGTTTGTTTATTTGTTTCTGTTTACTAAAAACCCCATATCAGGGTTCTCACTTTGTTTGTTTGTTTGTTTGTTTGTTTGTTTGTTTGTTTGTTTGTTTACATGAACAGGATGATGCTTTAAAAATAACACATGTCCACAGATATGTTGTTTGTTTGCTTGTTATCCGTATTGGTGAGACATCTTTTGTTTATTTGTTTGTTTATATTTACTACAAACCTTGTCATATGGCTAAACCTGCTCTCGCTTTAAAAATAAACACTGTTGTTTTTATTTTTAAAGAAACCAATGAATCAAATCAAGTAAATAAAAAACATGGAATAAAGTATTATTTGTAAATTGTGTTGATAATAAACATTTACAATTTGATTCAGCTCTTTAATGTGTCATGATGTAAGCAGTGTGTGTGTGCGTGCATACATGCGCGTGTGTGTGTGTGTGTGTGTGTATATAGTGTATATGTTCCCACAGGAGAACTCGTCCTATTATTCCAGCCCCAGTGTTATAAATGTGTGGAGACTTGAACTCGCTCGCAGCTCAGAGCTGAAAGTGAGAAGTTAACAGCGGAGACAGCTGTACACTCCCGATCACCCCGGTGCATTGTGGGTAAAAGCGCTGCAGCCTGTCAGTCAGAGAGCGACGGCCTGTGGAGGTCACGCCTCGACGGGCCAGTAAATAAGAGATTATGCATCGAGCAATAAAACTGCAAAGTATGTCGGATTCGGTGTGTATCTTCATGCTACGTGTGTGTGTGTGTGTGTGTGTGTGTGTGTGTGTGTGTGCTGGGTATTATCAGGAATGCAATATTCACGGCTGAGTTTGCACTTTCAAAGCAAGGCCTGGCAATAATTCGGAACATGACTATGAAATGGCATGTGTGAGTTGCATATCCTGTATTGTAGCAGGCTTTTCCCCCTTTTTTCTTTTCCTTTTTTTACACCTTTACCTGTAATCTTAACTTCTCTATCAATATTCCTTTAAAAAATTTTATATATATATATATATATATATATATATATATATATATATATATATATATGTGGGTGCGTGCATGGGTGTGTGTGTAAGAAAATAAATAAAGCATTTACACAGCAATGGAAATGACATTTTTTTTGTTAATTGTTTTTCATGTACAGTTTTAAAAAATGTTAAAAAAAAGATTGGAAGACTTTTCATTTAAAACAGAAGTTTAAATTTTAGTCAAAGATATTTTTTTTAAAAATGTCTGACAGCCTGATAGATCATCAGTCTGAGATTTACAGATCGTGTAATTAATCAGAAAGCAATTAAAAAAATTATTATTTATTAACTTCATTAAAAAAAAATTGGAACACGGCCTTTAAATGCATCGTATCATATTGTACCTGCTTTTTTGTCTTTAAAACAAATAAATAAAATTGAATAAACTGTGTTCAAAGCAACTGACGATTATTTTAGAAAGACAGGGGAAAAAAATTAAAAATGGAAAATTAAAAGAAATATTTAATTCAGAACAAGTTATTTTGGTTGTGTATATTTTATAGATTTAATTAATTCTTGAAGTAATGTCTTATAGCATGGGCAAAGTACACAGATCACAAATTAAACATTTTCATAGATTTTTTTTTCATATACCTTTTAGATTGACATTGACATCTGATGCAATTTTATTCTTTTCCTATTTTTGTAAAATTTATAAAACTCATTAATAAGGCATGATGGAAATTATATCCAGCTGAGTCTATATCAGTCTATAAATGAGAGCTTGTACACTGAACTCTAAACACTCCTTTATATAAGTAAGTAAATAAATAAATAAGTAAATAATCCTCTCTTGATTATGCCGATGCATTCAGAGCCTCTCCTAATTGTGTGTTTTAAAAGTCATTTTCTGTTACACTGCACAAATCCATTATATCTGTGGCCATAAAGAGAGAAAGAGAGAGAGAGAGAGAGAGAGAGATGTCCTCATCGTTATCACTGTATTTTTCCATGAACTTCTCAGTACTGTTAGGGTCACTGTTAATAAGAGCAGGGGCTTGTGTGTGTGTGTGTGAGGGAGGTGAAGAGGGTCTCACTGCTGCTGATAAACTCTGACTGAAGAGAGAGTGAGGCAGACAGACAGACAGACAGAGAAAGAAAGAGAAAGCATGGGTGGTGCCAGGGAGGGGCTTGGGGGTGTTATAGCTACCCCTAGGATAGCGATCGCACCCCCAAAACTTGCTGTGGTCTGTTTGGAATTTTTAATATTTAATGTGCGAGTATAATGATTTAAAAATTGAAAATCAAATAAATACATTCATGCAACAAACCAATTATTTTTAGACTAAAAAAAACATAAAGCCAACACAGGTGATCTCATTCAGCCAATGGGCGTGGCACACAGTGAAGTTTTGACCTTACTTTCATGTCCTGTTAGCCAGAGCACAATTTTTTGTAACTTAGCATTAGCAAAGCATTAGCAATATCATAATGGATTGTTTTTATTTTTACTTCATAAACATCCACATGTGGAGACTCAATCAACAGATGTATGTTTTTTAATGAAGATATAAAATTATAAGTGCATGATATTTTTCCTCTGTCAAATATTGTAAATTTAATGCATTTGGTGACTGAGGGAGAAATTCTGACTCCTTATAGTTCTCTCTGTGTGATACTCATTCAGATAACAGTCTGTCTATAGAACGGAACACTGTTGATTCATTAGTCAAGCTGTTTTTTAACTGCCAGCAAGAGTCTGTGATCTCGGAATCTGAGGCTGAAATGTTCACAAACCCCTGTGTTTGTGCCCTGACCGTGGCTTAACCGTGTAAAATTTTACATTCAGAGATGTGTTTACATAGTCTGGCTTGTGAACCTTATATCTATATCCCATATGCTGAATATCTCACCTTGTGTTTAACACAGAATAGCATTGTTACTGTCACAGAATGGGTACTGCATATTTGTGTGTGTGTGTGTGTGTGTGTGTCAGGTGTGTTGCAATAGAAATTAGAAGGACACTTAGAGAGTGCAGACCTCTGCCAAGACTAAATGATGCAGCATTAGCAAAAATGCAACAAAATTCATCAAGCCGCACTGCATGTTAGATCTGCTCCAAAATTTAATGGGTTCTTTCTGGGCCCATGCTACAGCATTCCACCAAATTTCATGAAATTCGGGTGAGTAATTTTTGGCTAATCCTGCTTAAAAGCAAATGAACAAACCCAAAGCATCATCTCCTTGGCTGAGATCATTAAACTATGGAGACCAGCATATTAATGGGAAACCCTAAATTTCTGAACACCCTCACTGAAAAGTCAAGTAACCTCATAGCACCAGCAAAAGAAAATGCTCCAAGGTTGAGACAGCTGTATGGCCCTGCAGCCATAAGGTTGTTGGTGCTTGTGGTGGTGGGCACCAGTGGTAAAGGGAGCCATCAAACTGATGTAGTCTTATCAAGCTTGCTTAGCTTGTAGGACTCTGGAGGCAGCTGATAGATACAGACAGGCAAAGTGGAGTGCAGCAAAAAGTAAAGCAAAAACTCAGGTGTGAGAAGAGTTCAGTGAGGCAAAGAAGCATGACTTTCGGTTGGCTTCGAAGAGAATCTGGCAAACCAGCAGATGACTCAGGAGGGGGAAGCAGTGTTTTGCCTCTACTGTATACAGTGGGGATCAAGTGCTGCTAATCTCAGCTGAGGACATAGTCAGGCAGTGGAAGGAATAATTTGAGGATCTCCTGAATCCCACTGACATGCCTTTCATAGAGGAAGCAGTGTATGAGGACTATGAGGATTCAGGCTAGGCCTAAGATCACTGAGGTGGTTAAAAACTCTTCAGTGGCAGGGCCCCTGGAGTGGATGAGATCCACCCTGAAGCCAGAATGTTGTGGGGTTGTCTTAGTTGACATGCCTTTTCAAGATTGCATGGAGGTCGGTAGACTGGGGTAGTGTTCTTAAAAAAGGGGACCAGAGAGTGTGTTCCAATTTTATGGGGAAACACACTCCTCAGACTTCTGGGAAGGTCTGTGCCAGGGTGGTGAAGAGGAGAGTCCATCCCTTAGTTGAACCTCAGATTCAGGTGGAACAATGTTGTTTTTGTCCTGGTTGTGGGACACTGGACCAGCACTTTACCGTCATGAGGGTACTGGAGGGTGCATGACAGTTTGCCCAATGAGTCTACATGTGCTTTTTGGACTTGGAAAAGGCATATGACCCTGTCCCTCAAGGTGTCCTGTGGGTGGTGTTTCAGGAATATGGGGTACCAGGCCTGCTGCTATAGACCATTCTGGCCCTGTATAACCAGAGCAAGAGCTCGATTCAAATTGCTGGCAGTAAATCAGACTCATTCCAGGTGGGTGTTGGTCTTTGCCAGGGCTGCCTTTTGTCATTGATTCTGTTCATAACTTTTATGGACAGAAGTTCTAGGTGTAGCCAAGGGGTGGAGGGTGTCCAGTTCGGAGGGCTGAGGATTGCATTATTGCTTTTCACGGATACTGTGGTCCTGTTAGCTTCGTCAAACTGTGTCCTACAGCTTGCATTGGAGAGGTTTGCAGCTGAGTATGAAATAGCTGGGGTGTGAATCAGCACCTCCAGTTCTGAGCTTCTAAGCTGGAAGAAGGTGAATTGCCTGCTAAGGGTTGGGCCTGAGTCCTTACTTCAAGTGGAGTTCAAGTATCTCAGGGTCTTGTTCACAAGTGAGGGATGAAAAGAGGAAGGGGTTCACAGACAGATTGATTTATCTTCTGCAGTGATGTGGACACTGCACTGTTCTTTCATGGTGAAGAGAGAGCTGAGCCAGAAAGAACAACATTGGGGATACAAGTGGTGGAAATGAGCTTTCTCCAAAGGGTGTCTGGGCTCACACTTAGAGACAGAGTGAGGAGCTTAGACATTACGGAGGGGCTCAGAATGCAGCTTTTGCTCCTTTTGAAAGGAACCAGTTGAGGTGGTTTGGGTAACTGTCTAGGATGCATCCCAGACATCTCCTAGGTGAGGTGTTCTGAGCATGCCCAACAGGGAGGAGACCCTGGGACAGACCCAGAACATGCTGGAGAAATTGCATCATTTGCCTGGCTTGGGAACCCTTAGTGTCCCCCTCCCAGAAAAGCTGGAGGAGGTGGTTGGGGAGAGGGAAGCCTGGGCATCTCTGCTGGAACTGCTACCCACATGACCCAGACCCAGAAAAGTGGCATAAAATGGATGGCTAGATGGAGCAGTTTGAAATATTTCCTATTCAAAGTCTATGGGAAAATGGATGGATAGAGGGATTAAAAAGAGGCATGTAGATGGAACATCAAAAAGAAAAGCCAAAGCCATCATCCTAGTTATAAGACCTATGCAACAAAGTTTCTCCATTCAGTGGTAATAGAATTTTTAATCCTAATAATGAACAAAGAAGAAAAAGAAAATAGAAAATATTATTATCACAGGTGGATTTTTTTTAAATTCTAACAAATACTTTTTTGGGTGGGCGGCATGGTGGTGTAGTGGTTAGCACTGTCGCCTCACAGCAAGAAGGTCTGGGTTCGAGCCCTGTGGCCGGCGAGGGCCTTTCTGTGCGGAGTTTGCTTGTTCTCCCCGTGTCCGCGTGGGTTTCCTCCGGGTGTTCCGGTTTCCCCCACAGTCCAAAGACATGCAGGTTAGGTTAACTGGTGACTCTAAATTGACCGTAGGTGTGAATGTGAGTGTGAATGGTTGTCTGTGTCTATGTGTCAGCCCTGTGATGACCTGGCGACTTGTCCAGGGTGTACCCCGCCTTTCGCCCGTAGTCAGCTGGGATAGGCTCCAGCTTGCCTGCGACCCTGTAGAAGGATAAAGCGGCTAGAGATAATGAGATGAGATGAGATCCTAATAATGAACAAAGAAGAAAAAGAAAATAGAAAATATTATTATCACAGGTGGATTTTTTTTTAATTCTAACAAATACTTTTTTTTTTGGGTGGGCGGCATGGTGGTGTAGTGGTTAGCGCTGTCGCCTCACAGCAAGAAGGTCCGGGTTCGAGCCCTGTGGCCAGTGAGGGCCTTTCTGTGCGGAGTTTGCATGTTCTCCCCGTGTCCGCGTGGGTTTCCTCCGGGTGCTCCGGTTTCCCCCACAGTCCAAAGACATGCAGGTTAGGTTAACTGGTGACTCTAAATTGACCGTAGGTGTGAATGTGAGTGTGAATGGTTGTCTGTGTCTATGTGTCAGCCCTGTGATGACCTGGCGACTTGTCAGGGTGTACCCCGCCTTTCACCCGTAGTCAGCTGGGATAGGCTCCAGCTTGCCTGCGACTTGTAGAACAGGATAAAGCAGCTACAGATAATGAGATGAGAGAGAGAACTTTTTTGGGTTTGAGTGTTGACCTCTGTGACCTCTGCAGTGAAAAGACTAAATTTATGTATTTCAAGTAACAAGAAGAATACACCAAGATGAAGAAAAAAAACAATAAAGACCTTATAGACCTACATTATAACAATAATCCTTTCTTCATAGGTGGTATCCATAACTTTACTTTATCTTGAAATCATAAATCTTAATTTGTGTGTTAATGTGTGAAACAGTTTAAAAGCTCATACTTAAAATCTCAATCCTCATATGTCTGTGAAGGTTCTCAGTCATCCAGGTCATTGTAACCATAGGTGACAAAGAAGGCAACTGGACTTGCTTGAAATTCCTGAAGATGTTTCACCTCTCATCTGAAAGGCTTCTTCAGTTCTGTCTGACTAGTGGGGAGTTTCAGGTATTTATCCTCTAGTGGACCAAAAGCAATCCTAAGGAGAGTTGTTGAGGTCACATGGGTCGTTGACCCTCTCAGTCATCCTGTAGGTGTTAGGGTCACTGAAGGCTGGGTGTGAATGGTGTTAGCAGCCTTTAGGGTTGTTAGGATGACCTGTGGGTTGATGGCTTTCTTTGCCATCATGTGAGTCATTGAAGTCATCTGAGTCTTGGTGTGGATGTGTATTCAGTTTTCTGGGACGTGTGCCAAAGACTGCATTGTAGGTGGCTGATAAGTGGTGTCTCAGGCCACCTCCTCTGTTCAGTGATGGCTGTTCCAGGTTGACAAAGATGGCTTCTTTTACTCCTCTTTCAAATCACCAGTCTTCTTTAGCTAAAATGCGTACATTGCAGTCTTGAAACAAGTGTTCTTTGTTATTGAGATGAAGATAGACTGCAGAGTCCTGGCCTGAGGAACTGGCTCTCTTGTGTTGAACCATACACTTTTGAAGGGGTTGTTTTTTTTTCCCCCAATGTACCGGTACAGGTCTGTGCATTCCTCACTACAATGAATTGCATGCACTATGTTGTCCTGTTTGTGTTTGGGTATTCTGTCCTTAGGTTGAACCAGTTTCTGCCTCAGAGTGTTACTGGGTCTGAAGTGTACAGGGATGTTATGTTTGTAGAAGATCCTCCTGAGTTTCTCAGATAGTCCAGAAATGTAGGGAATGACAATGTTCTTGTGTTTGTTGCTGTTTTCTTCCATGTCCATTTTGTTTCTTTTTCTGGTCTTGACAAAAGCCCAGTTGGGATACCCACACTTCTGAAGTGCTTCCTTGATGTGTTTTTGTTCCTTCTCTTTTCCCTCTACCATTGTAGGAATGTTCCAAGCCCTGTGATGTAAGGTCCTAATGACCCCCAATTTGTGTTCCAGTGGGTGGTGAGAATCAAACAGTAAGTACTGGTCTGTGTGTGTGGGTTTCCAGTAGACCTTGATGCCAAGGCTTCTGTCTTGTATGATGTGCATGCTGCAGACCAAAAAGGCTAGGTTGTTTCCACTGATGTCTTACCGAGTGAACTTGATGTTGATATCCACTGCATTGATGTGCTCTGTGAAGGCTTCCACCTCATGGGTTTTGATTTTTACCCAGGTGTCATCCACATACCTGAACTAGTGGCTGGGAGTGACTCCTGAAAAAGTGGTCAAGGCTTTGTTTTCCACTTTCTCCATGTGTAGATTGGCCACTGTAGGGGACACCAGTGAGCCCAAGGCACATCCATGCTTCTGTCTGTAGAAACATTTGTTGAACTGGAAATAGGTGGTGGTCAGGCAGAGGTCAAACAGGGTGCAAATGTGGTCCATAGTAAGATTTGTTCTGTCTGGTAAGATGCTGTCTTGAAGAAGTCATTTCTTAACTGAGTCAACTGCTTCTGTGGTGGGAATGCAGCTGAAAAGAGAAGCGACCTCAGAGGAAACCATGGTTCCATCTGAGTCCAGCTTTAGGTCTGCAGCTTTCGTGGCAAAATCTTGGGAGTTATTGACGTGATGTAGCGTGTTTCCAACAAGGGGAGCCAGGATGGTGGCTAGGTGTTGGGCAATGTTATTAGTGACTGAGTTTATGCTGCTGATGAAGGGCCTGAGTGGAGCTCCTTCCTTGTGAATCTTGAGGAGTCCATAAATGAGAGGAATGGCTTCACCAGGGTAGTCTTGGATAAGATTATCCAAGGCTACCCTGATTATCCCACATCCAAGATTATCCCCACAAGCCTACACCTGAGTTCCACCATCAAACTTCCCCATGATACGGTCTGTTGTACAGAGATCGGTTGATGGCATGGTCCTTTTCTAGTTGTTGTAGGCAGCTCACAATTTTCTTTTTGTAACTGTTGGTGGGATCCTGCCTCAGGGTTTCATAGGCAGTTATATTGCTGAGGAGACTGGTCATCTTTGAGTGGTAGTCTGCTGTGTTTAGCACCACTGTGCATCTCCCTTTGTCAGCAGGAAGGATGGTGATGTTCCGGTCTCTTTGAAGTGATGTAAGAGCCCTCCTTTCTTGGATGGTGAGATTGGAGGGGGGTGCTTTCGCACTGGAGAGGACAGCTGATACTTTCAATCTAAGTTGTTCCACCTCTGTGTTGGTCAAATTATTGTTTCTGATGGCTGACTCTGTGGCTGTGATGAGATCTACCACTGGTATCTACTCTAGTGAAACTGCAAAGTTTAGTCCTTTGGATAAAACACCCTTCTCTGGTTGGGTGAGTTTTCTGTTGGTTAAGTTCTTCAACCACTTCTCTTGGATGTCAGGTTGTGTTGCCTGGTTAGATTTCTTCCTCCAAGCCAGCACTTCTGTCTTGTGAGAAGAGGTGGTTTTAGACAGCAGTGTTTGAAATTTGTGTATCTGTCATGCCTTGCCTTGTGTTGTAAGATTCGTGCCTTCTCAACGAACTCAGAGACTCTGTCAGGTTGCAGACACTTATTGATGTATGTGCAGGAGAGACCGGGGAATGCAGACTAGCAAACAAATCCAAAACGCTAGATGAAATTGAAGTTGAGGGACAGGCAGGGGTTGATCTATCAACAGACAGAGTAATAAGGGCTAGACTAAAGAGTAATGAGAATGAGACAATAATGAGGTTCAAGAACATGATAAGGCAGGCAGAATAACAAGGCTTGGTATGACAGGTAAGACACTGAATGATACTTTGCATCGAGTGAGTGTGGGAGAGGTGTTTATATAGCATGGGCTGATTAACCCAGAAATTAGTGACAGGTGTAATTAATAGACAGGCGATAGAGGGCACTGTGGTTCTTTGGTGTTGTAGTTCAGATTGGCCATGTTTGTAGTCTGACTGGAAGTGATACTATCTATCACATTACTGACAGAACCCCCCTCCCCCCCAGGAGCTCCCTCCAGGAGCTACATTCTTCCTAGGGCTTTTTGGGGTGTTGGTTATGACATTCTTGAGTAAGGAGAGGGTCTAGGATGTCCTTAGCTCCCACCCAGCTTTATTCCTCTGGTCCGTAGCCCTCTCAATCTACCAGGTACTCTAGCTGGCCTCTTCTACGTCTAGAGTCTAGGATCTGATTTACCTGGTAGATGCATTCTCCTTCTGGGCCAGGAGACAGTTGGTTGGGGGTGGGCATATTCTCAGACAGGGGACCCTGGATGGAGGGTTTGAGTCAGGAGACGTGGAAGGTGGGTGACAGATGACTGTGAGGTGGGAGCTCAAGTCTACAGGAAACTTCGTTGATGTGCTGGAGCACCCTGTACAGTCCAATGTAGCGTGTCTGTAATTTTTGGCATGTGTTGGGTTCCCTAAGGTCCCTGGTAGACACCCATACCCGATTGCCAGGAGAGTACTTGGGGTTCTTTCTCTGGTGCTTATCGGCGTATTCCTTGTACTTGGCATTAACTGAGGTGATGCATTGGTGAACTTCCTCCCAAATCGACTGGCTATGAGTGAACCACTCTTCCTCAGCCTGTACCCATGCTGGAGAGTTGTCCCAAGGAAACAGGGGAGGTTGGTAGCTGAGCATACACTGGAAGGGTGTAAGTTGTGCGGTTGAGATAGTTTTGCGTGTATTCAGTCCATGGGATGAATCGGGCTCAATCCCCTTGGTTTTGCATGCAGAAGATTCTGAGGAAACATCCTATCTTTTGGTTGGCTCTCTCTATCTGGCCATTTGACTGGGGATGATATCCCGAAGTGAGGCTCACCGAGACCCCTAGCTGCTCCATGAAGCTGGCCCACAGATGAGAGGTGAATTGAGGGCCATGGTCACTGACTATGTCCTCTGGGATGTCGAAGTATTGGAACACATGCTGAAACAATAATTCAGTGGTCTGAAAAGCTGTGGGTAGGCCAGATAACGGGATGAGTCTCAGCGCCTTGGAGAAGCGGTCAATGATGACCAAAACTGTGGAGTTGCCTTGGGATGGCGGCAGGTCGGTAATGAAGTCGATTGCCAGGTGGGACCATGGTCTCTGAGACACAGGAAGCGGGCATAGTTTGCCAGCCGGAGGAGTTCAAGGGACCTTGGCTTGAGTGCACTCAGTGCATGAAGAGATGAAATGGATGATCTCAGTCAGCATGTTCTCCCACCAGTACTTGTTTCACAGCAGTTGGTGGGTGCAATGGCTGATGGGATGACCAGTGGTGGGAGAAGTGTGTGTCCATATGATGAGCCTGCTCCTGAGATGATTAGGGACATACAGGCTGCCCGGTGAGCAGTTGACTGGAGGATTCTGTGGTTGTGAGTCCCTTATCTCCTTGTTGAGGTCCCAAGTGATCACCTGGATGAAGCATTCAGGTGTCAGGATGGGATGAGGTTCCTGGTCGTGAAGAGATGGGCTGAAGATGCATGACAGGGCATCAGCCTTGGTGTTTTTGGTGCCAGGACGATAGGATATTGTGAAGTTGAAACGGGTGAAGAACTGCTCATTGGGCTTGTTCAGTCTATTTTGCCTTCTTGAGATACTCAAGGTTTTTATGATCAGTAAAAATGACAAAGGGGTGTGTGGCCACCTCCAACCAGTGCCTCCATTCCTCTAAGGCAAGCTTGATAGCCAGTAGCTCTCGGTTCCCGACATCATAGTTTCTCTCTGCTGGAGTGAGCTTTTTGAAGAAGAATGCTATCGGGTGGAGCTTGGGCCTTTCACCAAAGCCCTGGGAGAGAACCCCTCCTACACCAATCTCAGAGGTGTCCATTTCAAACATGAAAGGTCAGGCCAGGTCTGGATGCTGAAGGATAGGGGCTGTGGTGAAAGCCATTTTAAGCCTGTCGAAGGTCTCTTCAGCTGTGGGGTTCCAGTGGAGGCATTTAAGTCCCTTCTTCAGGAGGGAGGTTGGGGCACCACGAGGGTGCTGAACCCTCTAATGAAACGATGATAAAAGTTTGCAAAGCCAAGGAAACGTTGGAGCTCCTTCACCGAGGTGGGTACGGCTAGGATGAGACTGCAGTTACCTTGGAGGGGTCCATGCTGACCCCTTCAGCACTGATGTACCACCCCAGGAAGGAGATATTATGCATGTGAAATTCACTTTTCAGTCTTGACATAGAGATGATTCTTAGACAGGCACTTGAGTACTGATCGAACATGGTTAAGATGACTTTCTTTGTCAGGGGAGTAGATCAGGGTGTCATTTATGTAAGCTATGACATACCTCCCCAACACGTCTAGCAGCACGTCATTAATGAGGCATTGGAACACGCTTGGCGCTGAAGAGAGGCCATAAAGCATGACCCAGTACTCAAAATGGCCAGCGCTGGTACTGAAGGCGGTCTTCCATTTGTCACCCTTGCAGATGCAGACCAGATTGTAGGCAGTACATACAATGGTGCTTGAAAGTTTGTGAACCCTTTAGAATTTTCTACATTTCTGCATAAATATGACCTGAAACATCATCAGATTTCCACACAAGTTCTAAAAGTAGATAAAGAGAACCCAGTTAAACAAATGAGACAAAAATATTATACTTGATCATTTATTTATTGAGCAAAATGATCCAATATTACATATCTGTAAGTGGCAAAGGTATGTGAACCTCTAGGATTAGGAGTTAATTTGAAGGTGAAATTAGAGTCAGGTGTTTTCAATCAATGGGATGACAATCAGGTGTGAGTGAGCACCCTGTTTTATTTAAAGAACGGGGATCTATCAAAGTCTGATCTTCACAACACATGTTTGTGGAAGTGTATCATGGCACGAACAAAGGAGATTTCTGAGGACCTCAGAAAAAGCATTGTTGATGCTCATCAGGCTGGAAAAGGTTCCAAAACCATCTCTAAAGAGTTTGGACTCCACCAATCCACAGTCAGACAGATTGTATACAAATGGAGGAAATTCAAGACTATTGTTACCCTCCCCAGGAGTGGTCGACCAACAAAGATCACTCCAAGAGCAAGGTATGTAATAGTCAGCAAGGTCACAAAGGACCCCAGGGTAACTTCTAAGCAACTGAAGGCCTCTCTCACATTGGCTAATGTTCATGAGTCCACCATTAGGAGAACACTGAACAACAATGGTGTGCATGGCAGGGTTGCAAGGAGAAAGCCACTGCTCTCCAAAAAGAACATTGCTGCTCATCTGCAGTTTGATAAAGATCATGTGGACAAGCCAGAGGGCTATTGGAAAAATGTTTTGTGGATGGATGAAACAAAAATATAACTTTTTGGTTTAAATGAGAAGTATTATGTTTGGAGAAAGGAAAACACTGCATTCCAGCATAAGAACCTTATCCCACCTGTGAAACATGGTGGTGGTAGTTTGGGCCTCTTTTGCTGTATCTGGGCCAGGATGGCTTGCCGTCATTGATGGAACAATGAATTCTGAATTATACCAGTGAATTCTAAGGGAAAATGTCAGGACATCGGTCCATGAACTGAATCTCAAGAGAAGGTGGGTCATGCAGCAAGACGACGACCCTAAGCACACAAGTCATTCTACCAAAGAATGGTTAAAGAAGAATAAAGTTAATGTTTTGGAATGACCAAGGCAAAGTCCTGACCTTAATCCAATCGAAATGTTGTGGAAGGACCTGAAGTGAGCAGTTCATGTGAGGGAAACCCACCAACATATCAGAGTTGAAGCTGTTCTGTATGGAGGAATGGGCTAAAATTCCTCCAAGCCAGTGTGCAGGACTGATCAACAGTTACCAGAAACGTTTAGTTGCAGTTATCGCTGCACAAGGGGGTCACACCAGATAATCCTGCTCATCCTAGATGTTCACATACTTTTGCCACTCACAGATATGTAATATTGGATCATTTTCCTCAATAAATAAATTACCAAGTATAACATTTTTGTCTCATTTGTTTAACTGGGTTCTCTTTATCTACTTTTAAGACTTGTGTGAAAATCTGATGATGTTTTAGGTCATATTTATGCAGAAATATAGAAAATTCTAAAGGGTTCACAAACTTTCAAGCACCAGTGTAGGTCATGCTTGGAGAAGATTGTGGGGCTGTTCCAATGTGGAGGGCACAAGTGGAAGTAGATATGGGTATTTCATTGATATCTGATGGAGTCCTCAAAAGTCTATACACAGAGGAAATCCACCCACTCTTTCTCCACGAAAAAGAATCCTGCTGACACTGGTGAAGTGGACCAGCATATGTGCCCCTGCTTGACGGCCTCCTGTATGTATTCTTCCAGAGCAGCTTATTCATTCTGGGACAGAGGGTAAATGTGGCTCCCACCTGTATATGCACAGGAGTGGTCCGGGAGATGATAAGGCCCTCCCCTATGGGGCCTCCATCAATGGACTGGATACTGCATGGCCTCTGCAGTGAGTTTGTGGGCAGATTGAACCTCTGGACGACTGAGCTGGCGATGAAGTTTACCTCTGCCCCTGAGTCGATAAACGCAGACAATACATGGGTAGAAGAGGACAGTTTCAGTAATATTGGAAGCTTGAAAGATCGAGCTCTCGGTGATCTCATGGGACTCACTGAATCTGCCTTGGTCTCCTTGGAGCTGGTGTGTGGCGGGTGGACTGGACACTGGATGATAGAGTGACTGGAGCTCCCCCAATAGAAGCCCAAGCCCTCCTTCTTTCTCTGATCTCATTCGGAGCATTTCAGGTGAGCATGAGAAACTTCCAAGGGAGAGGGAGAATCAGAGGTCATGACAGGCTTGGCTTCCTCCCAGAGGGATGGGTGGCTAGATAGCAGATGGTCTAGCCAAATGGCGAGATCAATGAGAGCATCCAGAGTAGGATGTTCATTGTGGCCTGGTAGTTCACTCAATACTGATGGGTGAAGTCCTTGGCAAAACATTGCCTTTAACGCTGGCTCATTCCATCCACTGGCAACTGCAAGAGTCCAAAAATCTAGGGCATAATCGGCAACTCTCCTTGAACCTTGGGTGATGGTGAGTAGGCTCTCGCCGACTTCAATTCCCTCCGGTTTGTGATCGAGCTTGAATAACTCCAGAAAGCTGTCATAGGAGGTGGTGTGTTCACTTCCGCTCTTCCACACTGCGCTGGCCCATTGTAGCGCTTTGCCGGTTAAAAGCAAAAGAAATCTTGTGATCTTGCATTCATCCAAGATGTGTGGGAGTGAGGAGAAGTACATGGAGCACTGAATCAGAAACCCCTTGCAGCTGAGCACATCCCTGGCATACTTTTTGGGGTGTGGAAGTGGGAGCGTGGAACTTGGAGGAGCTTCGGGGCGCATTAGGAGGGCCTCTGGCATCATAGCAGCAAGCTGAGCCATCTTGGTGTTGACATCAGTGAGCATCTACTGATGTTCTCCAAAGAGACACCCTTGAATGATCAAAGCAGTCTGCTGCGCCCCTTCTGCTGCATCCATATGCAGCGAAGTATCCTGTCAGGTTGCAGTCACTTACAGATGTATGTGCATGGGAGACCGGGGAACACAGACTGGCAAACAAATCCACGCCCCCGCTGCCACATACCCCCACCGCCCGACTCAGGCTGGGGAACCATCCGGCCTGCAGCGGACTCCCCCCGAGGGGACAGGAAGTCCGCCACCTCCATCTGCATCTCCGGCCTGTGGACCACCTCGAACTTAAATGGCTGGAGGGCTAGATACCAATGGGTGATCTGCGCATTGGCATCCTTCATGCCGTGGAGCCACTGGAGGTGCGCGTGGTCTGAACAGAGGGTGAAAGGGCATCCCAGCAGGTAGTATCAGAGGACGAGGACCGCCCACTTGATGGCCAGGCATGCCTATTCAGTGGTGCTGTACTTGCTTTCACGCATCGAGAGCTTGTGGCTGATGTACAGCATGGGACACCCTCCACCCTCTGGGACACCCTCGCCCTCCACCTTCTAGGACAAAACGGCCCCCAGCCCTCTGTCCGATGCATCCATCTGTAAAATAAAGGGGAGAGAGAAGTCAGAGAAGTGTAAAAGTGGCCCCCACACAGTGCAGCCTTTACCCTAGTGAAAGCCTGTTGGCACTGCTTCATCCACTGGACCGGATCTGGTGCTCCCTTTTTAGTGAGATCAGTCAGTAGGCTGGTGATGTCTGAATAATTAGGTATGAACCTACAATAGTACCCAGCCAGCCCCAGGAACTGTCTCACCCCCTTTTTGGTCTTGGGCCTTGGGCAGGCTGCAATTGCTGCAGTCTTGTTAATTTGGGGACGCACCTGCCCATGACCCAAGTGGAAACCCAGATACCATACTTTCACACTTTTTTGGGTTAAAGGATATGGGACATGAAACATAAAAGCATGCTATATCAGTTTCTTTCCATTAAAAATATGAATTAATTGCATCAACAAATACAAAATCATCTATTAAATTCAGCAAAGTCGTTATATTCGTGATGATTATATGGCATTTCTGCTTGACTTCTGATATGCATTTTTTGCAACCGGAAGAGCCGCTGTCGCGTGATCATACGTCACAAAAACTTTCGGGCACAGCACAAGCGGGTAGATGAATGGAGAAGTGGATGACAAGAAAATTGTTTTTATAGTCTTTAAAGTACATTGGAAATCATACATTGGACATCATGGTGTATTGTGCTGCTTATGGTTGCAATAATTCCAATGGGAAATGCCCTGGAGTAAGTTTTTTTGCATTCCCCAAGGACCCAAAGCTGAAGAAAGTGTGGGCTCACCTGCGCATGCGCAGTAGGCTTCGCGCATGCACAGTAGGCTTGGTAGGACAACTTTACAGAACACCTGTTGAAAAAAACTTTGCACCTACTGTTTCCCACAAACTGTATTCGGACCATTTCACTGAGGATTCTTTCAACATTAATACTCAGGTACTGAGCTATATTAATTCATGAAACAGGAAGCATAAGGATGAGAAAAAAAAACAGTTCAAATCGGGAAGCCACGCACACCTGCGCCAGGCTGCACAAATGCGCGCAGCTTCCCGACCCAAACCGCCTCTCTCTCATCCTTACACTTCATGCCTCATGCTCCATGAACCAACATCGCTATTTTTTAAAAAAATCGGATCTGCGCGATTCAGCCGTGAAAAAGGCGGCATCCGCTGAAAGGCGCGCTGTTTGCATCCCTGCACGGAGGCCAGGGGACAGGGCAGGAATATTTTTGTTGATATGAGTGATCCGGTGCGATTTTGCTACCCCCCTGTTGAAGACCTCTGCGCTAAGCGACTGAAAGCTGAGGTAAGGATTAGTATTATAATTTTGGGTGTATCAATTATTGATTATCATAATTCTGACTCGTTTCGCCATTTTGAATGTTTTCATCTCGGACTCTGGAAGCATTGTATCTCAATCAATCTCGAAAAATATCAGCAAAAAAAAAACTAGCTTGCAACGGACTTTAGCTAGATCTATGATGAACTTTCAATGTATGATACAAAAATAATACTTCTTTCAACAGATCATTAGCCTTTGAGCAGAATTGTTTTTAACTTACCAGGAAGTGTTATCCAGCCGACCGCTTTCAGTTCCATGAGGGCTGAATGAACTCTCACTCTCAGAATCATCTGACCCGTCAGAGTAAAGACAAGATCTATGTTCATGTGAATTTCCAGCTATTGGTTTGAATTGATAGGGTCTAACTTCACATCTCTGTGAAACATCGGGAATGTCACTGTCGATGGTGTCCATTTCGGTAACCTGTTTACATTAGATTCCCAAGCGCTGGCTCCTTGGAAAGTTTTTGTGATGTCACGGGTCACGTGACCACCTAGCTCATTAACGAATCCTTGTTTTACGCTGATGTATAGAAAAACTTGAATAATGTGATGATTTTCACATTTTTGACGCCCTGCAGTGATTTAGATGGCATTTCTTATGTCCTTTATACATAATTATGCCCAGGTAAAAATCCATGTCCCATATCCTTTAACTGTGAGACCTGCACACCTCAGTGACTCAAGGACAGCCCTAAGTTTTCCAGATGCCATGGCCAATCATTGCTATAAATGATTGTGTCATCGAGGTATGCGGCCACGTAGGCACTGTGAGGGCGGAGGATCTTGTCCATGAGCTGCTGGAATGTAACAGGCACCCCAAATAACCCAAAAGGAAGTGTGACAAATTGGTGTAATCCAAACAGTGTGGAAAAGGCCATTTTCTCTCGGGATAGAGGAGTCAAGGGGATCTGCCAATATCCTTTCGTTAGATCCAGTGTTGAATAAAAGTGAGCAGCGCCTAACCAATCGAGCAACTCATCAATGTGAGGCATTGGGTATGCATCAAATTTAGATTCCACATTGACTTTTCTATAGTCCACACAGAACCAGATCGACCTGTTGGTCTTGGGAACCAGGACCACTGGGCTGCTCCAGTCACTGTGGCACTCCTCGATTATGCCCATTTCGATCATGGCCTTGAGTTCATCCCAAACCACCATTTTTTTGTGTTCAGGCAAGCGGTAAGGGGGGCTATGCACCACCACCCCCAGGGGCATCTCAATATGGTGTTCTATGAGGTGGGTGTGGCTGGGAAGGGGTGAGAACACTTGGACTACAACTTGTCCACCACTGTGAGTTGTATTGGTGAGAGGTGTTCTCCACAAGGGACTGGAGTGGTTTGAGATGTTACTTTTTTTTTACCTCCAGCCCCAGCTCCGCCTTCTCTGGAACTACCGACACCAATGCCACAGGGACCCCCTCATTCCAACATTTTAACAGGTTGAGGTGGTAAATTTGCAGTGCCCCACCCCTATTCATTTGTCTCACCTCATAGTCGACGTCCCTGACTTGCCATGTGACCTAGAAGGGCCCTTACCACTTGGCGATTAATTTGGAGCTCAACGTGGGCAATAATACGAGCACTTTGTCTCCTGGTGTGAACTCTCTAAGGTACGTGCCCCTGTCATACAGCTGGATTTGACATTCTTGTGCCTGCTGTAAATTCTCCTGGGTTAAGTGCGTGAGGGTGTGGAATTTTGCACACAGGTCAAGAATGTATTGAATTTAATTTTTGCTAGGCGAAAGTCCCTCCTCCCAATTTTCTCGTAGCACATCCAAAATGCCATGCGGCTTATGCCCATATAATAACTGAAACAGTGAGAAACCTGTGGAGGCTTGCAGGACCTCTCGTACTGCAAATAACAGGGGCTTGAGCCATTTATCCCAATTATGTGCATCATCACTTACAAATTTCCGAATTAAGTTTTTGAGTGTTTGATTAAACCGTTCTACTAAGCCATCCGTTTGTGGGTGATAGACACTGGTGTGGATAGACTTAATTCCCAATAACCCATACAGTTCGCGCAGTGTGCGTGACATAAATGTAGTGTCTTGGTCTGTCAGGATTTCTTTTGGAACCCCAACCCAGGAGATAATACGGAAAAGCGCTTCCGCAATACTGCATGCAGAGATATTGCGGAGAGGCACCGCTTTTGGATAGTGCATTGTATAGTCCACCAGAACTAAAATAAAGTGATATCTCCATGCTGACCGATCTTATGGCCTGACGAGATCCATACCAATTCTCTCAAAAGGGATCTCAATTAGAGGGAGAGGGTGCAAAGGCGCTTTTGGAGTGGCCATGGGATTCGCAGCATGCCACACACCACCAACAGACATACCCGTGAATCCCTGGCCAATAGAACCGGGCCATTATTTGGGCTAGTGTTTTATCCTGCCCCAAGTGTCCGGCCATGGGATTAAAGTAAGCAGCATGGAATATGAGTTCCCTACAGCTCTTTGGGTTCAACAAATGGGTTATTTGTTCACCAGTTTGAGTGTCCTGCATCACTCAATGCAATTTATCCTTAATAATAGCGAAATATGGGAAGGCCGGTGTCGTGCTTGGCTGGAGAGTTTGACCATTGATTACTCTCACTTGGTCAAGTGCATGATGCAAAGTCTCGTCTTGCAACTGCTTTAATGTAAAATCCTCAAGGAAATCCCTGAAAGAGGAAGGAGGGGTGAGCTGCTCCTCACTCCTCGTATCGCCCTGATGCGGTGCTGACTTAGACAGCTCTGTGACAGCTTCCCCAGTCAATGCCACACCGGGATCTTCCCGTGACGTATTACTGCAAGACCCACCTCTCACTATGTGTTTCATCAGTTCTTTAAGCCAGCTTTACTGGTTTTTCAGCTTTACTTGCTTGTTACACACACACACACACACACACACACATGTTTTCTGGTCGGGAGAGCCCTCTTCTCTGCTCTCCCCCTCCTTTTATGCTCCACCATCCCTGCAACAAACAAACAAACAAACACACACACACACACACACACACACACACACGCACATTAACTGACACCAGGTGTAATGGCTTAGCCACTCACCTTCCCCGACCCCACCCTCCATTCACGAACCGATGCTTGGCCATGCCCCCACTGCCACAGACAACTTCCCATAACACCTCGGAAGTGCATCACATCGACATCACACATGGGAACACTGGCCAGAGAAGACGAGGAAAGGGGGACAACCTGGAGTATATTTTGAGATTGGTAATAAGCATAAACATGTCTGAAAGCAATTTCTTTAGTCTAGTCCATTTATTCCGAATGGTGAATTGAATTGTATACACTCACCGGCCATTTTAATCGGAACACATGTATGCACAGTGTGCGATTGTTACACTCATTCTTACATTCTTACAACACAATGACATAGTGGCTACAGCCTCTATATGAGGCAGTAGCCACAAAAATGACAATTTTTTCATAATTTTCTTTTGTTGTTTTCAGTGATATTGGCTGATAAGGTCACTTTGAAAATGTAAAGAAGAACATCAGTAATGTTCTCATGCAATTAGCTAGCATGCTAGTTAGCCACATTTTGTCTGTTTGCTAATTCTTTGCTTAAAATAAAACACAACCCTGTTATTCAGTTCAGAGCAAAATGCACATTTTTTGTGTGTTCAGATTTTTGTTTACAATTTTACATTTTCTTAAATTCAATGTTGAAAAATAATCATTATTTTTTCTTTATAAATGCTTTTTGTCATAAAACCAGCTCATCTCACATTCTCGATTTCTTTTTTGTTAGCAATCTGACGGCTTTTATTAAATGCATATCATTAAATAGTTTATTACTGATCGCTGACGGCGTATAAACAATTCCTGACCATATGAATATTTAATGCACGTAATATCTTTGGTGTAAAA
The DNA here is from genome assembly GCF_027579695.1 of Neoarius graeffei. Lineage (NCBI taxonomy): Eukaryota > Metazoa > Chordata > Actinopteri > Siluriformes > Ariidae > Neoarius > Neoarius graeffei. Next base: position 19,489,910 of record NC_083586.1, read on the forward strand.
TAATTGCCGGCTTATTATGTTGCAGCGACAAATTAATTCTGCTTGCATTGTGTGTGTGTGTGTGTGTGTGTGTGTGTGTGTGTGTGTAAATAAATTAAATAAATGGACTGTGTGTGTGTGTATTCCTCTCCAAGGGGTTTTATCTCTCAGCCAGTGATCAGAGAGTTTATCTGTCTAATTACATCGCAGGTCTAGCCTTAAGAGGGCCAGGCTCAGGAGAGAAAGAGAGAGAGAGAGTGTGTGTGTGTGTGTGTGTGTGTGTGTGTGTGTGTGTGTTCCCACACCCACCTCAAGTAATCCTTGTACCTTTGTATCAGGACCCCTGTGTAAGGGAAATTGAGGTCCTGATTCAAGCATATGCAATGAGATAAAATTCATGCACAGAAAGAAAGAAAGAAAGAGATTTGAATTATCAGTTCATTCCCAAACCTGGGTCCAGTCTCTGTCTCGCTGACTCGTATACCCTATCTCTGATATTCGTTAGATTGTAGCTTTATTAGTTTTTTTTTTCTTTAGAGCTCAAATTATAATGTAACTGTTAACAGTAATTCTGGATGTATTTCATAACCAGTAAATAGGATTTTTTTAATGAATAATTCATTCTCAGGGTGTTTTTTGGAGCAAAACTATAAAATTCCACCGGAAAAAGCTCACCAAATAATTACGTAAAATAACTAGCTTTAAAAGTAACTCAGTATTGTGTATAATTTCCATACCACCAACTCATACATGAACTTCTATGTTGGATTTTAATTTTTTTTTTCATAAAAAGATGCTTATTTAACATCCATGGAAGGAGTCCCAATTTCAGAGGTACAGCTTTAACTGTAGAACTTTAGGACCGAGGGATCACACTTTTTTTTCCTTTTTTTTTTTTTTTACGATTTCATGATAACATGACAAAATTGTTTCACCATAACTTGTTCCATAACATTAAAGGTATCTATAATTGGATAAAAAGTGTGATATGATGTTCTTTAATAAATAAAACAGCATCATCATTGGAAAGTTGCTGTGGTATAAGAGGAATAAAATGCTTCATGATGTGCTCTTATGGGGTAGTAACAAATTGAATTTTCATTCATTAAACAAAACAATGACAATTTTTTTATCCGTTTATAGTTACTTTTAATAATAGTTGTCGAACATCCATCCATCCATCCATTTTCTACTGCTTATCTGGATCCTGGTCACAGGGGTAGCAGCCTAAGCAGAGCAGCCCAGACTTCCCTCTCCCCGGCCACCTCCACCAGCTCTTCCGGGGGAATATCGAGGCATTCCCAGGCCAGCCAAGAGATGTAATCTCTCCAGCATGTCTTGGGTCTGCCCTGGGGTCTCCTCCCGGTGGGGCATGCCCAGAGAACCTCCCTTGGGAGGCATCCAGGGGGCATCCTAACAAGGTGCCCGAACCACCTCAACTGACTCCTTTCGATGTGGAGGAGCAACGGTTGTACTCGGAGTCTCTCCCGAATGACCAAGCTTCTCACCCTGTCTCAAGCCCAGTCACCCTGCAGAGAAAACTCATTTCTACCGCTCATATCCGTGATCTTATTCTTTCGGTCACTACCCACAGCTCGATGTCGAACATCCAAGGGAGAATCTAGTTCCTTCTTATGTTTTATTTAGGAAGCAGGAAATGAAACTGTACATAATTTCCAGATCTCGATTACTCTTTATGTGATTATTAAACTATTTAAAAACACCTGGTGGTTTTAGGGTGTGGTTTATTTTTAATTAAGTTAATCCATTACTTTCACTTTCAGCCAATAGAAGCATTTGGTTTCATTCAGGAACTCCTGCAGGAGCTGTTATATGATCCTGGGAAGCAGGTTAAGGGTTAACCAGCTCTACTTGTCGACGACTCGTATCCGTGGGTGGTGGCATTAGAGAGATAACCCTCCATGACACACACACACACTCTCTCTCTCTCTCTCTCTCTCTCTCTCTCTCTCCATTAACCCTGATGTAAAGCCACCTACACCTGCGCAAGACGTTCCCTGGTTAAACACAGAAATGCTTATGAAGGACTTTAATCTCAAATCCTTCTGATCTTTAACCATCGTCTGGATAAATTCAAGACTCACTAGCTGTACTTACTTGCTTCATGGACGTTCCACAATGTAACTATAAATGGATAAAAATATTAAGGCATAACACATTTCAGGACATTTACATCATTTAACTGTAACCATAAATGGCTAAAATATTATGTATCATTCCTTAATTAACAAAAATACACTCAGGGATGTGCTGTTATAAAAAAAATCACCTTCTGGGTGGTACCAGTAACTCTTTAACTGTTGATTATTTTCCTACAACAGTACGCTTTGAATTATTTTCGTTACATACTGTATAACAACTCAATTTAGCGTAAAAAAAAATAGCCCCCCTCATCAGAATTACTATGAATGTTTTGTTGTACATGTACAGTATGACTGTACAGCTCCCTATATCCCTGGTGTAAATCTAGCACAATAGTAAGTTATCCAGTCAAAAAATAGTAAGAAACTCAGCTCAGTTTTACACTTTTAGCTCGGTTACATGGGTTCTGTATGCAGGGCAGTTTTAAAATTCAAACCAGGAAGTTAATGTAACATGCAGAGTTTCTAATCTAGTTTGTGTGAAATGGTGAAAAGTTCAGAAATAAATGAATATGGCAGTACGTATTTTAGAAATTCTGTTAGTCTGGAAAACTTTGAGAAGTGCTGATGGAGAGAATATGCAGCAGCTTGTTTCACAGTTCCCAGAGTCAAGCAAATATGGAGGAAGATTTCAGCTGGACAAACTAAGATGTTTGAATCCCTTCTTGGGGCTCATTTGAAAATATTCTGCAGTATTTTAATGTAATTCATGTTCATGAATAAAGGCAGACAGAGTGTCAGTGATGTACAGAACCATTTCTAATGCAAAGACTAGGTGAAGGAAAAAAGGGTTTATTCTATCCACATTCACTGGATATATTGGCTACTCTACTACTAGGCTATCAGCTCATATACTGTGAGTAAAGAAAAACAGCATGGCGGTGCGTGTTGCTGAACCAACTGAGGACAAAATAAAAACTCTATTTGAAAATAAAATCCCAAAAAATAAAAAAGCAACAAAAAAATGGAATAAAACTATTTGATGGTAAGAATGTATCTTTTATTTTTCAATAGTTATTAATTATTATAGCACTTTTTCACAAATTGCTACTGTCATTTTGCTAGTTTGTTTTCATTCTAAATGGAAATGATTTTGTCGGACATTTTGTATAAAGTTTTTATTGATTGAATTTAATTTTTTTAAAATGCTCTGTTTTCTCAAAATCCAGTGAATGTGGATAGAATAAAACAGTTATTCCACTCAATCTCATTGTACATGGCTTATAGCCAACTCAGTGCTACATGCCTCGTCAGCTATCATGTACGACGTGATTTCATAGAATAACTGATAAAAAATACAGCATTGAGTGAATAAAGTCTGAACTAGGCAATGGTAGAAAGTCATATTACAGATATTGCAAATTAGAAATACATGCGCACCACGGTGAACTTGTTTTAGGAAAAGAAAAAAAATAGTTTCTCATTACCAATGCCTGGATTTTTGGTTATTTTCAATTAGTGTGTGATGGAGACCTGGCAACCCTGATTGTATTAGCTTAGGTATGATAATGTGGGGGAAAAAAAGTCAGCCGGGGGCTTTATGACTAGTTTGAAAATAGTCTTTGTGATCCATGATCTTGTTTTGTAGCAAATAATCAGGATTGGATTGAATTAATTTCTGCAAACAAAGTGTAAATGCAGACAGAGTGCCGATGATGTACGGAACCATTTCTGAAGAAAGGATTGGGTGAGGGAAAATATCTGTATCAGGTGATGATAAAAATGTGTATTGCAGATACTGCAAATTTAAAATGTGCGCATCACAGTGAAGACTGACAGGAAGAAGAACTGCATGCATCTTCCTTTTCCAGTGCTTGAATTTGGAGGCGTGTTTAATTTTGTTGAGACCTGGCAACCTCACAGTGTTAGCTTTGTTAAGATAATGGCTAGCAAGCCGACAAAGTCCACATGGGCTCTCTGTTGCGAAGAAGAGTTATTAGGCGAGTGAGTGAATTTGCACACAGTTTTGAGAGCTAGAATGAGGCTTGTACTGGAGTTCCTAGAGCTTTGCTTAGATGATATTGGTTTTTAAACTAATAGATGGTTTATGAGATGAGACTCCTCCCCTCAGAGTATATGTTTTTATTGAAGGGAAATCTGCATTGGTTTATACTGGATTATAGACTCAGCTTGCGAAGTGAAGGCTTTTAACAAGCATCTAGGAGGTCTGGAGCTGGAGTGGTTCACATTATCTTCAGTTCTCTCCGAGACGTTCTACTACACTTTGGGTTTTTTTTATCTGTCTCCTTCATCAGACCTCCACAAGTGTAGCATCATGGAGGTTATACGGATGTCAGTGCTGCAAATCACGCTCTAATGACAAAGCCATATGCTCGAGGCCTGAATCCAGTCATTGTCTCTGAGCTATCTGTTCATATCTCCCATCTCACCCTTCCTGTGTGGTGTGGTGTGGTGTAGTGTAATATTTTGTAGTATAGTGTGGTGTGCTGTAGTATAGTATGGTATAGTGGGTGTGGTGTGGTGTAGTGTAGTATCGTGTGGTGTGGTGTAGTATAGTGTAATATTTTGTAGTGTGGTGTAGTGTAGTATTTTGTGGTGTGGTGTAGTGTGTTATAGTGTAGTATTGTGTAGTGCGGTGTGGTTTGGTGTAGTGTAATGTGGTTTGGTGTAGTGTGGTGTGGTGTTCTACAATGTAATGTACTGTTGTGTGGTGTAATGTAGTATAGTGTAGTTTTGTGTGGTGTATTGTGGTGTGGTGTAGTGTAGAGTGGTTTAGTGTGGTGTGGTGTAATATGGGGTGATGTGGCATGGTGTAGCGTGGTGTGGTGTTGTACAGTGTAGTGTAGTATAGTATAGTTTTGTGTAGTGTATTGTGGTATGGTGGAGTGTAGTTTAGTGTGGTGTAGTGTAGCATGGTGTGGTGTTGTGTTGTACAGTGTGTTGTAGTGTTGTGTGGTGTGGTGTATTGTGGTATGGTGTGGTGGAGTGTGGTGTGGTGGAGTGTGGTATAGTGTAGTGCACTCTAAAAAGAAATGTTTAGGCTCAACAAAAAAAATCAACGCAACAGTTTGCATTAGTCTTTTTGAGATATGACAACTTTGTTTGAAATTACATTGAACCAACAAACTTCATAACTTTGGGGGAATAAGCTTTTCCCCTTCAGTCAAAGATGATTTTGATTACTCTCTACTTAATAGCTGTTAGATTAAAGGCAAGTTTTTAAGTTGATAACTCATAAAAATTATGTTGCCACAACTAGCTTTACCATATTATTTTAAAGTACTTTTACCTGTTGTCTAGTTAATAACTAGAATAATGTACAAAACTTTTTAAGTAGCAACCATTAAAAAAAAAAATTACTTGCTCCAATTAGAATTTCTTCATTTTTTTTGTAGGTTCTTCTTGCTTGTGTTCATGTTGTAGCTTTTAAGAAAGACACGTTCAACCACACCACAAAAAAACACCACACAACACAACACATGACACTACACCACACCACACAAAACTATACTGCACATTCCACCACACCATAATACACCACACCACACAAAACTACACTATACTACACTACACTGTACAACACTACACCACTCCACACTACACCATACCACCCCATACTACACTACACCGTATGGTGTGGTGTAGTGTAGTGTTGTACAGTGCAGTGTCATGTGGTTTTGTGTGTTGTTGTGTGGTGTAAGGTAGTGTTGTGTCATGTAGTGTGGTGTAGTGTTTTGTTGTGTGGTGTGGTGTAGATGTGCTCTATGTTTGAAGAACATCTCTCACAGCTGTTCAGCTTTACTATCCTCATCCTCAAAATCTACAGAGCTTGGATAAAATTCAAGGAATATTTTAGATATGGCTTTTTTTTTAAAGACTCGCTAGAAAAGCACATTTCTTGGCTTTTCAAAGTAAAATCAAGATCAATAATAATAATAATAATAATAATGTTGTTCATCCTTTGGTTCCGAATATGACCATGTCCACTAGTTAGGTTAATGTCGATCTGGTGTGGACCCGAAAATGGCTGATGAAACCAATCTGGGCAAGGAACCCTCTCCCACAGGTAGGGCACCAGTGGGTGGGTGGGGCACTGGGGGTGCTGGAGGCTCTTCTCAACGGCCATGGAGGTGTGTCGCTCTTCTACTACTTTGGCTCCTTGACAGATGAGACTGACCAGCCTGGTGCAGTCTGCTGTCAGAGACTCCCAGGACTTGGTGTCAATTGAGAAGTATTTCAGCGAGAATTTCTGATTGTCCTTGAACCACTTTCTCTGGCCACCGATAGAGTGCTTGCCATGGCAGACTTCCCCATAGAGGAGCTGTTTGGGGATGTGGTTGTCTGGCATGTGAGTGACATGGCCTGCCCATCTGAGCTGTCCCTTGCACATAATGATTGCGATGCTGGTAATACCTGCTCTACTCAGGACCTCAGTGTCTGGTACTTTGTCCTGCCAGTGGATCTTGAGGAGGTTGCAGAGACATCTGAGGTGGAACTGGTTCAGCTGCTTCTCGTGTCTCCTGTACACAGTCCATGTCTTGCAAGCATAGAGGAGAGCTGTGAGTACCACAGCCTGATAAACTTTGAGCTTGGTGGTCAAGCTAATCCCTCTTTGGTCCCAGACATTTGCTCTCAGTCTTCCAAAGGCACTGCTGGCTTTTGAGACTCAGTTGTTGATCTCTGTATTGATAGTTGCCGAGCAGGAGAGAATTCTGCCCAGGTATGTGAAGCTGTCGACCACCTGGAGTTTATGACCCTTCACTGTAGTGTTGGGCTCATGGTAGGGTTTACCTGGGGCCAGTTGGAGCATCACTTTGGTCTTTTTGATGCTGATGGTGAGGCTGAAGTTGTCACGGGCTGATGCAAAGCTGTCCAACTGACACTGCATCTCTTGCTTGAGGCATGCATTGAGAGCACAGTCATCTGCAAAGAGAAAGTCTCTGATAGTGGTCTCAGACACCTTGGTGACAGCCTTGAGTCTCTTGGGGTTGAGGAGCTTTCTGTCGTACCGGAATCTGATGGGTATACTGGCATCAGAGTTTCTGAAGGCATCTGTGACCATGGCAGAGAACATCATGCTGAACAGCATAGGTGCAAGGACACAGCCCTGTTTGACCTTGTTGGTCACCGGGAAGGCCTCAGAGGAACTGCTGTCATCCAGGACATGGGCCATCGTGCCATCATGGAACTGATGCATGATGGAGATGAAGGTGTCCAGGCAGCCAAACTTGGACATGATCTTCCACAGTCCCTCCCGGCTGATGGTGTCAAAGGCCTTGGTCAGGTCCAGGAAGGTGGTGTACAGTGCCTTGCAAAAGTATTCATCCCCCTTGGTGTTTGTCCAGTTTTGTTGCATTACAAGAGGAAATTAAAATGGATTTTTGGAGGGTTAGCACCATTTGATTTACACAACATGCTTACCACATTAAAGGTGCAAATTGTTGTTGTTTTTTTTTCATTGTGATGCAAACAATAATTAAGATAAAAAAAAAACAGAAATCTGGAGTGTGTATAGGTATTCACCCCCTTTTGTATGAAACCCCTAAATAAGAGCTGGTCAAACCAATTCACTTTGTAAGTCACATAATTGGTTGATTAAGATGCACCTGTGTGCAATCAAAGTGTCGCATGATCTGTTACATAATGTCTGGATAAATCAACCAGTTCTGGAAGGACCCTGACTCTGCAACACTACTAAGCAAGCAACATGAGAACCAAGGAGCACTCCAAACAGGTCAGAGACAAAGTTGTGAAGAAGCGTGGATCAGGGTTGGGTTATAAAAAAAAATCCCAAACTTTGAATATCCCAGGGAGCACCATGAAATAATCTCATCTCATCTCATTATCTCTAGCCACTTTATCCTTCTACAGGGTCACGGGCAAGCTGGAGCCTATCCCAGCTGAGTATGGGCGAAAGGCGGGGTACACCCTGGACAAGTCGCCAGGTCATCACAGGGCTGACACATAGACACAGACAACCATTCACACTTACATTCACACCTATGGTCAATTTAGAGTCACCAGTTAACCTAACCTGCATGTCTTTGGGGGAAACCGGAGCACCCGGAGGAAACCCACGCGGACAACATGCAAACTCCACACAGAAAGGCCCTTGCCGGCCACAGGGCTCGAACCTGGACCTTCTTGCTGTGAGGCGACAGCGGTAACCACTACACCACCATGCCACCCGACCATGAAATCAATTATAACAAAATGGAAAGAATATGGCACCACTACAAACCTGACAAGAGAAGGCCACCCACCAAAACTCACAGACCAGGCAAGGAGGGCATTAATCAGAGATGCAACAAAGACACCAAAGATAACACTGAAGTAGCTGCCACAGCAGAGATGGAAGTATCTGTCCATAGGACCACTTTAAGCCAAGCACTCCTCAGAGCAGGGCTTTATGGAAGAGTGGCCAGAAAACAAGCCATTGCTTAAGAAAACACATTTGGAATTTGCCCAACAGCATGTGGCAGACTCCCCAAACACATGGAAGAAGATTCTCTGGTCAAAAGAGACTAAAATTTATCTTTTTGGCCATCATGGGAAATGCCATGTGTGGTGCAAACCCAACACCCAGAGAACACCATTGCTGCAGTGAAGCATGGTGGTCTCATCATGCTGTGGGGATGTTTTTCATCTGTAGGGACAGGAAAGCTGGTCAGGACTGAAGGAAAGATGGGTGGCAATAAATATAGGGCAATTCTGGAGGAAAAGCTGTTTGAGTCGGCCAGAGGTTTGAGACTGAGATGAAGGTTTACATTCCAGCAGGAAAATGACCCTAAACATACTGCTAAAGCTATGCTGGAGTGGTTTAAAGGGAAACCTCTAAATGTCTTGGAATGGCCTCATCAAAGCCCAGACCTCAATCCAATTGAGAATCTGTGGCATTATTTAAAGATTGCTGTACACCAAAGCAACCCATCTAACTTGAAGGAGTTGGAGCAGTTTTTCCTTGAGGAATAGGCAAAAATCCCAGTGGCTAGATGTGCTAAGCTAATAGAGACACCCCAAGAAACTTGCAGCTGTAATTGCAGCAAAAGGCGGCTCTACAAATTATTGACTTTTTTTTTTTTGGGGGGGGGGGGGGGGGGTGAATACCTATGCACACTCTAGATTTCTGTATTTTTCATCTTAATTATTATTTATGTCACAATAAACCAACAAATTTCACCTTTAAAGTTATCAGCATGTTGTGTAAGTTAAATGGTGTGAACCCCCCTGAAATCCATTTCAATTCCAGCCTGTAATGTGACAAAACAGTACAAGCACAAAGGGGGATGAATACTTTTGCAAGGCACTGTATAGGTCCTGATGCTGTTCCATGCACTTCTCCTGAAGTTGGCGAGTGGCAAAGATCATGTCCACAGTCCCTCGACCTTCATGGAAACCATACTGGCTCTCTGGGAGGAGGCCTTGCTCAAGGTGCTGCAGCAAGCGATTGAGCAGGACCCAGGCCAGAATTTTGCCGGCAGTTGACAGGAGTGAGATTCCCTGATGGTTGATGTATGACTGCCGATTTCCCTTCCGCTTGTAGATGTGGACAATTGTGGCATCCCTGAACTCTTGCAATAGCTGTCCCTTGCTCCACATGCACTGGAAGAGGTCAGTCAGCTGACCAAGCAGTGCTGGGCCTCCCATCTTGTAAATCTCAGTTGGAATGGCATCTGGGCTGGGGGCTTTTCCGGTGAACATCTGCTTTATGGCCTTCTGGACCTTGTTGTACGTGGGAGGGACATCAAGGTCAGGGTTGGTCTCCACTTGAGGAAGGCAGGTGATGGCATCATCATTTATTGCTGATGGTCAGTTGAGCACACTGTTGAAGTGCTCTGCCCATCTCTCCAGGATCAGCGTCTTGTCAGTGAGCATGGTAGACCCATCTGCACTGAGAACTGGGGATGATCCAGAGGAGGGTGGGCTGTAGATGGCTCTGAGTGTATTGGAGAACCTCTTTGTGTTTTGCCTCTCAGCATAGCCCTGAATCTCATCAGCCTTGGCACTGAGCCAGGAGTCTTGCATGGTGCAGAGCTTGGCCTGGACTTTGCTGTGCATGTTGGTGAAGGCGGCTTTCGCAGCACAGGCAGGGTTGATCTGGTGGGCTCTGAGCACTCTTCCAGCTATGCTTGAATTTTGGCATTGTTCTCATCAAACCAGTCCTGGTGGTTTCTGGTGGCCGGACCGAGGACCTCAAGGGTGGTGGAGTGGACTGTGTCTCTGAAGGACACCCACTGTTCACTGACACTGGCTAAATTACTGGGGTTGCTGGAGAGCTTGCTGTCCAGGGCATGCTGGAGCTCCTCTACTGTCTGGGTGGATTTAAGCTTGCTGATGTTGAGGCTCTTCATGACCTTCTGGCTCCGGGGTCTCCTCTTGGGCTGAATGTGCAGGGCCATTTTGGAGATGATGAGGCAGCGGTCAGTCCAGCAGTCTGCACCACACATAGCCTTGGCCACTCTCACATCACACCTGTCCTTTGCCCTGAGATGCCAGTGCTGAGAGCAAGGGTGCATCCATGACATCTTGTTGTGGGTTGGTAGGCGGAACATGGTATTGGTGATGGTCAGATTGTGTGAGGCGCAGGTCCTATGCAGGAGGAATCCATTGCTGTTGCACTTGCCTACTCCATGCTTCCTGATGACCCTGTCCCAGGCTTGGTGGTCAGTGCTGACATGAGTGTTGAAGTCGCCGAGGATGATGAGCTTCTTGGACTGTGGGACGGCAGCAATGAAAGCGTCCAGTTCCTCATAGAACTCGTCCTTGGTCTCATCAGTGTTGGACATGGTGGGAGCATAGGCACTGATTAGTGTGGCACTCTTCTTGTTCCCCAGTGGGAGCTGCATGGTCATCAGCCAGTCACTGAGGCCCTCAGGGATGCTGGCGAGCTTCGACACATGGTGAGTCTTGATGGCAAAGCCCATACTGGCCTCATGACTGTCTTCACCTCTGCAGCCACTCCAGAAGAAGGTGTAGCCACCTCCGATCTCCGTCAGCTGGCCTTTGTCCACAAAGTGAGTCTCACTGAGAGCTGCAATATCGTTGTTGTAGCAGGCAAGCTGTCTGGCCATGAGTGCAGTTCTCCTCTTGGGTCTGTCAGCTGTGGTGTTGTCTAGCAGAGTGCAAACATTCCAAGATGCAAGAGTGAGCATAGATTTTCTTTTGTTTCTTGAGTTTTGGTTGCAATGATGGGATCCCTGCCAGCCACAGCTAGCTGGCCAGGGTGAGGTGAAGCAGGCTATTTTTTAGGGCACCTTTTCTAGTCCCATCATCAGGCTTTGGAGGCAAGCAGAATGATCCTAAAGAGGACTGCTCAGTCACTCAGGGGGCTGCCAGACTCCACTGCTGCTTCAGTCCAGCAGGGAATGACCCTATGGCCTGAGCTGCCTGTGTGCAGATTCACGACTGCAGCTTGGGTGGATCCTCACCTACTGGTTCACTGTTCCTCCATTGCCACAGGACTTTGGAAGTGCGGGTTAGTCCAGGAACATGACTTGCACTGGACTTGGATTATAGTGAAGGAGGGCTGTGCAGGACACCAGCCTCATTCTCTCATCCCTGACCTTCTGGTCCAGTGGCGAGGCATGGCCGAGACGACTGGGGGAAGTCCAGCATGCAGCGGGATGACCAGGACTACCTACATGTCTCACCATGCTCTGAGAAGCACGTCCCGCAGCTGCGTTGCTGGATGCCATCTTCCTGTCCATTGAATCGTGACTGATGAGGGTTGGGTTTCTTCTGCACAGTCCACTGAGAATCCAGTCTTCACATGCTTGGGGTGACAAGCCCCGGGAATCACTGAGAGTCAATGACTCAACAACTACCCTCACCTGGTTTAGCTGGCCCACCGAAGCCATTGCCCAGGAGGTGGCGCACTGCCGCATGCAAGTGGTTCTAGGAGCCACAGGTAAGAGCTGAGTGCCAGGCAAGAACCAGCAGTGAACAAGCTATCCCAACAGGGAAACAGCAAGCCCCCCCACTAAAGGTGCTATCCTGGCTACCTGAAACCCCATACCCTTCTAATAATAATATCTCATCTCATCTCATCTCATCTCATCTCATTATCTCTAGTTGCTTTATCCTGTTCTACAGGGCTGCAGGCAAGCTGGAGCTTATCCCAGCTGACTATGGGCAAAAGGCAGGGTACACCAATGATAATCAGTTCAACTTATATAGCACCTTTCTCACACCCAACATCGCTTTACAATTGGGGGGGGGGGGGGGGGGGGGAAGAGAGAGTCCACCAAAAGAGGGTCAGGATGTAAATCCAATGGTGTAGCTACCACAGTCCCTCCAAGAGGCGCACGAAGATAAATCCTGCACAGCCTGCACAAAAAAAATCAAACATCAATCTACACAAAAAAGAAAAACAAAAGAAAGAAAATTAAAAAGCTATGGTGAGAGGCGGCAGCCAAAACGCACACAGCGTACTCTCAACCAGAAATGGATAACATTTCACCATGTTATCCATTTGTATTTTTTTTTTTGTATTTTTACAATTTCAGTTTATTGCCACTATGATTTTTTATTTATATCATTAAACATTTGATAAATATTTATATTATAAAAATCTTATTTTTATATTATTGTTATATCAATATTTTTCAAAAGAAAAATATAATATTTCTTAATATTTCCATAAAAATATAAACCTATTTTCTATCAGGCGATCAAATTTTAATCCAATGTTTTTGCTCTTTTTTGTGTTTTCCAAAACTTTTGGTTGATTTTATAGTGATGCACAAAGTGAAGAACAAAGAAAGACAGAAATCTTGTTTTTTGTTGTGTCTGTGGTGTGTGGACTGCTTTTTTTTTTTTGCACAGCATCTGTTCGTGTGATAAATCAGTGATTCTGCGGGCCACAGGGCCTCCTGGAGTGGCCATGCTACACTGATCAGCTTCCTCGTGTGTGACCGGGAGCATTGTTCTGCCAAACACACACTCACGCACCCATTCGCCGACAGAACTTTTGTACTAGCTTCAAAAAGAGATCTCGACTGTGCCTTTTTAGAGCACATGATGTGTTTGTTAAAATCAATGCAACACTTTAATATTGTGTAAATATTTCTGCTTCTTCAGCTGGAATTCATTTGATAGAATGTGAACACACACAGTCGTAAATATAGTCATAATAATGTTGCTAACATTGTTCTGCTCAGATTATACTGCCTTTGTAATGTTGAAGTTCTTGCAATATGAACTTCATTATTTGGTCAATATGTGACTTTGTATAAGTTGTTACCTGTGAAACACTAAATTTTCTCACTATGTTGTATGGAAAAAAAATCCTGATTTGCTAGAAGAGAGTAAAAAATAAACATAAATAAAGGCCTCACAAGCTACATGCAAAGAAATTCTAGTTTATGAAGCAATACTGCTGAAAAATCGCCATCAAAAGAAATATACTTTGATACCGTTTCTCTTTAATCATGCCTTATTGTATAATTAAATACATCATGTAAGCAAATGAAGTAAAAGTCACAACCAAACATTTTCCTTCCAGCCATTTGTGATCTAATTTCCACTTTGTGTCATTACATATAAATACACACCGGAAGTACGAGGTTATAATGGCATTTTAGACCAAACTAATAATGATGATAAAGATAATTTACAGATTTCTTCCATGTTATTTACCTACAGTATAGCCACTAATTAATTCTTAATATAAAAAACTGAAATGTCAAAAAAAATGGCTGCCAAATTGTTTGCGTTTCCAAGTTGCTTAGTCATATCTTGGATATAGAAATTTCCCAGAATTACTTAGAAAAGCCTCATTGCGGAAAACATACCTTTCCCTAAAGATATTTTACATTCTATTGACCTCAGAAATAATTTTATAACATAATCTGCTCTACAGAATGTTATTGTGCAACCTTGCATTATGTTACTTATTGTTGTGTACAGAACTCACCTTGTTAACACAATGAAAAAGGTAAGATCTGTTTGTGTTGTACTTTGTGTTTGTGTGTACTCTTATACTTGTATTCATTGTTTACTTTTGTATTGAAGTTAAAAACATTATAAGTAACTTAGTGGGTAATGAATGGGTAAGTAACAGGGATGTAATACATAGGAATGTGCTAAATTGATCGAGCTGATATTTAATCATTATTATTGTGATAATTCTGGAGATTTATTCGATTGCTTCTTGAAATATGTAAAGAAATCAATCATTCCCACATGTTTTAATTATACATATTTTCTGGTACATACAAAAGAGCGATTTATTTGGCCTTCAGTGACATAGGAACTTATGTGAAAACCTAGAAATTAATTAGTAATTATGTAGTATATAATACAAGTAATACTTGGTGCATATAGTGGTTTGTAAGTTGTAAATATAAGTTCATACTGAACGCAGAAAAATACTAGGTATACAGGAATACTTGATGCTAAAATCTAACAGCATAATGGTACTACCAACCTGATTAATTAATTATGTACAGTATATACGTGATTTAAAAAGAAAAATGCAGGTAATATGTGATAATTGGATTATAAACCATTGCTATCAAATTCAAGCTAATCACCATAAACTTACCTGTCACATACCAGATGTTTACCACAAATTGTTTCTATTAAATACAAGATAAATACTGTTGGTGATACCATAACCAGATGTAAATATCACTAGGTACATATATGTGTAGTTCCTTATAACAAATTATCAAATAAATATGTCTTTGTCATAAGAAATACAAGACCTGACAATACTACCAGGTACTTATGTTTGTAAGTGCCATTTTGTACATGGTTGAATTGAACAGGAACTATTCTCTTGTTGTTTCTGGGAAACTTTCACCTTATTGCACCAAGTACAATTAGAGAAACTGAACAGCTTTCACATAAATTCACACTATAAATATCAAATAAAGTACAAGTTTGTATGTACCAGAAAATTCTTGTAATTACCACAAAGTTACTTATTACATACCAATTACATGCTACAAAGTCATATTAAATACAAGCTACCATTAAATACCTCATACTTCCTGATTATTAATATTAGATAATTACCATGAACAACCCCACTCCCTTTGTACACACACACACACACACACACACACACACACACACACACACACACACACACACACACACACTTTACACTGCATTAAGTAACTGGTAATTAATGTAAAGTGCTGCCAAAACTATTCCATTGACAATATTTGAAGATATTTATACGCTATGATTCAAAGATAAGCAATCAGTGTGTACCTATAACTTTACAGTGATATATCACAGATTTACCTATTAAATACAAGGTAATAAATGCTTACTTAATTATTACTTTGCAGTTACTTCACATATATTTCTCTATTCAGTGCCAGTTGACTCCGGCCTACTTTCTTATTACTTACTGGTTACTTACTACAAAAGTCTCTAATCAATACAAGATAATTAGTAGGCATTTACTTTTACTAAGTACAAATATTCTTATTAAATAAAAGTTTATCACTGCATTGTTATCAGTTATAGTACTTACCACACATTTCTCGATTAAATGCAAGTTAATTATTTCAAACTTAGTGTTTATAAAGCAGTTACTTACCCCATTATTGTCCCCATTAAATTCCAGCTACTTTCCTCTTACCTACTTATTACTACGTAATTACTACATACACCCCAGTTATTACCAGTTACTTACTATAATATTATGTAAAAAAAAATCTGCTAATAAAAAACAAGTTTAGCATAAGATAACTGCAACATTACAAATTTGTGGCATGACAAAATATTTGGCTTCAGAAAACAATCATTTCACAATTAGGAGCATAGAATATGATTTGAAAATATTTTTATGATACTATTGTGGAATCAAGACAAATTAGTAGAACATGTATACGTTATATTGGATATTTAGTGTACAGGTTGTGGGAAGTCTCAACAAGTCTAGCTACAAAGTTTGAAGCGCATTTTTTGTCTGAGGTTTTCTCAGTTCCAACTCTTTTAACAACTATAGTATGTTTTAGTAAAGTTATGAAATAATATAGATTTGAAATGCTAACATTTTACAGTTTTACTGATTGAGTACAAAATTTTCACATTGCAACAATTTTTTCGGACTGTCATTTTTATTTAAAAAAAGCAAACAATATACTGACGATATGTTAGTGTACTGTACAATTTATCACAATATCGAAATATCATCATACTTCCAAGGTTGAACAATTCCGAAACACAATGGCTGAATTTTGGCAATAAATCTATTTTTGTAAATTACAGTGATTACATTCAGCTCATTTTGACTGAATAGCCAACGAGTGAAAAAGAAGAACTTGATGCTGAAACTTTTATTTAAAAAAGGGTCTGTTTTTAAAAAAAGAAAAGAAATACTGTAAATGTTGCTAATTATGGAGTTGAAGATATCTTGAGTGTTTTAAAAAGGCATTTTAAAACTCTACTGCTGTAAAAACCTAAAGAGAAGTCCAGCCCATTGCTCAGTAGTGAAGAGAACCTGAGGGGTTCAGGGACGAGTGTCTTTTCAGTGGTGGTGTGAAATCCTCTGTCGGGTCGTGACCCTTTATTGTCTTGCTCAGAGGTCCGAAATCCTTCGTGTGGAGCTACAAATCCGATGTAAAGCTCGCCTGTCACTCTAAACTCAATACCTGGGTTAATCGCTTACTCGAAAGAAGCTTGTGATTAGTAAAAATAAAAGTTTGCTGATTTAAATTTATGTACAATAGTTTGAAATGTAATTTGTGATTTATTTAAATTATTTAAATTGAGTTATTTGAAGTAACAGGTAACTTCTCAGACATCTTTATATAAATCTAATGTCAAAGTTGATGATTCACAGTTAATAAGTTGTTGCTAAGCAACATCTCTGTGATGCATTTTATACAGATTTATACCATAATTCTTCACAATTTGATTATTTCTGAAACATTATTTTTCTTCATGTTTTTTTTTTTTGGTGCATAATATACATAGAGCTATTGAAGTGTGATTCTGATTCAGCGACGTACAGTCATTACTTCCTATGAGATACAGCACCAACAACAGTTTCAGATGTATGGAAAAAAGAAGAAAGAAAGAAAGAAAGAAAGAAAGAAAGAAAGAAAGAAAGAAAGAAAGAAACTCATTTTTTTCTTTTTAAACTCTTTCATAAAAATTCAACCACAGAGAAAATAGAACGAATAGAACAAATCTGTAGCGTGGAATTGTTTTGGGGTTGAAACCATTTTTGTGAATAATAAATATATAATACATTAATAATAAATGTTTCATGTAATTGCAGGATATAAACAATTTAGTCACTAAAAATTATGAAACAATTATTATTCATATATTTTTTAATGTGATATTAAAATGATTGTTGTTTCTTTGGCCGCATTCGATAAGTTATAGCTGTCCTACAAAGATCATAAAAAAAAATAAACATTTAATAAAAATAAATGTCAGTGTTCTATACAATTACAGCACACAGTTTATTTACATTTATGAGCATTGTAGCCAACGTTTTAGGAAAGATTTAATCTTGAACATGACTTTATTTTGGTATTATATCGAACAATTTCTATTCCGTGATATTATACATGATAATAAATATTTTTTGTCTTTTCAAAGCCACAAATTCAAAGTATTTCAAAATGCATCTGAAGCTTGTAAGGAGTGTTTGATTCGCAGGTCATCTGAAGGAATTTCTCAGTGAACGGGGGCCAGAATTTATACAAAAACCTGGCTGTTGCATGCTTGCAAGCTGCAAAAGTATTACAGATGGAATGCACATGATTATGCACACTGTTTTGGAAGGAATTTTATTGTA